>NC_064578.1:317096-621693 GCF_937001465.1 Orcinus orca
ATTCTGCTGCTTCTGTGGCTTCAACCCCGACCCACACCCAAAGGCTGTTACGGTGAGTAACTCTGCCCAGCTCTTTCACCAACATCCTATCCCCTCCGTGATCTCTGTGGCCAGGCAGAGGGCTCCCACGGGACCGTGCTCCGCAGGCGAGCAGCTTCCCGGCTCTGTCCCAGTCTGTGGAATGCCGAAGGAACGACACTGGGGCCAAAGGCGTCCAGCCCTCGGGAGGACAGCAGGCCTGCTTGGGATCTGCGCACGGCTTAGCCCTCTTGACTGTGTGTTCCGCATCTACCACGTGGGAACTCACCTAAACCTTGACTAAACTTATTGCATCTTCCAACTAGAACTCTGATATTAAAGGTCCTAAAACCCCCTCCACCGTTAGGGCACGCCCCCTGCTACTAGCATCCCACCACAGGCTCCTGTGCGCCCCATCCCCAAACGCACCTCAGGTTCTGTACCCTCCTGGGTGTGTCCTACCTTCCGCTTCAGATGAAGGCCACTGCCGCTTGGCTGCCCCTTTCTTCTCATGGAAGCTCTCTGCAGGCTTGGTGTCTAGAGGCTTCTCAGACTCTTGTGAAGGCCTGTCCACCGGCCTTTCCGTAGCCTCTGGGATTGAACAGGTGCGCCCCGACTTTGGCTCCTCACCTGAAATATATGGGTAATTAATTAGACCTATATTTTACTGAGTCTAGGGCAAAGGATTCCATCCTTCTTCAGTCGCCTGCTTTGGTCCGGAATGAAATAAGATAGCGTGAAAGACTTGGGTCACTCCATTTCCCTACACGTGGATATTCCCCGGATGAAAAGGTCCCCGAGGCAAGATCATCAGAGAGGACCCGGCGCAGGAGGATTTGTGGGGGCGGGGCCGCGCCGTGGAGACTGCGGGGCGGCGGCCCTTTACCTTTCCGGAGTTTGTGTTTGCTTTTGGAAAGTCCCATAGGTGACTGCCCCGCGACGCAGGCGCGGACCCTGCACCTCAGTGGGAGCCCAGCCCACTGACTCACAAAAGGCCCGGCCGCCGCCTCCCTGGCCCGCGCGGTCGCCACGGCAACGCCACCGCCCGCGATACCGAACCGTCCTCTCGCGAGAGCTCCCGGCCGCCGGAAGCGGCAGCGACCCGGCAGTACCTGCCCTCCAGCCCGCCAGCCAGCCAGCCCGCGCCGGTCGGTTCGGTTGACGCCGCCGGGAGATCCAGTCCGTCCGCCTCTGCCAGGGCTGCCGCTGCCGGACCGGCCATGGACGGTGAGAGGCCGCCGCCCTCCGGGGCCGCGCGGGGCGGGGCCGCCTCTCCCGTGGGCGGGGCTCAGGCGGGTGCCCCTGGCCTCGATCCCGGACCCTGGGCCCCGATCCCCGGTACCGGATCCCGGGGTCTCCACCCGGGACCCCGATCCCCGACACCATACCCCGGGACCCAGGACCCCGACCTCGACCCCGGGGCCTCGACCCAGGACTCTGATCCCCTTCCCTGATCCCCGACCCCCTTCCCCGGCCCTCCTCAGCCACCGTCTGCCCCTGCCCCACCTGCCCCTGCGGTACTGGTGAGGGACATCGGCCTTTGGGGGCCCTGGGATGCCGGGTCAGAGGGCACCCGAAAAGGAGACAGTTGCACCACTGCCCCCAGAACACCGCTAAGAGAAATAAGAAGAGCTCTGGCAGAAAGCCCTCACTACGTACAGGCACAACAGCTCTTGAGATAGGAACCGTATGCGCCCATTCTGCAGATGGGAAAACAGGTTGAGGAGTCCGTGCAGGCACAGGCCCCAGGAGGCCTGGTCCTCCACTGCCTGCAGCACCCCCTCAGGGCCCTCTGCCCTGCTCTCCTCCAGAACAGGAAGCATCAGTGATAAAATGAAGATACCGACATTTGCCAGGATATTTAAGTGCTAGTGTGGTAGAAAGGCTGTGCAGTGTTATTGTCATGAAGGAAATCCTATGCAGATTGCCTCAGGGAGAAGATGAACAGCTATACCCCCACCCCACGCGCGCGCACGTTGGGTTTTGCCTCACAGCTCACTCGGCTTCAGCTCTCCAGGGAATTGTTTTGCCTGTATCCCTTTTCTCCGGGGTTAGGTTTTGCCCTTCAGAGTCTGTGCTTCCCACTCAAGTCTGGGCCACACCCAGCCCAGCCTTGCTTTCCCGGCAGTGAGCACACTGCCTGCCACCTGTTTCTCCAGAGATGCAGACAGCTCTGGCCTTGACTAGGGCCCGCAGTGACAGGTGAGAGCTGCACGGAGCTCCACTGGGCTCGCAGCTGGGAGCCTTCACATACCTTTGTGGTCCTGGATTCTGGTTGCAGGACTTCGTTTCTTCATTCCGGGCTAGTGTGGTACACCCTTTCAGAAATCATTCCCCCAATTTAGGAATGGGATATACACTGAGATAGTTTTAAGATGAAGGAGAATCTACCGAGCTCTTGAGTTTGGGCAAGTGAGCAGCAAGTTCAGATACCGAGGGACTTAGCCAGTAACACACACAGGTCTCCAGTTCCTCATTGAGGGTAGGGGGGCACCTGAGCCTGATTCGATGGCTCAGAAATGGCAGCTCCCATGGAGAGCGGTCTCTGTGGGCCAGCTCTTTTATGGCGTAAGAGTCATCGCCGTGCTGTTTTATCCGTAAAGAATAGACTGTCGAGTACTAACCCTCGTTAAATTGGGGAGGGCTCCCAAGGGTCCTTTGGAAAGCTGCACTGATTACAAACCATCTCGAGTTTTCACCATGGGCCACACGCTGCACCCATGACATTCCCCCGCACGCTAACCCTTAAGGTCAGCTGGTACTATCCTGGTGTTTTCCTGAATTGGAGAGTCAGGGAGGCTAAGGAGGGGCAGAGCTGGTGTGAGTAGGCCTCCCTGAAGGCCCCAGTTCTGTTCCAGCTCTTCTCGTCCAGGAGGGTCGTAGTGCCCCCACCAGCTGGTTAGGAGCGTTGCTTCTCACATTTCTTAAAAATCCTCAAACCATCTCCTCTCTTTGCAGATACCCTGTTCCAGCTGAAGGTATGTACTGAGTGGCCCTTCACCCCATCCTGGCCTGCTGGTTGTCAGTGGGGACAGATGGTGTGAGTCACACTCAGGATCGTGCTCAGCCAGACTGATGACCGAGGGGTCAGGGAGGTGGTGTGCTAGCTTGTCTCGGGCTGAGCGGAAGCAGATCATTTGGCCTCATTCATGAGCGCGCGCGTGTGTGCGTCCCTTAATGTTCCACGAGGCGTTTAAAACGGTTGCCTCGAGTCCTTCAGAAACACGTGCAGGAGAGCATTCCGGGCAGCTGAGCAGTCCCCCTGCCCGGGGTGGTGTCGGCAAGCCCCTGCCCCAGTTCCCGTAGGGCCCTCCTAGGTGCCCATCCATGGTGCGTTCCGAAGGACGGGAGGAGTGATGGGCATCGGCCCCCGACTGTAGCAGCTGCACTGCCTCTGCTGTGGGGCCTCCAGGCCAGATTCCCAGGTCAGGAAAATCTGGACTTTTCCCTGAGGAACGTAGCTGGTCGGGGTGGACAGACAAGAATGCTTTTTTCCACAACAAAACGTCCCAAGTGCATGGGGGCACCCAGGGCTGTGGGAGGGGCCCGAGGGCTGGGGACCCTCCCAGGTCGGTGAGTGACGTTGGCCGAGAGAACAGTGTTGACAGGACCAGAGTTAGGAAACTGGCCTCTGGAAGGCTGCTGTTCCCTTGGGTCATCTGAGTCTTCTCCCTGCCAGCTTCTGGTCACCTGAGGCCTGTGGAGGGCCACTGACCAGGGCTGGGGTGTGCGAGGTCATGCCAGGCGGTCCCTGCTGCAGCTGAGCAGCGGGTCCCAGGGCACCTGGCCAGAGTGGTGGACTTTGTTTAGAGGTGGCGGATGGTGGCCCAGTGTGTACTTCAGGCTGTGTGTGGAGGGCAGTGGGCGGGGGGCTGGGCAAGCCTGGAGGCAGAAGGCAGAGGACAGAGCAGGCCACGGAGCCTCTGACATGAGCGGCCCCGTGTGGGTGGGGCAGGAGTGGGGCTCTGGGCGCAGAGCCGGGCTAGGGTAGCCCGACATGGCGATGCCTGACACCGGCCCCATCAGACACCTGGAATGTGGCTTGCGGGACTGAATTTTTACTTTCACTTAATTTTAGGTAATTTAAGTAGCTACGTGTGTCTAGTAGCTACTGCACTGGACCGTGCAGGAAGAAAAAATGGTCAGCGAGTCAGGTGCTGCAGACATTGATTTAAAGGCCCCTCAGAATTGTGTCTGATGACCGGGAATCGGGGATGACTTTGGAGAGAGCGCCCTGTGCCCGTGAGCCTGAGGTTAGGGAAGCGTTGATCTGCACAGAGGCTGGACCACGGGAGCAGGGGAGACATTAGCCTGAGGCCTGGACACCAAGGCGGTCAAAGAGGGAGGGGTTTACGGTGGCAGCATCTGTGTGACGCTGGCCAAGGCCTGTGGGCAGTTTCTCAGTGTGCCCCCAGCTGCTGACCCGTGGAACAGGGAGCCGGTGTGTCGTGCTTCAGGCTGGTGGAAGGAGGGGCTGAGGCCGCTGGGAGCTGGGCTGTGTAGAGGGGGCACAAGCGCACGGACGGGCACCGACGTCCTAGTGGGCAGCGGATTGTCCAGCAGAGGCAGCAGTCGTGAGGGATCAGTGATGTCCACCCTCGGAACGAACTTACAGCCCAGGAGGGCGGGGAGCAGGATGGGGTGTAGGCCGGGTGGTGACCCAGCCTCCTGTCCGTCAGTTCACTGCAAAGCAGCTGGAGAAGCTGGCCAAGAAGGCGGAGAAGGACTCCAAGGCGGAGCAGGCCAAGGTGAAGAAGGTGAGTGCAGGTGCTGCCGCCGGGCCGGGCCTTTCCTCCTGTGGGTCCTGTGCTCCTCGGGCCTGGGCAGAGGCCGAACCCCTCTGTGGGGCGGGGCAGGGCTAGAGGCTCCTGGGGTTGCTGTGCTCTCCGTGGGGGGCTTTCTTACAGGTGGTTAGCGGCTAGAGTAGCTCCTGGGGTGCTGGGTTTGGATGACTCCTCAGCCAGATTGAGGCTCCCAGGGCAGAAGGGGAACGCAGCCGACATCCCAGTCTGAAGCCACGTCACCGCCATAGTCGTCGTTCCTTTGGAATCAGCATTCCTTGCGCTGGCTTTTCAAGCTCTGCTGCTTCCAGGCGGAGCTGTCGTGTGAGGGCAGCTGAGTGTGTCGGTGGGAGTGGAGAGGCCTGGAAAGGTGGCCGTGTTTTCCTGAGCCCGGCTCTCTCGTCTGACTTTCTCTGAGGGCTGGTTGGGGGCCCTGCCCCTGGACACCCTCACTCCTGAGACATTTCTGATGAGAAAACCTGCAGAGAGGCTGAGAAGGGGCTGCCCCACAGCAGCAGACGGCACCCCAGGACTGGCCGGGGCCGGGCCCCAGCTGGCATTTCCCCCTGCATTTCAGGCCCTTCAGCAGAAGAATGTGGAGTGTGCGCGGGTGTACGCCGAGAACGCCATTCGCAAGAAGAACGAAGGTGTGAACTGGCTCCGCATGGCGTCCCGCGTGGATGCCGTGGCCTCCAAGGTGCAGACGGCCGTGACCATGAAGGGGGTGAGTGCTAGGCCGGGCGCCACGTGCCCGGGGCTGGCTCCTGCTGGCAGAGTCGAGGGGGTGGCCCGGCGCAAGCGGTCAGGCCGGCATTCCCTCCCTACGGTAAGGGCGGTGCTAGAGCGGCAGACGCACCCCGAAGGCTCTCTCCAGTGTCCGTCCTTCCATCAACGGCGCCATCTGGGGACGTGCCATGCCGGGGGCGGGGGTGCGGGGGCCCTGAGGGCCCTGCCTGCCTCCTCACTCCCGCCTCTGCCAGGTGACCAAGAACATGGCGCAGGTGACCAAAGCCCTGGACCGGGCCCTCAGCACCATGGACCTGCAGAAGGTCTCTGCGGTGATGGACAGATTTGAGCAGCAGGTGCAGAACCTGGACGTGCACACGTCGGTACGTCGGCCCAGGGCCCGGGTGTGCGGGTGACGGCCAGGCGTGTGGCCCCTTCCCCTCCCGGGAACCTGGCTCCTCGTGGGGAGTCCAGACCGGCCCGCAGAGGTCCAGCAGGGGAGAGGGGGGCCTGGGGCCGGGGATGGGTGCGCGTGCAGGCAGCTGTGCCCCAGGACCAGCACGCCAGAGGGAATGCGCTGGAGAGAGCGCCACAAGGGGGCTGGCGGGGGGAGGGAGCCACAGGAAGACCTGACCGCCCGGCACACGACCCCCAGGTGATGGAGGACTCCATGAGCTCGGCCACCACGCTGACCACACCACAGGAGCAGGTGGACAGCCTCATCATGCAAATCGCCGAGGAGAATGGCCTAGAGGTCCTGGACCAGCTCAGCCAGCTGCCCGAGGGCGCCTCTGCCGTGGGCGAGAGCTCCGTGCGCAGCCAGGAGGACCAGCTGTCTCGGAGGTGGGCCAGGGGCACCTGTGCTGGGCGGGCAGCGTGCTGGGCGGGAGCTTGGGAGGGACGCAGAAACCCCGGCCTCGGTGCCTGCAGGCCCAGGAGCAGCTCAGTCCCCGCCCCTCGTTCAGACCCTGCTCACCGTCTATAGCTCCCCCTAGAAGGCGGGGGACAGGACTACGCCGGCCTGGAAAAGGGCCTGGGAAAGCCGGGGTGGAGCCATTGCCGGGGCCTCAGGGAATCCTGTTGTCGTTTGCAGGTTGGCCGCCCTGAGGAATTAGCGGAGCCCAGCGGCAGCGTGCTCCCTCCCGGCCTCATAGGGGAAGGGCTGGGAAGGCCGCCTCTGCCCCCTCCCCACTGCTCTCCCCCTCTCACCTGCCAGGCCTGGGACTCTGCCTCTTCTCTGAGCACGGGTGTGGGTCTGTGTCCGGCTGGGCGAGTTTGCACAAACTTCTGACTTCTGTGGGTAATTTCTGTGACTCCGGGCCACCAGCTGGGCGATCTGCAGGCTCCCCTCCGTCCACCACCACTGAGAAACTCCCAGGGACTGGCTGGTGGCTGCCACGTCGATATGGGGGCTTTCAGACTCCATGTGATGGCACATGCACTGGGAGTGGTCAGCCAGTGGGGGTCAGGGCTGCAGGCTGTTGCTAGGGACCCCTGGAGGCCCCCCAACTCCATTTAGAACCTGGTCCTGCCAGCTGCATGGGCCCCGCTCGGGCTCCCCAGTGTAAGGCGCCTAGCTCCCAGTCCAGCGGGCCCCCGGGGGTCTGCATCCTCTCTCCCCTGCGCCTCTGGAGGGCTCGGGCCCTGCGGACTCTCCTCTAGGGAGCCGGAGTCTACGCTGAGGCCCCTCCCAGCCAAGGAGCAGGCGCCTCCCCCTCCTGGGTGGGATGCTTTGCTCCTGTCACTATAAATGATGGGGTGCCTCCCCCATCTGGCTCTCGCTGCCTTGTGGGCTCACGCTGTTGACCTTGAAGCTGGAGCAGCTGATGGAAGAGCCGCCCTCAGTGGGGCCAGCAGTGGCAGTGCTTCTGACGCCGTGCTGGGCTGGCCTGAGGGGAGCTTCAGACAGGCTGCACTTTTCTGTTTTCTCCAATTACTGAAGTTTACTTCGTTTTCCTGAAGCTTCCAGGGATTTTTTTTTTTTTTTTTTTTGCCAAAAAGAAGGAGCAAGTAGATCGGGAGCATTTGGTATGAGCCCCTCCCCAGCGTCAGCTGGAGAGCACTGCTTGTCGGTGCTGACCAGAGGCCTCTGGCTGGCCGTCTGTCCTCACAGCGCTGGCTGTCACGGACAGAAACGTGGGAGAACTTTCCCTGGCTCTCTGCGTTTCATTCTTCTTGGACTTGGAGCCCTTGGGTCTCTGTACAGTAACTTGTGCTGTGGGCTGCCTGGGGCTCTGGACTGTGGTATGAGGCCGGAGAGAATGGGGTTCAAGAGCCACCTGGTTTTTCTTCTGTGGTGCCGACCTCGCCTTACTCCCTGGCCATCATCCCTTGGGGCTCCCACGTGCCGGGGGTTCAGAGAAGGTCCCCAGGGGGTGCAGAGCTCCATGGAGACGCCTGCTGGGGGCAGAGGCCACACTGCATCAAAGGGCAGCAGGCGAAGTTTGCCTTTTCCTGAAATGCTGTTGTGAATAAAGAGGTTGATGCCCGAGAACTGTCTCCATCTTTGCTTTAGTGGCCTGGGGTGGGGTGGGGGCCTTAAGGGGACGGTCGGCTTGCGGTCCAGCCCGCCAGTAGGAGGCTGACGGGTTCCTGAAGGAGGGCAGCTGGGGTGCTGTGAGGAGTGGGATTCCCAGGCCCTGCTCGGTGAGGCCGAATCAGATCCACAGTTCCTCTACGATTTTACCTTGAAATACTTTTAAACTTATGTAACAGCTGCAAACCAAGTACACAACTTCTGTATACTTCCCTGTAGGAGCTTCCCTCACGTCAACCTAGTTACCGTAGAACCGACCAAATCAGGAAACTGCCCTCACGTTATTACCCTGTGGTCCCTCCAGCCCCGAACGTGGCACAGGCCCTCCCATTTCTCTACGTGACCGGGACGGTCTCGAGGCCAGTGGGTCTGCACCGGTGTGCTCGTGGGAACTGCGTCCGGGCGCCCCCCACCCCGTGTGCCCCAGAAACCGCTTCCGGGCAACCTATGTGTGCGCCAGAAACCAAGTCCCGGTGCCCCGCTGTGTGCACCAGAAACTACATCCGTGTGCACCCCTATGTGCCCCCAGAAACTACCACCGGGCGCCCCTCTGTACTCACGGGAACCACATCTGGTCACCCCGCTGTGTGCACCGGAAACCACGTCGGTGCGCCCCTCTCTGGACACGTGAGCCACGTCAGCGCGCCCCCTCTGTGCGCGCCGGAACCACGTTGGTGCACCACCCTATGTGCACCAGAAACTACGTCCGGCCACCTTCTCCACAACCCACCGCTCACACGAAGCACGTCTGTGGGCCCCCCTCTGTGCTCACGGGAACTACGTCCGGGCACCCCACTGTGTGCACCAGAAACTATGTCCAGACACACACCGACACATACACACACACACATGCCCCGTGGGCACGGGGACCACAGGTTTGCACTTGCCAGGCCTCCCCCTCTGGGTTACTCCTTGGGCAGGGAAAACCCCGTTTTCAGGTTCTCAGCCCCTGCTCCCCACACAAAGTTCTAGTTTCGGCACTGCTGGCTGCCCCCACCCCCGAGAGACGCCCTTGCCCACCAGAGGACTGGGTTTGTCACGGGCCTTGCTGGGCCACTCGATGTGTCGTCTCTGTTAGATTATTTGCCTTGTGTTTCACGCTGGTGCTTCGCGGCCTGGATGGTCTTGACCAGGTTTTTGGGGCGTGTGATCCGTGGCCAGGGTTGTAGAGTCGGAACCACAGTGGGGTCCATGCCCCTTGTGCCCAGCCCGCCTGTCAGAGTGACCACCTGTGGCTCTGGGCCCCCCTTGTCCCCTCCGAGCACGTCTGGGTTTGAACAGGGCCTGGGGCCGCTTGTTGCCTGGTTGGAGAATCGCTGATGTGGGCCCTGCCTGGGGAGACAGCCCTCCAGGGGCTCCTGAGCAGGCTCCACGCTGCTGGGTGGGCCCAGGTGTGGCACCCGCCTCCCTGGAGCCCCTTACCAGGCCCCCCAGGAAAGGCCTGCAGGCCTGTGTCTCCCAGGGTGAATGAGGGGTGAGCAGAAGGGTCCCCAGAACCAGATGCTGGGGATGACACGTGAGGTGTGGCCTCGGGTGTGATTCTAACGTGGTTAAGATTATTTCAGACGAATATTACAGCGTTTCTTATGGGAAAATCCCTCCCAGTTAGCAAACTCAGGCGTGCCCGCCTGCGGCCCACCAGGGGGCCCTCCAGCCCTGATAAATCAGCCAGCCATCGCAGGCTGGTGTGCTGGGCAGGGTTCAGCCAACTCAGGACAGAAACCCTTTCTTCTCCTTTAACGTTAAACTGATCCTAAGTGATCAGCAAATACCCACAGTGTCCCTGCTGGTGGCTTTAGGTATCCCTGGAGAGAGTGCCTGCTGGGAGCGAGAGGCAGGGCCACAGCCCAGAGGCCCTCGCTGGCTCCCACGGCCCAGGCTGGCAGGCACCAGTGGGTAACGGCGCAGAGGGGCATCCTCAGGGGCTCTGGCCTGGAAAGGGGCCAGGAGGGATGCGTTGGGGGTCTTGTCCAGGGTCTGTCACCAAGTTATTCATCTCAAGACACATGCAC
Organism: Orcinus orca; assembly: GCF_937001465.1. Classification (NCBI taxonomy): domain Eukaryota; kingdom Metazoa; phylum Chordata; class Mammalia; order Artiodactyla; family Delphinidae; genus Orcinus; species Orcinus orca. The sequence continues at coordinate 327,170 of NC_064578.1, forward strand.
CGGATGACCGGTGGCAGGGGGAATGCTACTGAGCCCCCCTTGGGTGGAGCCCTGCCCTGCAGGGTCCTTGTTCATGGTGTGTGAGGACACCCTGCAGGGCTGGGTTCCTCCCTGCTCCGGACCTTGCTTTCCTGTTTGCCAAGGGAGGCTGGCCCAAGGGGTGGGCCGTGGGCACAAGCGTGTGTGTGTGTGGGTGTGTATATGTGAGAGCATGGGTGTGCACCGGTATGAGGATATGGGGTGCAGGTGTGCACACGTGTGCATGGCTGTGTGTGTGCACGCACCTGTGTACAGATGTGCGTGGGGAGGTGGCAGCCGGAGCCTGGACTGTGTGTTATTTTAAAGACCCTCCAGCAACGTCCACGCAAAGCCTCTCAGACCCTGACCCCTCTGGCCCTGACCTTCAGGACTCAGGCACTCCTGTGTCTGGTGTCCAGCCAGGAGCCCCCTCCAGGGCCAGGGTGCTGATGACACAAGACTCAAAGGATCGGCGACTTTATTGAGGGTCCCGCCGTGCCTGTGTTTTGTGCCGCCCAGGGGAGCGCAGGTGCCTGCCCAGGACAGGCCAGTCTGAGCGCACGGGGAGTCGCTGCCGTTCTAGCACCCAGGGTGTCAGAGGCGACACGGGCAGAGGACGAGGAGTGCAAGGGAGGCCAGCAGGGCCCCCGGCTGGAGGTGGAGGCTGGGGGCCCCTGAGTAGCCGTAGCTGGTCCTGCAGGAGGCCTCCAGCTGGCCCAAGGGGATGGGCTCCTCGCCGGGAGCCTGTGTGTGACTGCGCGCCTGGGGAAAGATGCAGGTCAGCTGCCTGCCTGAGGGCAGGAGGTGGTCGGCGGCGCGGGGATTGTGGGCCGCTCACCTGCTCCACCGCCTCGAAAACCCTCAGCAGGTTGTCTGCCAGGACGCCCTTGACCTCTGCCTCGGTCCACTGTCTCCTCAGCAGCTCGGCGGCCAGGTCTGGATACTTGGACACGTCCTCAAGCCCCGAGGGAAGCCTGAGATGCGGGTGGAGAAAGCCAGGCTCGGCATCCCGGGGGGCAGGGCCTGGGCGCCCCCACCCCGCCCCTCACAGCACGTGGAGGGGGTGTCGCCTCACCTGGACACACCATCGTAGTCCCCACCCAAGCCCACGGCTCCGGCCCCCGCCACCTTCTTGATGTGGTCCAGGTGATCTGCGGAGAGGCGGCACGTGAGGGCCCTGAGAGAGGCCCCGGCCCGGAGCCCCGGCCGCTCAGCCCCGCCCACCTGCCACTTGGGACAAGTTGGCCTCCGCTCTGCAGGAAACGTAGTCACTGTAGAAGTTCACCATCACCAGGCTGCCCGTCTCCTTCTGCTCGGGAGAGAGGGCGGCACCGTGGGCAGGGCGGCCAGGCCGCGGGGGCCAGCCCAGGAGCGGACGGCCCCGGCCCAGCCTCTCACCACCAGCTGGAGCACGTCATCGGGCACGTTGCGCCGGTGCTGGCACACACTGTAGGCCGAGGAGTGGCTGAAGACCACGGGGGCCTTGGACAGCTGCAGCACAGCCTTCATGGTGGCCATGGACGCGTGGGCCAAGTCGATGATGATGCCCAGTCGGTTCATCTCCTTCACGACACTCTGAGGGGGGACGGGGCTCAGGGGACCCGCACAGCCTGGAGGGTCTCAGCCAGCACCCTGGGACCAGGCAGGCTGTGCCGTGCACGCTTGGGTTCACACGACCTTCTGGGGTTTCTGGCGGCCGCCTGGGAAGTCCAGGTGTGGGGAAGGGCACTGGCCAGGTGTCAACAAGCCCTTCAGGGGCTGAAAGACTGGAGGCCACTCTAATGACCAGTGGGTTCCAGTGGAAGGCCCGTCCTGCTGGCCCATCTCACAGTTGAGGAAACAGGTGACATGCCGGGTCCTCTGAGGGTGACCGAGGCCCCGCCCCCCCACTCACCTGCCCAAAGAGTGACAGGCCTTGGCTGCGGGCCTCGTCCTCTCCCGTGTCCACCAGCCAGTTGTCGGCCCTGGGAGAGCAGAGGGCAGGCGCCCGAGGGGCAGAGTGGTTGCCCGGGCCCACCCACCTCAGGACCCTCAGGAGGAGAGACAGGTGCCGGGGCGGTCCCTGCTCTGAGACCCTCCCGCCCGGCCGGCCCCCCAGGGCTGCTCACCAGGGCGTGTTGCAGCTGTGGGTGAGAGTCAGGTACCGCATGCCCAGGTGGTAGAGCGCCCGCAGGACGCCCAGGCTGCTGTCAATGGAGTGGCCGCCCTCCACGCCGACCAGACTGGCCAACTTTCCCTCCCGGAAGGCCCGCCGGATGCCTGCAAGGAGAGCCCGGCCAGGGGCAGTGGGCACCGGGCGACACGTGTGCCTGGGTGTCGGGTGTGGGGACTGGCTTCCACGTGAAACAAACCACAGAGCAGTGCAGCAGCCCCTGCTCAGGACCGGGGCTGGTGGGCGCTGGCACCCACCTGTGCTGTCGGTAACACACAGGAAGGTCTCGGGGTACAACTGGCACATGCGGTGGATGACGTCGATCTGCTCCAGCGTCCTCTTCACGGCATCCTTGTTCTGGGTGTCGCAGGGCGTGTACGCAGACCAGAACTGGGGGGGTCACCGGGGGGAGGCGCTGGGAGCTCAGGAGCTGGGCCCCAGGCACACGAGCTCTGGCTTCCCTCTAGCCACGGAAGCCCTCCCCGCAGCCTGAGTGGCTATCGGAGCCCCCTCTAAGGGCCCGGGGCCGTACGCCGCCACCAGGGAGGGGCAGCAAGAGAGGAGGCGATAGGCTCCAGCGCCTCAGGCTCCGGGCCCGACCATACCTGGGCACCCACAAAGCCAGCCCTCAGCTTGGGGATGTTGGTGTGCGTGTGGGCCAGGCTGGTCAGGTTGGCCCTCGGGTCCTGAAGCTGATTGTTGAACAGTTTCAGCAGTTGCCAGGGCAGGTCATTGTGCCTGGAGGGGCCAGGCGGAGGGGTCAGGGGCAGGTCAGGAGGCCCCTTGGACCCGGGCCCCCCGAGCTGCCTCCCGGGCAGGCTGTGCCTTCTCCAGCTCCTCTTCTCATGGGCTGAAGACTAGGGAGGTCGCAGGGTGACTGCTGTCATCTGAGCACACCTGAGCACAGGTGAGCTTCTCAGCTGGCTGCACCCCCAGGCCAGGCCACTGAACTGAGCCCTAAGTGGACAGGTCTTCCCTCCCGGAGCCTTTCACTGGGGGGAGAGGGAGGGCAGATGCCGGCTTGGCTTCAAAATCGTGGAGGGAGGGGGAGCTTGGAGTTGAAACAATCTCCACGAACAAGGCTGGTTGACGTGGGGCTGCTGAGTGCAGGCCTGGGGGAGATTCACAGATTAAAGATGAAATCCTGGGCTGCCCTGGTGGCGCAGTGGTTGAGAGTCCGCCTGCCGATGCAGGGGACGCGGGTTCGTGCCCCAGTCCTGGAAGATCCCACGTGCCGCGGAGCGGCTGGGCCCGTGGGCCGTGGCCGCTGAGCCTGCGCGTCCGGAGCCTGTGCTCCGCAACGGGAGAGGCCACAACAGTGAGAGGCCCGCGTACCGCAAAAAAAAAAAAAAAAAGATGAAATGCTTCTGCTGCAGGGAGAGGGTGGGGAAGTGTGGGGCGTGGCCTACCCTGGGGGGCAGCCATGGGAGCAGGGCACCAGTGCGGGATTTGGGGGCCCCAGAGGCCCTCTGCTGCCTCTGTCCCTGGGGACAGTCCTGCACCATTTCCAAGAAGATCCCTCTGTGCTTCCAAAGGACAGGCCCTCTGAAGTTCTCCCAGGAGCTGGTAGGCGGTGAGTGCATTGGAGGAGGAGGTGAGGTGCGGGGAGAGGAGAGGAGGGGACTAGACAGGCAGGACGAGGGGCAGGGGACAGGGAGGGCTCTCAACAGCTGCTGGGGGTCTTCCGGGGCAGGACCCGTGGGGCACATTCCTCCCTGCATCCAGGAGCAGCCCCAAGGGGAGAGACTGCTGGGAGCCATGAGCTCCAGGTGCCGGCAGGGGCCTCGGCCCCTGGGAGCTGATTAGAATTTCAGAGTCTCAGGCCCAGCCCTGGCCCACCAGTCGGCATCTGGCTTTTACCAGCCAACGGGCACACACGCCCGGGACGGGCAGGGAGCCGACCAGCGGATCCCTAGCCTGGTGACAAGGCGGCTGTGAGGACAGCCCCGAGGGGGCTTTGCTCCCACAGCGGGCCCTCCCATCCACCCCTCCTCCCCAGCCCAGCAGCCATGCCCACTCTCCCCAGGACCCTCGCCCACACCTAGTTCCCACACACACAGGGCTGCCTTGTGAGGCTCACTGACAATGTTAACGCCGTGACGGCCTAGGTCGTCCGGCCCCCTGGGGTGGGCTCTTCCACAGCAAGGTGGCCATGGCCCCCGGTGTGAGGTTTGACTGCTGGGCATGGGCTGGTGGTCAGGACGCCTTTGCTGACTGAGGGGTGGATGAGCTCCAGGGAGGCGAGGTCACTGCCTCACTGCAGAGTTGGGGGGGGGCTGGCCCTGGTCACTGTCCCCAAGGCAGCGCTGAGCAGGACTTCACTCCTTTGCCCCTCTAGGAAATCCGGCCCCACGCTCCAGCTGCCTCCGCTTTGCTCTTCCCTCCTCGCCTCAGCCTGTCCTCCCTTTGTAGGTATCCGCGCTAAGGTCAACACCACATCTTGGAGTCTGTTCTGGAGGCTGACGGATCTGCCCTCCTTATCTGTGTGGCCTGGGTAGCATCCTCAGCTGTGACAGAGGACCCTGCCACCCTACCCAAAGATGAGAGGGGAGGATTCCGAGTGCTGGGAAGTGCTAGAAACGACAGCCAAACACACACTGAGGCCAGCTACGGCTTACAGATGTGATGGCTGGAGCTGGTGCAGCCATATTAAATCATGAGGTAACTGTGGGAATGGTGGCCACACCATTATGGAATGCCATGCCAGGACTCCGTCCGGACTGCTCTGTTGTTGAAGCTACTTATTTGGGTCTCTCTTACCCACAGGAGTAGCTAATACTAACTGGTTTTGATTCTGTCAGCCTAGTCTTGGCCTTCTAAGACTTTGGATAATCCCAGCTCCCCATATCCCAGCTTCCTGAGTACTCCTGGCTGTCTGGGCTCTTTGAGCCATCTTACCCCTCACATGGACATCTGGACAGCTCCCAGCACCTAAACTCGGAGCCCCTCTCCGTGTGCCCAGCCACCCTGAGTCTCCCAGAAGGAAGGAACATTCATTTTGTTGGCATATTCTACCTGCCCTTGCTGACCTGGGATGCCCGGTCCCTGAGCCCAGACCTGCCAGACAGCAGGGCCTACCAGATGCGAGCAAAGGACAGCGGCCTCTGCAGCAAACTTCCTATGCCTGTGAGGAGACCCAGCCATGTGAGGACCCTCAGAGGCAGGCAGGGGGATGGGAGGTCCAGGAAGGAGGTGGAGGGGAGGGACCAGGGGAGGACTGAGGGAGGGAGGGAAGGGTGCACTCTGACCCCTGATGGCCGCTTCCTTATCTAGGGCTGCCCCTCATTTCCCTGCCAGTCTTATGTGATGAGACACCGGTTTTCTCTGCTTTTCTTGCAGAGCTTTTGTCCCATAAAGCCTGGGCAAGTGGGTACCCCAACTTTCCCAGCACCCGGTGGGAAAGAGCAGGTGGGGCGGGAGTGTGTGTGTACAGGTGGCGTCCTTCCCAGGGCTGGGAGAGCCCCGAGGAGTTGGGGGCGGGAGCGGCAAGGGCAGTGCCAGGCCTGCCTGCAGCGTCGAGGGGCCCTGGGGGCCGCTGGAAGGACTCCGGCTACTGCTCTGAGCTCTGTGGGAGTTGGAGCTGGAAGGGCAGGGGCTGGTACTTGTGTCTCCAAGACTTCCTCTGGCTGCAGTGCGGAGACCTGACCTCAGGCCAGGGGCAGGAGGGGGCAGTCAGAGGCACAGGGGCGGGGGTGGAGGGTAAGTGAAGGGGGCAGGCGCGGCCAGGTTGGCTGTGACATCAGGGAGAGAGTGACAAGGTGTCACCAGGGTCTTGGCTGGAAGAGGGGCAGGGGGAGTGGGCACCCAGGAGCTTGGACTGGGGCACTGAAGCGTGAGATGCCTCGGTGAGGTCAGGCCGGGCGCACAGGCCTGATGGGGTCACCCCAGGTGGATGGAGCGAGGGGTGGGCTTGACGAGAGGGTCCCCCAAGGGCCACAGCAGACACCACCCTCACCTGCACTTCCTGTGACACAGGACCCTGGGCCAGGCCCCAACGGCCCCCAGCCCCAGCCCCACTCTGAGCTGGGATCCAGCCCCCAGGGGTCCAGGCTGTGGGCTGTCCCGGGAGATGCTGAGGCCTTGGGGGCCTCACTATTCACCTCCTTCCTGCCGCGTTCCCCACAGGCCCTCATGTACTGAAGTCTCTGGGGCCCTGAGAGAGCCCACAAAAAAACTGAGTCCAGCAAAGGGCAAAGGCCATAGTGCAGTTGGAGAAACTGAGTCCCATTGGAGACAGGGCAGCTCCTGTCTCAGGTCAAGGGCACATGAGCCTCGACCCTAGCGCCCCCCGCCCGGACCCCCGGGGCCGTCACATGGGGGGCTGCTTACCCGTCAATGACAGGCGTGCCCTGCATGATCCTCTCCGCTGTGTTCCGGAACTGGTCCGCAGTGCAGACGGCCACCAGGGGCCAGAACCACCAGCTGGCCCACATGGCGCGGTCCCCAGGGATGCGCTCCCCTGCTGCTCCTGTGCGTGTGTCCTGACCCGCCGTCCTGGGCGCCACAAGACAGAGGGCTTTGGTCCAGGTGATTGCTGCCAGGACCTCCCCTGTTTATCAGTAATCAGCACATTCCCTGCGAGGGTGGATCCATGGGAGTTCCTAGCCCCTGCGGCTGGGCGTCGCTGTCTGGGCCAGGCCAAGTGTGGTAAAACCCCAGGGGCGGGACTGGTGCCCAGAAGTGGGGCAGAGGATGGGCGAGCGCAGGGAAAGGGGCCGCCAGTGTTTGTTGTGTCCTGCCCCCAGGACCCGGTGTCTGAGGTCTACAAACGAGATTCAGTTTTGTGTACTTGAATGTATCCCTTTGTTTGCCTGTAGTTTTTTGTTACTTTTCTTGCAAGGTGGAGCACAGCCCGGCAGGGGCACTCCTGCCACACTCCACTGCAGTGCTGGGGGCGTCTGCACACTGACCCGCGCTCCAGCTGCAGGCTTCTGACCGAGCCTGTTGGATGCTGGGGCTTGGGGTCGGAAGCTTAGAGCGTTTGCATTTCCTTAGAGCTGGGGGCGCACACTCAGGTCTCCCGGAGGAGGCAGGGGCTGGAGGGTGGGGGGCACGGTTCTGAGAACCCGATGCCCAGGCAGCGCCGGGCCCAGTGAATCGTGAATCCCGGCCCCAGGGCTGGGCCAGCATCCAGGGTTCTGCTGGGCACCTGGGTGACCCCAGCCCACTCTGGATCCTCAGGGCAGCTGAGCTGTGGAGACCCTACCCCCTCGCTGGGCTCCCTGGCACCTCTGTCCCTGGATGGCTTTGGACCCTCACGCACAACTGCCCTGTGGAGCCTAGGTCCCAGGCCGGTGGCCTCCCCGAGCCCCGACTTGGCCCCAAGGACAGGACGGGCCCAGCTCCAGGTCCTTCCTCCCGCCTGGGAAGGGGTCACGTCCGAACCCTGGCTCTGCCGTCATTAGCTCTGCATCCCGGGGCCTGGGCCTCCAGCCCCGTTTCCCTCCTGTTGAAACGGCAGCTCTCAGGGGAGACTGCGCAGAGCGGGGAGCTGTCTACCTTCCCTCCCTCCACCCACCATCACCCCGGGGGGAGGGGCTCCAGGGCGTCCTCCACCCAGATGCTCGGGGACGAGGCCACCGGCCCCAGACCCCATCGAGGACTTGCCCCCGCTCCCCACAGGGGCATCCTCAGTGCCAGGCCCTGGGATTCCACCCTCTTCACCACTCTGTGCACAAAAGACCCCCTTGAAGAGTGAGGAATCCAGGGCTCTGCCCATGCTGCCTGGGAACCGTGGCCCAGCAGGTGCTGGGCCAGGACACGGGCTTTAAAGCCGAGTGTGTCCCTCCGCCCCCCCGAGCCAGGACCCCGTCTGCCCTTCGCACTGTCCCCATGGCCCCAGCACCTCGGCGGTCCTCCGTGCTCTGTGTCCAGCCCCCTCCACCTCCCCGGCCTGTCTCTGCGACCCGACGCTGCTGCTTTGTGGTGGGCGATGCCCGTCTGCAGCTGGGGGGCTTCTCCCCGGAACCCTCCTCTCTGACATGGCTGTGAGCACACGTCCCGCCTTGTTCACACCGGCCTGCTCCATTTGACTCTACGTATTTTCAACCTGTTCCCCTTATCGTTTTTGTTTCAGAGTTGGCTTTTTTAAGAGCATGTAATTGTATATTTTTTAATTTTCTCTTTTTTTCATGTGGACCGTTTTTAAGGTCTTTATGGAATTTGTTACAATGTTGCTTCTGTTTTCCGTTTTGCTTTTTCGGCTGCGAGGCTCGTGGGCTCTTAGCTCCCGGACTGGGGATGGAACCAGCACCCCCTGCGCGCTGGAAGGCGAAGTCTTAACCCCTTGACCGCCAGGGAAGTTGCAAGAGCATATAACTGTATTTTATTTCTTCACCTCATCTGAGCGCCTCTGTCTGTAAATGTGACCGTTTAAGCCAGTACGACGGTGACAGCACTGCATCCCCCCTTAGCCTCGCTACTTCCCAAGCGACGGCCGGCCGTGCTCCTCCCGTTTCTTGCTTCTGCCGTGCTCTTCGTGTTACTTTGATTCCTTTCCTACCATGGTTAGGAAGTGCCTCTGTGTGTCACTACTTTGCTAGTGTCTTCCCTCATACTTTGGAACAGTCGTATTTAAGTCTGTGTGTCTCTTTCAACATATAAACTCCTTAACACTGGAGTACAGCCCACGGGGCGTGACACTCATTTACATGTAACCACACATTTTCTTAGGTTTGCTGTGTCTCGTATACTTTGTCTCCTCCTCTCCTGAGATATGCGTTCTGATTTCTTTCTCATTTGTCTGCGGCGCTTCCTCGGCCATTTCCCTGGGTATAGTGGCATCCTGTGTGATCCACGTGTCTGCTTCCGTGGCTGAGGGGTCCCCGCGGCAGACTGACTGCTCCTTTGTGAGCACGCGGGCCCTCCAGGTCTGCCAGGGTACAGTTCTCCTTTACCCCTTCCACCCTCCCCAGGGGGCTCCATGGGTTTGTCTCTTTAAATCTCCCAGACACTTAATTTTGACCTTCTTTTCATTTTAAATTCAGAATTCATTTAATTGCTTAAAGGATTTTAAATTCTCTGCTCATTCCTCTGTAATACTTCATTCATTTAACAGCCCACTGGAAAGGAAGGAAGTGGAGGGGCCCACGGCCCAGTTGCACTGCGGGAGGGGGACTTTCAGTGTTATTTTCTCGTTGTCGCCGTGTCACCGAGGGACGGGCCCCCCACCATCCACTCTGCACGTCACCTACGGACTCTCTCCTCCCTGTGGTGAGACTTGGCCCCAGCCTCCCACCTCTGCAGCTCCGGTGCCTGGGCCGGGCGAGGGCAGGGAGAGCGAGGCACCGTCTTGGGGGCAAATTTCAAAGCGGGGACACTAGGAACCTCAGTCATGGAGGTAACTAGTATTTTAACGCAATATTTTTAAAAATCAAAAATTCCTGCCCCCCCAAAAAATCCATGATGAACGAAATGTGAAACTTTTAGATAGAGTCAAGGCACATCTGACCTTTCCTCTGGTCCCAGCTCCCCCCGCGGTTCCGCACAGCTGGTCTCACCGGGCCATTCACATTAGGTTTCATGACATCAGCTGCAGGACTCTCTTGCAAGTTGGTGACAGAGGCCGGCGTTTCTAGGAGCTAAGCTGAGGGCGTGACCACACTTCCCAGGGTGACCCGAGCATGAGAAGACTCAAGGCTGGGTGCACCCTTGTTCAAACAGGAGAGGATGTCCAGGACGACGGCCCCGGAACATGACACCCAGAGGGCCCAAGTCCACGTCCAGGAGGGCTCGGGCCGTGCAGCGTCTGTCCCACACCCTCTCCGGTGACTCACAGCCTGCGGCTGGCCGGGGCACGCAGGGTCGGGCTGCTGTGTAAGTGCTCACGCTCCTCAGCCGCAGCGTCTGTCTGGAACACAAGTCACCGTGGTACCTCCTGCTGGGATCGCCACCCTATGGACTCGCGGGTCAGGCCCCCGAAATCACCCTTGAACCTGTGTGCTCTGGAGTCTGGGGTCTCTGGTTGCCTTTTTCTCCTTCCACTGGGTGCTGTTACCATGTCCTCACAATCTTCCAAGCTCTGGGCCTCCTACCTCACCGCCCCTGGCTTCGGATCTGTGGTTCCCACTTGATTTCTGCCCTGAGCCCTCTGCCTTTCAGTTTATGTCCTTTTTGGTAGAGCTGGTCCCCAAACCACCGCTAGCAGTGGGTGTGCGGGAAGTGGATTTCCAAGTCCTGGCGCGTTTGCACGTGCCATTATTATGCCCTCATAACTGAGCAGCAGTTTTACCGGCCATGCAGTTCAGGGTCATAAACCGTTTCCTCTCAGAAAGTGAACGTTCTGGGGCCGTCCGCACCGCACTACTGTCGGGAACCCAGTTCTTTGTAGGCGGCGTGTTGCTTTCTTGCACAATCTCCTTGAATCCCCTCTTTCTCCGTGGGCTCTGCACTTTCTCAGTGTCGTGCCTCCTTGGAGACTCTGTTTCATCCGACCGCCCTGCACCCACGTTCACCAGCTCTGCCTCTGGTCCCGGGACACGCCCTGGAATCCCTTCTCTCCTGCATCCTCTTTGCCCACTCTCCTGGGCACGGCGCTCAGTCAGATGCTGGACATCCCGTGTTGATCCTTTTTGTCTCTTGTGTTTTTCTCTCCTGTTTTAGGTTTCCTCGTGCTTTTATTCTATGCGTTTCTGTTCTGTGAATTTATGAATAGAATAGAGATTCTGTTCTTTGAATTTATTCTATGAATTTCCTCAGTTCTGAATTCGAGCACTTTTATCCAAAGTTTTCTTTCAGGAATTATATACTTAATCTCCCAAGAGTGCTTTCTTGTGTTTCTGTTGGTGGTGGGTTTTTTTTTTCCTTTGCACCTTGTTCTTGTTACGGAAGCCATATTGTCTGATATCAGTGAGAAGTTTTGTTTCCTCTGGACCTTTTTTTTTTTCCATTGTTTATCTGGACCTTTTGTTGCATGTGCAGGCTGGAGGTCTTTGTCACTTCAAACGTAATAATTAAGGATGTAGCAGTAGCGAGGCTGCGGTGCTGTGGATACACGGGCAGCCTCCCAGGTTCAAGAGGGGGGCCACCATTACAGTGGGGGCCCTTAATGTCAGCATCTAACATGACCATGTCAATAGCAGCCCTGATTCTCAAAACAAATGGTCTTTTAGGGAAGGACCCACTGGTGCCTTTTCCCCCAGAGTCAGCCTGGCCGTGGGCCAACCAGGGTTGTGCGTTTGGGTACTTGGGCGCTGGGGGTCAGCTGGTCCACGATCCAGCCGTCCACAAGCCCGATTTCAGCCACGTATCTCACTCCCACCCCCTCCCGTGACGTCTGAACCGAGTTCCTCTCCGATTTCTGCTGGGTGGCTGCCCCCTGTCCACCTGCCGCCCCCTCTGTACATGTTCCCGAAGGGGCCACCTCCGTCCCGCTTCTTATCCCCAGAGACAGGCTGAACCTGACTGCTGAGGGTCCTGCCTTTCTCTGACACAGCAGGTTCTGCTTGAGTCAAGTCCTCCCACCTTGACAGACATGGCGGGGAAATGTCCATCCCAGGCCGACCTTCTGACCTAGAGGATGCAGTGGGTGTCGCTATGGAGGATTCTCACAGGGCTTCTGCTTCTAATTCCTGTTTCTTCCTCTTGTGCTGGTAGCTGGCACCCAGGGACGTGAGCCTCAGGGACAGAGCCGCGGCCCGACGGCCTGGCCCAGGTCCTTTGATTTCAGAGACTGGCTCTCAGGAGGTGGGAACAGGCTTTGTTAAGAGCACGAGCTTGGAAACCAGGCCACCCTGGGTTCAAACTCCCGTGTGGCCAGCTGCGTTTTCCAGAGCCGGCAGCCCCCACGTCTCCATCCATGCGCCCTCCTAATTGTCCGCCAAGAGGGGGGACACTTGGCTTGACGCGCAGAGAGAAGGCGGCAGGCGTGACTTCCATGCTGCCGCCTGGCTCCTGTGCTGGACACTCCGTCGGGAAGGCAGCCACCAGCCCAGCTCCCTGCCGGCTGGCTGACCGCCGGCCCCCCTGCCAGCTCCTGGCTGAGGCCGGATCCGCGGGCCAGAGACCAGCTGGCCCCGCCGGGCCCGGAAACGTGAGCAATGGGAGCCCGCCGAGGACGTATTGTGCAGCGGCGGGGAGCTGACCTGCTGGCCCTTCTTCCACTGCCGGTGACCAGTGTCCTGGTCTGTAAAATGGGGTGAGTAAGCCGAACCGCCTCGGCCTCCTGGAGGTGGCTGCACCCCACTGTCGCCTTAGTAACGAGAAGCCCCACATGGGTGGCGGCCGAGGACACGTGCTCTCCCCGGCGGGTCCCTGGGAGGACGCCCGAGACTTGCAGCCAGCTCAGCTCTCAGCGGGGCCGCTTAATAGTTTGCTTTAAAGCATTATCACTTTTTACTTAAATAAGGAGAATAATATTATTAACTGGAAACATCAACGTCACTTGCCGTAAACAGAAGGAACACCGGAAAATAAACACACAAAAACTAAACAGTGCTGTTCAGTTTCGCCCAGAGCCACAGAGAGGCGGCAGATTCCGCGTCCGGGGAGCAGTCAGGGCCCAGCTGCATCCTCACACACCCAAGGCCCCTGCACGGCAGGCCAGGCGCTCACCCGAGCTCCCAGGACCAAGATTGGGTCCACCGAAACTGCCCCCACCCACGTGGGCCGGGCTGTCAACCAGCCAGGAGGGACCATAGCCCAGGCCCCGACACAGCCCAGAGCAGCACGGAGGGCCTGAGTCCACAGCCCACATCCCTCAGGAATACACACGCTATGTGCGTGAGCAAACACACAGAGAGACGTGCAAACACAGCCAACCACACACCCACCCAGGCTACAGAGCACACCCACATCCAATGCACAGTTACACAGGTGTACACGCACAACCACCTGCGTGCAGACGCCTGTGCCCCCAGAGACACCAACACAGAGAAGGTGCAGACACACCTACCCGTGACCCCCATACCTGCACACGTACGCACCTGAACATCGCACACGAGAATGCTCAGACATGTCCCACACCTGCGTGTGCAGACACACCACATGCTTACAAGTACACACATGAAGACTTGTACATGTGATCAGCACATATGCAGAGATGCAGACGTGCACATACAGAAACACGCATACTTAGCATGTAAATATAAGTGCACACACTCAGACATAAGTACAAAGATGTGACACACACACACACTCAGACATAAGTACACAGATGTGATCACACAAACACTCAGATGTAAGTACAAAGATGTGATCACACACTCAGACACACACTCAGACATAAGTACAAAGATGTGATCACACACTCACACACACACACACTCTTACCAGGCCTGTCCTGTCACATACGCAGCACACAACACACATGCTTAGCCTTGCAGACGCCCTTGTATCTGTGTCATTGTGCCCACCCGGCCCCCATGCCCACCTCGGGGCCGGCAGCCATGCCCTCAGCCCGTGACCACCCACAGAGCCTGGCACACGACCCGGCTACATCTGGGTTGGGCTGTCCCCAGGCCCCTCAACCTTCCACGCCCAGCCATGAAGCCACCACCGGGACCTCTGCCCCCAGATGCTCACTGCCCAGTTTCCTCACGGACGACACCCCGTCCACCCAGCCCCCGGAAGTGGCCTTCAGGCTCGTGGCTTCTCCACCAGCTTCTCCACAGCTCCCTGACCCAGGCGGCCCGCGGTGGCAGGAGGAGACGGCCATCCTGCAGCCCAGACAGCACAGCGCCGGGCTCCCCGCGAGGCCTGGGGCTTTGTTTCTGTTTTTCTCAAGTTCCATCTACCCCTGAGTTCCGCAGGAGGCCTCACCTCCCTCACACAGAACAGCAGCTCCCCCGGGGGCCTTCTCGACACACCTCAGAGCACAGGACAGAGGGCCAAATGCCGCACACGTGTCAGCTGGTCCGCGTTTCCGCAGACACGTGAGCCAGGCATGCCCGGCACACACGGCCCACCGGGTCTCAGTGCCCTCTGACCCTCGGGCTGGGCCTCGGGCCTCGGGCCAGGCGGTCGGGGGTGGGGGCCGCCTCCGGCAGGCTGCTGGCATCGGTGGGAGGGCTGAGTTAGGAGCTGTGGGGAGGAGGCTCACGGGGGACACCTGGGCCCCGGGTCCCTCCCGCCTGGCGCACAGCATCCCAGGCAGCGGGCAGCCTGTCACCTGAGGGCCCGGGGTTCCACCCCTTCCCACCGCCCTCACTGCTGGGGGGAACACCGCTGTGTCTCAGGGCTGGAAGGCATCCTCGGCCGCAGCGGGGCCCAGAGGCTGGGGGCCCTGGTTTCTATATATGTAACATCCCCAGCTACAGGAGCCTCAGAAGCAGTCAGGGATCGGAATGTCCTCTGGCAGAGACACGGGACTTCCAAACCCAGGGGAAGGTCTGGGTGGTGACCCGGCCCAGCTGGGGGCTGGCTGCGCTAATTGGTTTCAGGGTTCTGCGGTTAGCGTGGGAGGTGGGGAAGAGCCCGGTCGGCACTGGCAGGCACCTGGCAGTCCCATCGCCATCCGGGGAGGGCACACACAGCTGGGCGCACCCTGGCTCCCCGAAGCCCAGGCGGGGGCACAGTGGGGCGTGCACAGCCGCACTCCCGCCTGCCCTCTGCCCTGGCCCCCTCCTGGGCCGCAGACGCCGACTATGAGTGGGGACAGCCCCCTAGTCGGGGCAGTGCTGTGATGAGCTCAGATACCAGAACTGCGAGGAAGGGGATGTGGCCGTGGGGCCCGGGTCGGAGGCTCTCCCCACCTCAAATTTCAAGGAGATCCAGAGTGTGAGGAGGGGGTGGGGATCTAAGCAGAGGCTGCGGAGCTAGGAGGCCCCCTGCTGAGGCTCTGGAGGAAATCCACTCCCTCGACCCTCCCCTTCCCGGGTGCGGGGTGAAAGGCACCGGGAGGGGAGGGCCTGGGAGGAGAGCCGGGTCAGGGTGGCGAAGGGCTGAGTGGCCCCCCGGGTACTGCGGACCTGGGCCGGGGGAGGCAGCCAGGTGCAGCCCCTCCCTGGAGGACGACGCCCCAGTTCCACCACTCTGGGGGCACCAAGGCTGGAGAGCAGAGCTTCCCCACTGGGTCTGCCCGGGCCCTGGCATAGCCGGACGGCCGGAGGGCCAGAGGCACTGAGGACAGGGTGTGGGAGGGAGAGCTCTGCTTTTGATGCTATTACTCTTTGTACTGTTTGAAAATGTTAGCACGCGCACTAGCATGGAAAAATCACATTAATCAAACCAGAAACAGGGTTCAAGCGGGCTCTGCACAGAGATGGGGGTCTGGGCACCTTAGGGCCCCAACCCAGCCCTGAGCCCTCCGTTCACGGGGGTGTCAGGTGAGACCCCACGTGAAGGCTCAGGCTCCCCCCCCACCCCCACCGTGCAGCCGACCGGTCAGGAGTCCCCAAGGGAGGAGGCCCAGGGACTGCCAGCAAGTGTGTGCAGCCACGTCTACTACACTGCACCCTTCCTGCTTTCACACCTGTGACCTGGGGGACACATCTGTCCCTCTGAAAGTCCCCAGAGAGAAACCACGCCTAGCCAGGCTGAGCCTGGGGAACATAACGTTCAGATGGGTGAGTCAGCAGTGATCTCCGGGGGACGCCCCTCAGAGAGGTTTCCTCAGGAGGCCTGGGGTCAAAGGGCGCACACCGCCACGGCCGGCTGCCCTTCCTTCTGGGGTTGGGGTGCCCTGGGCCCCCAAACGCTGGCCAGCATGGTCCAGCTCGCAGAGCCGGCACCTGGGCCTGGCAGGGGGACATCTCCATCTGTCCCAGGGTGGCTGCTGGGGCCTGGGAAGGGCTGCCAGGCTCAGACAGAGGCCGCGTGGCTCGCAGTCAGAAACAGGCTGTGTGACGCTCGCTGACATTCTTAGTCTTGCCTTTGCCACGGTCTGGCAGGATGTGTGATGGGCGGGGACTCCCCGTTTGTTGCCCCCGAGGCCCCATCCTCACTAGGTTTGGTTTGTCTCACTCTCTGGTGTGTCCTCAGCTTCCAGGACAAGCCAGGACCACAGAGTGTGCGGCAAAGCAAAGGCGGGCACAGGGGTGGGGGCAGCCTCCAGTGGGCTCCCTCCTCCAGGCTGGCCTCCGGGCTCCTCCCCTCCTGCGCCTGTGGCCACTGGATGAGCTCCCGTGAGGGACACCGGGTCTCCTGTTGGCTGGTGGGCTTCTGTATTTGAGCATGAGACATCCCAGGAACATTTAGACAGTGCCCGAGGGCCCTGCCCGGGGCTGCCAGGCCACCCTCCCTGTGGGCCTCACAGGCAATCCCGAGGCTGGGAGCGCCTTCCGCAAGGGGGGTAGGTCTGGGGGCCCCGCCAGCTGTTCCTTCAGCAGATCCCTGTCCCTGCAGAGGCCCCCGTCCTGGGGTGCCGCCCGTTTACACGCCCTGTCCAGCATGGCAATAGGGAAGCCGTGGCCCGGCCGCCCCGCCCCAGGGCAGGGTAGTCACTGGGCTGAACCAGGGCAGGCCAGGGCAGGCCAGGGCCTCCCGCTGGGGCCGGCGCCTCCCTCCCTGAACTGTAGGATGGGGACAATGGTGCCCGGCACAGGGACCCTCTAGATTTGAAGGAGACGCTTGTGTGAAAATGCTCAGGGTCTCTTAAGCGCTGTGTGAGGGCCGCCCTGTCCTGTCTGTGAAACAGGCCGGGAGCCCCAAGCTCAGCCTGAGGCTGGTGGACGCTCGGGGGTGAGGCCAGGGGCTCGGGTCCCCCTAGGGCCTCCCGTGGTCCTCAGACCCACACCCCGTGACATGGGCCCCAGGTGGCCCTGGCAGCTGTCCCCACCCCGCCCCTCCACTGCTGCCCTCTGGTGGCCGGTCGGGCCACGTGGTGTTGCCCAGAGGTCATGCCTGTGGAGCAGCCCCCTGCATACTCTGAGGGTCCGGAGGGCAGCACAGGTGTGGCCCCCCTTTCCCAGCCCTGGAAACTGAGGCGCGGGCGGCACGCACCCAGGCCACATGGCTCAGAGCTGCAGGTTCCTGGATGGCAGTGGGCAGGGCAGACAGCAGGGTAGCCAGGCAGAATTGCAGAACAGGAAGGCTTCCTGGAGGAGGAGACAAGCTAGCTGAATCTCGAAGGGCAGGTGGCCAGGGAGGAAGGCTCTAGGCAGAGGACAGCAGAGATGTGGGAGAGAGAAAGCTGCAGAGGCCGGCAGGGGCCTCACGGGCCTAAGTGGGTCTGGACCAAACCCTAAGGACAGCAGAGGGCCTACTGACTCAAGCCCGCTTTGTCAGGCGTAGGGGGGATGTGCATAAACATTCAGTGCATAGCAGACAGCACGCGAGCTGCATCGCAACAAAGCGGTCACAACCATAGCACAGGGGGCAGCTGACACCTCCACCCCTAGGCGAACGGACCCACAGATTACGGCGCGCCCACGCGTGCAGCGTGACACAGAATGAACGGGAACCGTGGACACACATCAACATGGCTGAATGCCGTGAAGAAGGACACTCAGCCTTGGTCCCTGGGTGCCGGGTCCTGGGATGGGTAACCCGGGCGGTGGGATGGTCGGGAGGGGCTGTGGGTTGGTGAGGGCGCAAGGGAAGTTTCTGGGGGAGACATGTCATGTCTCATCTACGTAATGGTCGCGTCATGTGTGAACAAGTGAAAACTCAGAGAACTGGACTTCTGTCCCTGGAGCTTTGAGGGTCACGGGCTGATTTTCTCTAGGAAAATGTGAAGGACAGCGTTCAGGAGGTAGCAGCCAGGTCAGCATGCACTTTGCAGTCTGGCGGACAAGGAAGACCAAGCCTAGAGCCCTGCGCCTGCCCTGGGCACCGGGAGGCCAAGGGGCCAGCTGCGGGCCACGCCAGCCAGGGGGAGAAAGGGCCCACACGAGGCAGAGCGGCTCTGGACTTGGGCCCCGCCCCAGGGCTGCTTGCAGGTCCAGTCAGAGCCCAAGTCCTCCCCTGCTACCCGCCCCCCGCAGCCCCTCGCAAGGCTGGCCTCCCCCCACCCCACAAACCCAGTCACCCGCCCCCTCCCTCCCCACCAGCCAGGCCCCCAGGGATGCCCGTGCCAGCCTGATTACACCTGCATTTTCCCAAACACAGTCACATTCACAGGCCTGGAGGTCACACCTCTGGAGGCGACCATCCCACCCACTGCAGGTGGGTCTAATTAGTGCCCCATTTCACAGATGGGCTCATGGGTGCCAAATGCCCTGCAGAGGTCACCCAGCTGGCAGGGGAGCTTCAGACCAGGCGGTGCAGAGACCAGTGCAGGGACCCCCCTCGCGGGGACGTGTGCCTCATCCAGGAGGGGCACGAGGGGGCTGTGTGCCCTGAGGTCACCCTGGGACACTGCCCTGCCCTCCACGCAGGAGGGCGTCACATGGAAATGCCAGGCCCAGGAGACCCCTGACACGTCCTTCTCATGGGAGGAAGATGTGACAGGAAAAGGGCAAAGCAGCATGACAGAGGGGAGGGGTGGCAGCCACCGATGGGGGACAGAACTTGCTGAGACCCCGGGAAGCCTCGGAGGCCGGCCTGCACTGGCACCGCCATCGCAGAGCTGGGCTGTCCGAGGCGCCGCATGGACCAGCCCGGGCTGGGTGTCAGGGATCTGGGGGTGGGGGCCGGCAATCGGGGGGCTTCTCTCCAGGAGCCAAGAGCTAGGCTGCCGCCCACACCTCCCGAGGGAAGCCCTGCAGCCAGGCCAGAGAGCCGGGCAACCCTGTCCCCCTGCTTGCTCTGGGGACTTTCTGTTTCTTTTCCTTTTGTCCCGGAAAGTTGCCATCAGATTCCACCTTTTATCTCAGATAATTCTTCCCGAGCACTTTGGCTCCCCAGGACACCTGAGGACGGGGGTGCTGGACGCGCCTGTGGCCGCCCTGTCTGTGAAGATGAGGGTGGGCGGGGGAGGGCGGCACTGTCCCCGCTGGGGGCCCGGAGGGGACAAACCCCCACCCGCTGCTCGCAGGGCCCAGCTGGTGGGACTGTCCAGGCCCAGGAGTGACTTATCCGAGCCACACTGCGAGCTAGTGATCCAGGCGGGGCCAGGGGCTGGCTCTCTGGGGTCACTACAGGAGGGTCGGTTCAGGAAAAATAAGGCTGGAATGGAATTCGGCCTCCAGGCCCTTTAAATGGAAACAGCTGGACTGAATCCGAGTCAGCGGGGCACCAACCGACTGTGGAGGCCAGATTTCAATCAGTGATAACTATTGCGAAAGGGCAAGGATACCACGTTGCAGTTACTGCATTTGTGCCGAGCAAGGGGGCTGGGGGGTGAGCCGGGCTCAGCCACTGGGGGCGCAGGAATCTACAAAAGTGGGAAGGGGCCCCCAGGCACTGGCCTTGGGAGCGGGCAAGGGGCAGGGTGTTTGGGGTGCAAGAATGAGGTACTGCTCCCCAGCCGGACCTCTCCACATGAAAGCAATTCTTGTCTGCTTTGCTCTCCAGACAGTAGAGCATAGCAAACGCCACCGCTCAACAGGGATCTTGACCTCTGACTCCACAGACCCGAGGTTCCCTCAAACTCCTTGGTGAGCGTCTGCTACTGTGGCCGGACCCCCATTCGCTGGCGAGCCCCCCAAAGTCACGGGCAGTATTTGGTCACAACTGTATCTCTAAACCAGGCACACAGTATACATCCCAGAAGCATCAGTGGACAGACTGCCAACAGCTTTGGTCACCACTTCATCACGTGGAAGAATAGCTGTGGGAAAATTTGTGCTATTCTTTATCCACCAAACGTCCAACAGTGAGGGAAGGGGTTGGGGGATGGACCCAGCGTTTTCTTTTCTTTTCTTTTTTTATAAATTTATTTATTTGTTTTATTTCTGGCTGCGTTGGGTCTTCGTTGCTGCGTGCGGGCTTTCTCTAGTTGCGGCGAGCAGGGGCTACGCTTCGTTGCAGTGCGCGGGCTTCTCATTGTGGTGGCTTCTCTTGTTGAGGAGCATGGGCTCTGGGCGCGCGGTCTTCAGTAGTTGTGGCACGTGGGCTCAGTAGTTGTGGCTCGCAGGCTCTAGAGCACAGGCTCAGTAGTTGTGGCGCACGGGCTTAGTTGCCCCACAGCATGTGGGATCTTCCCGGACCAGGGCTCGAACCCGTGTCCCCTGTGTTGGCAGGCGGATTCTCAACCACTGCGCCACCAGGGAACCCCAGACCCAGCGCTTGCCTCTTTAATGAGCGCCGTGCTGCGTGAGAGAGCTGGGTGGGTGCTGGCTGGGCAGCGGCAGCTCACGACTCACTGCCCTGCTTAGAACACGCGAGAAGGGTCAGCCCATGGAGACAGCAGCCCATCAATCCCATGGGATTTTAGTAAATTGTATTCAGACAAGGATAGAACCATCCGAAAAACAGGTCAGGTTGGACTCCCCGCCTCATATTCTACAAATCAGAAAGCACTGGAAGGGAGCAGATAGACGGCATTAGAGAAAAATACAGACGCACGGCCAGCACACCCCAGGGGAGCATCAAAGACCAGTGACAAACTAGGAAAACACATTTCTAATAATGCTTACAGCACAAAAGGCCTTAATAAGTCATTTTTTAAAAAGAAGCAATCCAACAGAAAAACGGGCGAAGGGCATGAACGAAGAGATGACCAAACAGACAAAAAAAAGCTGAATGAGAAAAAGGCAGCTTAAACCATGGCAAGATTCTTGTACCAATCTGACTGGCAAACTCCAAATGTCAGCTAAAATCAAACTGCATTTGCCCTGTGAACGAGGAGCCCCACTTTGAGAAACTGACCCCACGGACACACACACACAAGATAGTGTCTCTGCCACACGGTTCATTGCCCCATGTCCACCTGGACGAGAATGATTTAAAAACTGAGGTATTCTCTGCAGCTGTTGAGACTGTAGACTGATGAGCAGAAGTCAGCAGGACGTCCGGAGGGAGGGATGGACGCACCTGTAATCAGTTACTGCAGATGATGGTACCTGGCTGGATGCCCAAAGTGGCAGGAAGGCCACCAGTAGGACGTCCAGACACACCTCGCCAGGACTTGGATTTCTTTGTACCACGTGAGGGTGTTACTGTGCTCACTGCTTACAACAAATATGTCTTTTAATTAGCTGACAGCCATGGTTTTAGTTGGTAAAGACGTGTCTGTCCTCTCCTGTTCTGGAGACCAACAGGGCAGCTGGCTCTGTGCCCATCCCCCCCCCCCCCACCAGCACTTCGTGACGGGAAAGCGAAGCCATGGTTCCCTTCTCAATCATCCTCAAGAAGGGGCTGCAGGCTCTTTTGGTCCTGGTGGGGTCGGGGTTGGCCCTTTCCCACCTCCCCTGCGGAGCAGAGTCCACACCCAGGGGGCCGGAGGGGGGCTGTTGGGTGACCCGCCTCTGTCATCTGACCCCAAATACAGCTCAGTCCCAGGCCCCTGGCTGCAAGCCCAGAATTTTCCAGTTTGGTACCTTTCTGGGCCAACCTGAGTGGGTAAGCCGTCCTCCAATGCTGGCAGACAGGCAGAGCCAGGAGAGTTGCCTGGTGGGTGGGGTCTCGGACAGTTTGGGGGTGCCCGGGGCTTCCGTCTTCCCCCTGGAGCTACAGAGGGTGTGCGGACCTCTCAGGGACCCCAGACCCAGGGAGCGCCCTTCATGCTCCCAGACTTCTGTCTTTATGGTGGGCTATTCATGCTGGGGGTCGTCAGACAGGACGAAAAAGACTCAGCCCCTTCAGCGGGATCTCAGGACCCACCACTCCCCTGCTGAGCCGTGTACAGAAACTCTTGTTATAAATGTTCCTTAAAGACTTCTGACGGGCACAATTATATTGTCCTGTGTTTCGAGCGTGGTCAACGTTGAGCATAAACATTAAAGCCCCTGCTTCTCCTCCTTGGCCGGCCTGGGAAGTGTAGGCTCTTGCCCTCTGAGGGCACCTCGTGGCTGTAACGGGACTGGTCCTGGCCCCGGAACCGCCCCCTCACCAGCCTGTCTCAGGGCCTTGAGCAGACGCCCTGCCCTGCGAGCTCCTCTGCCTGGTCCAGAGTTCACTTCCACCCTTCCCTTAGGGCTCCCCAGACCTCACCCTGGGCTGGGAGCTGCCCCTGAGCCACACTCACCCTCCGCAGGTGGAGAAGCTCACGCACACGCACACGCACACACACGTGCACTAATACACGTGCTCGCAAACAAACGCAGGCGGGTTGGGCCGGGTGGTCAGGCCCCGCGGCCTCGAGGGCGACCTGGCTGCTGGAGGAGACCGAGGGGGTGGTACAGGCTGGCTGGAGGGCTCTGCCCGGTCAGTGGGGCCTCTGGGCAAAACGTCCCAGAGCTGCTACCCCCATGCCCACTGCCACCACCGCTTCGGGGTAACCACCGGAGTTCAGTGCCAGCGTGGGTCCTACCGGCGGCCACGGGAGGGAGACTCCAGGAGGACTCTGCTGGGAGGGGCCCACGGCTCAGAGCGCCAGCGCCCCCTCCTCCGCAGGGCTTCCCCTTTTAATTTTGGCTTTTGTGTTCGGCTCTTTTGTTTCGAACGGGCAATACATTCACAGGATTCCAAAAAATCAAGATGATTTTAAACGGTACCTGCAGGAGTCTTCTATCGCCGCCGAAAACCACCACAAACAATGAGGCTGCCAGAACCTGGTTCTGTGGGTCCGAGTCCGGGGGGCACTGGCCGGCTCTCCCGCCCGCCCTGGGTCTCACAGGCCAAACCAAGGCGGCCCAGACCCGGAGGCCCTGGGGAAGAGCAGCGAGTTCGGTCCCGCTCCGCGGCTGGGCGGGAGTCGACTCCCGATTTCCAGCTGGAGGAAGTGCTCGGTTAACGATGTGCGATTCCATCCGGCCCACCTGGGGCTCCTGCGCCAGGTTCTGCGAATCAGGGGTGGCAGCTCTGGGGGCCGTTCTGTCCCCACGGACACCCCGGGAAGTCGCGCCCCCGTCCCTGGTGCCACAGCGCCCTCACTCCCCGCCTGGCACGTGCACTTCATCCGTACACGCGCTTTGCGTGTGCTCTCTTCCTGTGTTTCTTCAGCCAGGCGCACGTGCGCGTGCGCCCTCACGCACCCTGCTGTCAGGACGGTGGGTGCTGGGTGTTTGCAGCATACGGAGTGGCTTGGAGCCCCGAGTCGGGCTCCGTCTCACGGGCGCCCGAGGGCGGCTGACAGCGTTTTCTACGTGTGCCCTTACCTGCCTGGTCAGCTCCCAGCGCCACTCTGTGGGTCACACGTGGCTGCCGGGACCCTCCAGAAGGCTGCCCCCGAGCGGCGACATCCACGGACCGTTTTCCCATACCTCCTGCGCGTTTGCCAGGCACGCTGAACTTGGACGTCTCCCCCTTCACACGGGGCACCGCCGCCCTGCCCCCACGCACCTGAAGACAGAGGGTCTCCAGGCAGCGTCCACATTTCCTTGGCCTCGATCGAGGCCCCTCAGAGGGTGGGGTGAGGTTTCCGGGTAGCCCGCGAGGTGCGGGCAGGACTCAGGAGTCCGCCAGGAGGGCGGAAGCCGCCGCCAGCCGCCCGGAGCTGCCCTTGGCCTGTCTCCCAGTCGGCAGCCAGCCCCACGGGCGAAGAAGGCCCCAGGCGGAGCAGCGATAGGACCCCGGGGCCTGCGCAGCATGCACGGCCCCAGTCCTCACCCCCACCCCCCACCCCGCCACTGCTGGACCCTCCTGACATCGCCTGCTCACTACCCACCTCCAGTAGGGCCCTGGCCCTGCTCTGAAGGAGTCCAAGGCTGGGGAAGGGGCCGGCCTCCGAGCGGCCCAATCAGAGCCGAGTCTGGGGGTTCTGGGGTCTCACTTCATCCACAAGTCCCAGAAGACAGGGGCTTGGGGGGCGAACATGCAGAAACCTGACCTCAGAGGCAGGGTCCATGCAGGAGCCCCTGCTTTGGCTGCCAGTTCATTGGGTGGGGGGGGTAAAGGCCTGAGTCACTTGTCCTGGGAAAGGGATGGTTCCAGTTCCCAAAACTGATGTCAGCTGTGAGATTTGGTGGCTTTCATGTGGTTCACTGTGCCTTTTACCATTTAATAAAATCCAGTTTATTAATGATATAAACTTTCAATCCCAGTTTCTTACACATTCAGTCTACGAAGTTTAATATTCTATTTATTCATCACTTTTAAAGTCTTTGATTCACGTTTGATTCCATTTATAAACCTAGTCAAGCTCCTATAAACATGTTTAATTGTATTAATACATTCACTCCATTTGACTTTCTTTTTAGCTCCTACAGTTGTCTCACAGAACAAACAGAAACTTGTACATCTAGCAAATTACACTTGTGAAGCTGGAGCCCCCAAAGCTCTCTGAGCTGGTCCAATATTGTATGTACCCAGTAAGATTTCAACTTTAAATCACACGTTGAAATCAGTTTCTCAATCACATGTTTTAAATTGGTTTTACAAGGCTGACCTCTCAGATGTCCACAATCCCTCATCCCAAGCGCTTGGAAACAACTGTGTTTAGGAATTGGGAGTTTACCCATTTCCACAGCTACTGAAATGCCCAGTGGGGAATGAGCAGCAGCTACCACCAGACAACACACATGACTGCTTCTGCCTTGAGATGCTGGAATACTCACTCTGAGACAAAAATTATCATAAATTTTCCCTATATGAAAAAGAAAAAAAATCCCATTTGTAATAGCATCAAAAACAATAAAAACACCCAGGAATAAATTTAATCAAGAAGGTGAAAGACCTGTACACTGAAAACTATGAGGCACTGATGAAAGAAATTGAAGACACAAATAAATGGAAAGGTATCCCATGTTCATAAATCATAAGAATTCATATTGTTAAAATGTCTATACTACCCAAAGCCATCTACAGATTCAATGCAACCCCCATCAAAATTCCAATGGCATTTTTCACAGAAATGTATATAAAAAAAAAATCCTAAAACTTGTATGGAACTACAAAAGACCTTGAATAGCCAAAACAATCCTAAGAAAGGAGATCAAAGCTGGAGGCATCACACGGCCTGATTTCAAACTATATTACAAAGCTACAGTAATCAAAACAGTAGGGTATTGGCCTAAAAACAGATACATAGACCAACGAACAGAATACAGAGCCCAGAAATAAACCCCTGCATATCTGGTCAACTAACATTTGACAAGGGAGCCAAGAATACTCAATGGAGAAAAGATGGTCTCTTCAATAAATGGTGTTGGGAAAACTGGACAGCTACATGCAAAACAGTGAAACTGGACTGCTATCTTACACCACTCACAAAAGTTAACTCAAAATGAATTAAAGCCTTAAATGTAAGACCTGAAGCCACAAAACCCTGAAAAGAAAACAGAGAAAAAGCTCCTTGACATGGGTCTCAGCAACGATTTTTTGGATATGAAACCAAAAGCACAAACAACAAAAGCAAAAAGAAATGAGTGGGACTGCATACAACTATAAAGCTTCTGCACAATGAAAGAAACCATTAACAAAATGAAAATGAAACCTACAGAAGGGAGAAAATATTTGCAAACCATTCATCTGATAAGGGGTTAATATCCAAAATATATAAGGAACTCATACAACTCAATAGCAAAAAAAGAGCAAATAACCCAATTAAAAAGTGGGCAGAGGACCTGACTAGACATTTTCCGAAAGAAGACATACAGATGGTAACCAGGGACATGAAAAGGTGCTCAACATCACTAATCATCAGGGAAATGCACATCAAAACCACAGTGAGATATTCCCTCACACCCGTCAGAATAGCTGTTATCAAAAAGACAAGAAAAAACAAGTGGTGGTGAGGATGTGGAGAAAAAGGAACCCTCCTGCACTGTTGGTGGGAATGTAAATTGGTGCAGCCACTATGGAAACAGTATGGAGTTTCCTCAAGAAATTAAAAATAGGACTACCATATGATCCAGCAATTCCACTCCTGGGTGGAATTTCATTTCCTTTTCCAATGAAATCACCCTCGAAGGGACATCCCCCACATCCACAGCAGCACTATTCACAATAGCCAAGACATGGAAGCAACCTAAGTGTCCATCAGTGAATGATGGATAAAGAGGATTGTCTCTCCCTCCTCGCCTACCCCCACCCTCTCTCTCTCTCTCTCTCTCTCTCTCTCTCTCTCTCTCTCTCACACACACACACACACACACACACACACACACGCAGAGGAATAGCATTCAGCATAGAAAAGAAGGAAATCCTGCCATTTCTGGAACAAGGATGAACCTAGAGGGCATTATGCTCAGCGAAATAAGCCACACAGAAAAGGACTCTCTGTTCTCACTGTATGATCTCAGTTACACGTGGAATCTAAAAGCCAAACTCATAAAAACAGGCAGTAGAGGGTGGTGGCCAGGGACTGTGGGGGAGGGGAAACGGGGAGGTGTTGGTCAAATGGCAGAAATTTCCAGTCGTGAGTAAGCTCTGGGATCTGATGTACAGCATGGTGACTGCAGCTCACAATACTGTGTGTATAGCTGCAAGCTGCTCAGAGTCATCTTACGTCTCATCACCACACACAAAGAACAGGTGATTATGGGAGGTGATGCTGGTGGTCTAGCCTTGTTGTGGGAATTGTCCCAAAATGTGTAAGTGTATCAAATCATCACATCGCACGCCTTAAACTCACACATATTACCTGCCAGTTGCGTCTCAGTAAAGCTGGGGAAGAAGCTGCCGATTTGCTGTCAGCGCGGAACGGGGTCCTGTGAGCGCCTGGTTTGGGGCGCCCCCTAGTGGAAGCCAGCGTCCTGACACCTCGCGCTCTGTGCAGCGTTGAGGGCAGGGGTGGACGGAGCTCCTGAGGGACCCCAGGCCCTGGACTCCAGGAGGTGGCCGCCCCCCAGGGCCGGCAGGGCTGGAAGGGAGAGTCGGTCATAACTGGGCCACATCACAGCTCCGCGTGCCTGGTATGAGAAAACAGTGTATCAAAACAAAGTGCGGTTATGGGGTCCTTCTGTTTAAACAATAAACTATTTTAGAAAATTTGAAAAATAAGACAAAATGCAGATGTCCCTCGATGCCTCTGACGCACCAAAGCCCAGGCAGCCCTTGGGTCCCCAGCCTCCCCACTTCCTGGGAGCTGCTGCACAAAACCACATGCAACAGGAGTTCACTCTTTCCCGGTCCTGGAGCCGGAAGTCCAAAACCAAGGTGTCGGGGCACGCTCCCTGTGCAGCCTGCCATGGCGGGGGTGGGGGGGGACAGCACCTGTCCCATCATTGGCACTTTCCTCCTCTTATGGCGACACCAATCCCTGGACTCAGGGCCCATCCTATGACCTCATTTGACCTTGATCACACCTGCAAAGATCTATTTCCCAAGAAGGCCCCATCCGCGGGACCAGGGTTAGGACTTGATCGTGTCCCCTAAGGACGGGGGAGACGGTTGCTGGCCTTCCCCCCGAGGAGCCCAGGGGCCCCCAGGACCACGTGAGCTTTCTCCTCCATCTGCTCTCCCTCCTGCCTCTGTGGGGACTGAACACATTACTCCAGCAGAAGCTCGAAACTCAGTGCTGTCTAAAGGCCAAGATGGACGACCCGGCCTCCACCTCCCCTGGACGTTAGACTGACCCCCTCCCTGACCCTCAACCTGCTTCTTCCTGGCCTGCCCTTGGCCACCCAGCCAGGGCCTTCAGTGCTGGCCTGCACCTGGGCCTGACAGTAAGAGGGGGGGCCTGCTCTGAGGACCCCACCCTCTCCACTGTCACCCATGGGAAGCTCACCCCTCATGGAACCAAGGCCCAACCTCTTTTCTGCAGGACAGGACACTGTGGTGATGTCACCTTCAAGATCTGGGGCCACCAGTACAGCTGCGTCAGCCTGGAGGCGTGTAAGAGGGAAGAGCCTTTACTCTATTATGAGTTAATCACTCTGAGGGATATTGCCAGACTTCCCTGGTGGCACAGTGGATAAGAATCCGCCTACCAATGCAGGCGACACGGGTTCGAGCCCTGGTCTGGGAAGATCCCACATGCCGCGTAGCAGCTAAGCCCATGTGCCACAACTACTGAGCCTGCGCTCTAGAGCCCGTGAACCACAACTACTGAGCCCATGTGCCACAACTACTGAAGCCCACGTGCCTAGAGCCTGTGGTCCATGACAAGAGAAGCCACCAGGATGAGAACCCCGTGCACTGCAGCGAAGAGTAGAGTAGCCCCCGCTCGCCGCAACTAGTGAAAGCCCGTGCAGAGCAACGAAGACCCAACGCAGCCAAAAACTATACATATAAATAAATAAATTTATTTTAAAAAAAATAAAAGAGGGACATTGCCTATAGCTTAAATTATACATGATGGCCCATCCCAGGGAACCCTGACTCCCAGGTAATGAGCGTTAAGGTAAAATACCTTTGTTTAGCTCCCAGAAAACCTCCTGACCAGCCCACCTGTGAGGAAAGAAATTCACATCCCTCCCGAGCCTGGCCTGCCAGGGTGGGATGGGAGCTGGGATCCTCGCTGGGACCACCTGAGCCTGCATCTGGCCAGCTGCCCCCTCTCGGGGTCCCAGGCTTCCAGGAGCCTCCACGGAGCATCAGACACGAGGGCCCCTGGAAGTTAAATCCCCGGAGAGAGGTTGCCTAGGGCGCCACAGCGCGGTGTCTCCTCTGATTTTCCTGGGTGAGAATCCAGATATAGGTTCCTGTCCGGCTCTGCTGGTCCAGCTGAAGGGTCAGAATGACCACAATGGCCATGTCCAGGGATAGGGCCTGGGAGGGGGCTGGCCAGCACCCAGGGCCGGGCCGTGGCTGGCAGGGAGGGACTTCTGTTCCTTAAGACGTAACTTGCAATTCCCTGGCTTGGTTCGACCTGGCATTGGGCTCTGTCCAGTGTCCGAAGCCAAATCCCTGGGTCTCACCTCAGCCACATGGCAAGGGAGGGAGGGAGGCCGGGTCTGGCCATCCTGCCCCCTGGGACACGGAGCCTGGGGCACTGTTCCGGAGCCCCTCCCAGGACTGGAAAAAGTTATCACATCTCATGTTCTCAGGGACATCCTGGTCAACGCTGAGTGACAAGTGTCCATGCTGGGCAGGGCACAGAGCTCCAAAGACACGCTCACGGCCACCAGCCCACACCCTGGACTGAATGACTGCCAGCTCGGCGACCAGATAGAGACAGGGCCCACAGAGCGAGGCTGACACACACACACACACACGACCCCCCCTGACCCCTCCCCATGTCCCCAGGAACACACACACACAGAAACACACACACACACACACAATCCCCCCGACCCTTCCCCATGTCCCCAGGAACACACACACACAGACACACACACACACAGACACACACACACACACAGACACACGCACACACACACACAGCTGAGGCCTATTGGCTGTGGGCTTCGGGTCCTGAGAACCAGGCTGGGTGGCCCAACTCAGGACCCTGCTCCAGTACACCCCAGGCCCAATGACTTCAGGTCTCTGAGCTCAGTCCCCTTCTGTGAGATGCCAGCCACCGCGGTCTGGCCCGGGGCTGCTGCTAGGGTCTGAGCCACGCTCGGCAGGCGGCCAAGACCAAGCCCTCACGGCCGGGGCTCAGCAGCTGCTGCAGATCTGCGAGGGTCCAGGGTGCCCTTGCCCTGGGGCAGACGCCAAAGCAGGGGAAGCTTTCGCCCAGAGCCCCCTGGGCCCAAGGCCGCACGCCTGGCATCTGACAGCCCTGCCGTCCACGTCAGTTACGGCACTCACAGCTGCCTGCTGCCGCTTACCCTCCACAGCAGAGGAGAGAGCAGCCTGGCTGCCGAGCGGCCCTTGTCCCGCTGCCTCAGCCCACAGCTGCCTCTGAGGACACTGGAGGGGAGGGGCCCAGGGCGAGGCAGACGACCAGCAGGCTGGGGCACCTCCACAATCAGGGTCGCACAGAATGAGGAAGAGGCACCCCGCTTCCGCGGGAGACCGATATTTATTTACCAACAGGTGTTTTGTGCCAGGCCCTGTGCACACCCTCCCATGCAGTCCTTACGAGAGGGTGCAGAGTTATACCAAAACGCGGTGGCTTAGAACAGGGGCAAACAAGGATGAACTCACCCCGTTTCTGTGGGCCGGCCGGCTCCCTCCTGAAAGTGCAGGAAGGTGTCGTGGGAGCTGGGGAGCCCCTACCCAGGCAGCAAGGGACCAGGGCAGTCCTGTGGTGTGCTCATGACAGAGCCTTGGAGACACACAGGACCAAGGCCGCCTGGACTCCAGGAGAAGCGGCAGCCACCCCACCTCTCAAGGGGAGGGGCGGCCAAGAACTCTAGGGCCGTGATTTAAAGCTGCCGCGTCCCCAGGTGACAGCAGGGGCTCACGTGCAGGCTGAGGAGACTGTCCAATGAGCACTGGGCCAGGCGTTCGCCTGACTCTGGACCAGTGCTTAAGTCAGTGACCATTGCAGGCTTTTGCAAATCCCAAACCCACCCTCCGAGAATGGGGGCTGCTCCGAGCAGTGTGCTGCAGGCGACTTCTAAAGACAATGAGGCCCACGTGCCTCCGTGGGGGCCCCAGGCCACGGCGCACCTTCTGGGTCCGCCTGCTGAGAACCCCACGTGCAGTGCTGAAGAGCTGGGTTCTGGCCGGCCGCCGGGGTGTCAGCCCAGCCCTTCCTGGGCTTCCCTCCCTAGGATCCCATCTGGATTCCAGAGCCCTTGATGGAGAACCTTGTACTGAAAGGTACAAGGACTTGTACCTCCAGGAACTGCAAGAGGCTGGCGGGTCCTGCTTCTGCCACTGGCCAGCTGTATGACCCTGGGCAAGTCACTTAACTGTTCTGAGCCCTGCTTTTCTTGTCTGTGAACTGGGCGTATTTGCCATCCTTCTGGGCCAGAATCTTCGGGTGGCAAGGGACAGAAGCCCCACCCCCAGCCCCAGCTGGCCTGAGCAGAAAGGGAAGAGCGGATCCACTTGCCCCCAGCATCATTTCTCTGTCTATCTCCTCTATGCCGGCTTCCTCCTCAGGCAGGCCTTGTCCATGTGGCAGCAGTGGTCACCAGCTGCTCCTGGGTCCCATCCCATCAGCTTAGCAACCTGCAGGAAAGTCTCAGGACGCAGTCTCATTGGCCAGCCAGGTGGAGCGCCCACCCAGAGCCAATCACAGTGGCCAGGGAACAGCACGCTCGCTGATTGGCCAGGCCTGGGTCATGTCCACCCTGGGATTTGGACAGTGGTCCAGGCCCATGAAATACATGGACTGAGAGACAGCCCCCAAAGGAAGGAGGTGGGAACGGATGCCGGAGTGCCCGCCTGAACCGCCCCTGGGGCAGTAATCACTTTATTATTCTACTGCCTGTGGGCAGAGCTGGCCACCTTCTCAGGCTGGGCACCGGCTGGTACAATCACCACATCTGTGCAGCTGAGCCAGCTGATACCTTCCTGCCCCCACCTCCCTCGGCGGCCCCCCTACACCTGCACGTGCCTGGCCGAACCACCCACTGGCCGGGCCCCACGACTGCCCCCGTCGTCCTCGCGTCCACACCTGCTCTGGCCCCAGGAGGGCATCCTCTGAGGGCTGCCCCCCACCCTCCTTGACGCCCGACTGCTCTCTGCTTCTTGTTGGCCAGAGGTGAGAGGCTGGGGCCTCACACCTCAGCCCCCTCCCTGCTCCACGTGCTCTGGGAGGGGCTACAGCCCACCAAGGCGACAGCTCCCGGGGCCATCACGGCTGCCCCCGTGCTGTGCGTGGACCCCTCCCATTCTTCTTGGCTTCTGCCTCCCCAGGGAGCTCAGCTGACCAGCCTCTGCTGGCTTCGCCCCTGAGCCGGGCCCAGGAACTGTCCACGGCTTTCTGCCGCTGAAATGGCAACCCACTCCCACAGGACTCAGCGGCTGGGCTGCTGCTGGCTCACCCTCCTGCTCGGGACCACGTCACCGCCGCTCTGCAGCCCTGCTGCCTCCCAGATGTGGATGGAAGGGCTGCTGCTTGGGTGTCCTCGCATCCCTGAAGAGACCAGTATCGGCCCTTCTGGAATTCAGCAGTAGCCAGGTTACCATGGCGATGCCCACTATCCCCACTGAAGGGGAGATGAATCAGGAGCTAAAAATAGGCCCCCAGAGTGGATGGATGGAAGGGTGGGTAGGCCTGGATTCAGGGTCGGAACAGTTTGTTTCTCCCCGACAAGATAATTTAGGGGAAATCTCAATTGGAAATCCACCCCCAGAGGGCTGGGAGGCGCTGGCAGGTGGTGACCCTCCCCTGACAGAGCCCATAGCAGGCAGCCCGCAGTGGGTCCTCGTAGAGCCCAGTGTAGGCAGCCGCTCCCCACCCGAGCCTGGCCAAGAGGAGGCTGCTCGGGGCGGGGCGGCCATCGCACCGTCTGGCCCTTCCCACGGTCAAGCAATGGCCCCCCGCACCCTTCCATTCCTGGGAGGGCCCTTGGTTCAGTCCAGGAAGGAGCTGGTGAGCCTGACGAGAAGCTCCCGGCTCCAGTGTGGGAGCTCCAGGGCACACGTGCACCGCTCCATCCCTCCAGGGGTTGCAGGCCTCTGCTGGGGGGACAGTAAAGGCACAGAGCCGCTGCAAGGACAAGATGACACTTTATTCTGCCTAACCCTCCTGCCCGCACCCCCAGAGACCCCACAGACACAGAGAGACATGGGGATGCAGCTGGGACAAAGAGGGATCTGGCTATAGGGATGGGTGTCCGGGGGGGTCTGGGTTTTCTCAGAGACAGGACGCTGCCTGCTGCCCCCTCCCCCATGAAGATCAGATGCAAAAGCAGGAATCCCCCAGACCCCC
This sequence comes from Orcinus orca, assembly GCF_937001465.1. Taxonomy (NCBI): domain Eukaryota; kingdom Metazoa; phylum Chordata; class Mammalia; order Artiodactyla; family Delphinidae; genus Orcinus; species Orcinus orca. Next base: position 359,857 of record NC_064578.1, read on the forward strand.
CCACCCACCCACCCGGCTCAGGCAGGGTCAGGCGTGCCCAGGGGGACCTGTCCCTCCTTCAGCCCTGGGGCCCGGAGGGAGGCTGGCCCACCGGGCAGCAGGGTCACAGGAGCCAATGGTGGGTGTGGGCTGGGGGAAGGAAGGCCCCTGGGCAGTCGGGGTGGAGGGTGCTAGAAACAGATGGTGGACACAGTCCTGGCCGGCCCCCTACCGTGTGTCCTCACGGAGTGGAGCCCGGGCTGGTCTCGCCAAGGTCTCTCAGAGGCATTCCTTGTGTCTGTAATACTCAACCAGCTGCCTGGGCACCTCGGCAAGCACACTCTTGGCCAGCGCCACGGGGGACGCCTGTGGGTGGGGACAGCGTGCCTCCAGCCGGCTTTCCATCCCCCAGCCCCTCCCCTAGAGCCGCCATTCACACCGTGACCTCCACCCCCTATGGCTTGTGCACCAGCTCCTGGGACCACGACCAGGAATTCACCCAGTGGGCGGCCGGGTGAGCTTGCGCTAACGATGAGAACGCGGTCGCTGGGCAGTCCGTCCGCGCTGGCACTGCGGGTGGCACAGGGGGGCCCCTCTGGATCGGTATGACCCTGCTCTGGATACAGGGCAAAGTGGCTGAGGCAGGAGGGGAGGCCCAGGTCCCCAGTGAAGCTGTGAGTGTGTGTCCACGGGACAGGCAGTTCTTTCCATGTCACAAAGGGAGCGGGGAGCTGCCCGAGAGGAGCCCTCCCCTCCGGGGCATCCACGTGACACTTCTCTCTTGCAAAAGTTTCTAGGGGCCGAAAGCTGCTCAGAACGGCGAGGGGCCCGGGGCCCCAGTGCGCTGCCCGAGGGACCCGCCCGACCACCCACCCAGCACTCACGCTCTTGAGCTCCCAGAAGGGCACAAACTTCAAGATGTGAGAGGGCAGGCTCACCCCGTGGGGAGCACAGGACACCGCTGTCGCCGTCGAGGACCTGCATGTCGGTGAAGTCGGCGTTGCCCATCCCCACGATGATAGACACGGGCAGGTGGGAGGCGCGCATGATGGCCTCACGTGTGTCCGCCATGTTGGTCGCCACGCCGTTTGTCAGGATCAGCAGGATGTAGTATTGCTGGGGCCACAGGGACCCTTCAGGGCAGCTGCGTCTCCCCCTACTCAAACTCCAAGTCCACCAACCAGATGACCTGGGGGTGACCATGGTTTCCAAGCTTTTCTAAAAGCGTATTTGCTGAAGCATAACCCACACACACACGCACACACACACACACACACGTAATCACAATGAACTGTGAACACATGCTCTCTTTGACCCTGAAGCAGATACTGGAACGGCCACACCTTATAGATGGGGAGACCGCAGCTGGGGGAGCCGGGGTTGACCCAGGTCTGAGGCCAGAGGAGGAGAGGTCTGTGGGCCCTGGGTAGGAAGGGGCTCCCACACCCTGAAGAGTCGCTGAGATTCAAGGAACAGAGTTTGGAAAGGACACAGTCTGGTCCAGCCTGGCCCGGTGCATCTGCAGAAGACAGACTGGGACTTGTTTCAAATAAAGGTCCATTTCCAGTGTGAAAAAAACAAAACCACTCAGAAATCATTACTAAAAATCTGGATGAGAGAAAACATACAAGAGAAGAAAGAATCACCCTGGAGGTGCAGCCCCTGGAAGGCTGGCCGGGCTGTCCACCAGTTGGCCCAGTCCCTGGCCCAGTGGGCACCCAGCACCGTGATGTCTCCAGAGAAAAGGAGCCAACCGACAGCGCAACAGGGGCACCCTCTCCCAGAGGGCTCCTCTCTGAGCCTGCAGACCAGGGGGATGGGCAGTCTCCTGTCCACGGCTGGAGCACCCCTGCAGTGCCCAGCCCAGCCCTCAGCCCCACATGCCCTCCTCCTGCCCCCCAGAGTAGGGCCAGTTCTCCATTAACATCTCACAGCCCTGCGTTTGCCAGTAGCGCAAACTCCACACCCTCACCGCCTGGAACAGAAGCTTCACCTGAGCCCGGGGACCACTGCAGTCAGGGTCCCCGGAAGCGTCAGCAAGGAAGGACAGGGCTTCTCCATGGGACAGAAAGACGGGTGGGGGCAAACTTCAGGTGGAGGCGCAGGGAAGTGGGTCCCGCGACACGCGCCCAGCATCCACCCACATCCACCTTGCTCGGCTAAGATGAGGGGTCCGAGCCCCAGCAAGGACAGAGGCAGGCCTGAGTGCCCCCAGAGCCTGGCAGCCCCCCCCAGAGGAATGAGAGGGGATATGGAGGCCACCACAAGGGCAAGGTCAGCAGACTCCAGCCAGGGGCCCGGATCACTCTCTGCAGAACTGAGGCAGGAGCACCCCTTCCACCCACTGCGGGGGGGAGGGGCTGCAGGCTGGGCCGAGGCTCACCTTCAGGTCTGCCAGGATGACCACCCCAGAGTTCTTGGGACTGCGCTTCTCCTGCGTGTACTTGAGGTTTACACAGTCCCACTGGGCCTGGGGGACAGGGACAAGCAGAGACTCCCACCCCAGAGTGCCAGCACCCAACACCCACCCCAAGGGGCAGGGGAGGACTGAAAGCCCTGCCCCACCGGCATTTGTCACTTCAAATTTAACACAGGCTGGTGGTCCCTACTCCAGCCACCTGGTGGGTGTGGGTGTCCTGCTCTGTCACCATCTTTAGCCTCTCTAAAACCATCACAACAATTTCTGGGGCAACCCAGCGCAGGGCCAGCGCCCCAGCGCATTCTGGGGGACAGGCGGGCCCTTCCTGCTGTCACCTGGTCCTCCCGGAAGGCATTCTGCATCTCCACTAAGGTGGTAGAGAATTCTGCGATGAAGTCGTGCTTCCCGCGGGAGTCATAACCCCAGACGAGGCCCTGGGGACCCCGGGACCCCTCAGCCCGCCTGCCCCTCTGAGGCCCCCAGCCTGGGTGTCTCCATGCCCCTGCAGCAAGGCCGCCCCCTTCCCACCATCCTTCCCCACGTACCTCAACTCCAGGAAGGTGTGGTCTGGGGGGACTCGCCCCACCCCAGCCCCACCCCCAGCCGCCCCATCCCCTCCCCAGCACCCACCCTCCGCCAGCCGGCCCCGCCCCGCCCACCTTCAGAGGCCGAGGCTCCTCACAGCTGCACAGGCTGCTCAGAGACACCTTGAAAGGCTGCCAGGTGGGGCTCAGGTCGTTCTTCACCACCTGTGGACCGGGAGGGGCGGCTCAGGCGGCCCTGCCTCAGGCTCTGGGCAGGACCCTGCGAGCCCAGAGCTGCATCTCCGAAGCTCGTTCCTTCCAGAGCCACCTTCCTAACCCCCCACATTCCTGGACCACCTGAACTTCTTTTTCCTTAAATAGCCTTTTTTGTACTCAAATTAATTTATCTCAAAAAGAAACGCCTTCCGGGGTTTCCCTGGTGGCGCAGTGGTCGAGAGTCCGCCTGCCGATGCAGGGGACACGGGTTCGTGCCCCGGTCCGGGAAGATCCCACATGCCGCGGAGCGGCTGGGCCCGTGAGCCATGGCCGCTGAGCCTGCGCGTCCGGAGCCTGTGCTCCGCAACGGGACAGGCCGCAACAGTGAGAGGCCCGCGTAACCGCAAAAAAAAAAAAAAAAAAAAGAAATGCCTTTCCACTGGTGTAACTGAAATCTTGTTTTACGGGCAGGTAGTGACAACAAATCCGGATTCTTGATTCCAGGACGGAAGCTCCACGCCCACCTGGCCGCTCTCTGTCCAAAGGGGTATGGCTGTTTTGGAGGTCAAGATGCTACAGCCGTGGGGGGCCAGGGAGGTGCAGGGAGGGCCGGGGTGGCTCCTTCCCCTGTCCTTTCACGCTCTCCCTGGGTGCTGGCCAGGGACCCCTCACCTCCGTCCTGTACACCAGCTGCTTGCTCTGATCATCGTTGATCCGGTGCAGCTCCAGGAGGGGGTCCGGCTTGCTGAAGAGGCCCTGCAGGAGGAGCAGAGGGTGTGCTTGGCAAGCGGTGGGGTCCAGGCTCTGCCACCTCCTGGCTGTGAGGGCAACGGCCTCCCCTCTGGAGCGTCCCTGGCTCCCCAGCGCCCAGCGCCCAGTTCCCATCCTGCCCCCCACCTGTCCCACCCCCGCTTCAGTCTCCGTCCAGGGGAGGCAGCAGGCAATGCCAGGTCAGACCCCTGCTCTGTGCCCCTACCCCATGTGAGAAGCCAGCAGGACCAGAACCGAGTTCAGATCCAGTTCCTCCACTGTCTGGACGGGGACCTCCCTGAGTGCCCGTCACAGGGAGCTGAGGATGAGCTGACGGCAGCGACACATACAGGACCCTGACAGCAGCACAACCGCCTGGACGGGCAGCCCCACCCACGGCTCTGAGTGCGTCCCACTCCTCAGCCACCTGTCTCCCTGTGGACACAGTGTAGCTTTGTCTACACCTCCTGACAGGAGGGAAAGCTGGGCCCCGGGGGGGTGCCCCTCACCTTGTCATCCAGCTTCATGGCACGGAGGGAGAGCTCCGCATGGCCTTTATTCCCAGAGATGTCTCTGGCTATCACCTGAGCGAAGGGAGAGCGCCAAGGCTCCCGGCTGGGCAGGAGGGGTCTGACCCCACCCTTCCCTGCCCAGCTGCAGCCCAGCCTCGGGAGGTGTCCAGAGGCCCCGGCCTCGGCGAGGAATGGGTGGGGGTCTGCAGGGGGCGGGGCTGGTGGAAGGCGGGGCCTCACCGTGCTGGGGGACTTGCCGGCGTTCCTGCTGACCTTCAGCAACAGTGCTGGGGTCACCTTCTTCTGGGCCACGATCTGGAAGTCAAAGGCTCAGGGAGGGGTACGCACCTGCTCCCCTGAGGACCCTAACCCCGTCCTGGGTCTCCCTGTCTCCTCCCCAACGCCCCCACTCACCCTCGGTGGCCAGCTTCCCCAAACCTACCCCCCAGGGCACCACGCCCTCGGCGCCTGGCAGCGGCCAGCCCGTGACCCTCTCTCACTCCACCAGGCCCTCAGCTCGGCACACCTCACCGCCTCCTAGGCCCTCCCACCACCCACGCATCAGGTGAGGAAAGGGAGGCTTGGGAGGAGGGAGTCACGCTGGTGAGCGCGTGTGTGCAACCTGCAGCAGAAGCCGCGCCCTGGGAACCCATCACCCTCTACGGACCAGGCCGAGGACAGCGCAGCCCCTACCACAGCCCAAGGCCAGCGAGCGAGTGGCCATGGGGCTTCTCAGCCCCATCCAGGACCCCCAGGCTGCTCCCTCCCTGGGGTCTCAGCCCCCTGCCCAGCCCTCCCCCTCCTCTCAACAATCTCCCCGGGGGCTGCATTCCTCATTGGCCTATAAGCCCCCGACTGGGCTAAGAGTTGACCCGGGAATGCCATCTGCAGCCAGCAACACCGGCTCACCAGGGGCAGCTCTCAGACTGGTCTGCAAACAAGATAGAGGACGACCACCCTCATGGCTGCTGGACGACCGGGTACTTTGTATGTGTGGGGACTGCCCCCTTCCACTGGCCAGCGAGTCCTCAGCTGTGGCCGTGGTGGGTGAGGGCAGTGCTGACACTCTTCGCCCTGCCCCACACAGGATCCTGTCTGACAAGCTGAGACAGATGGACAGAGGACACCACCCCCCCCAACAGGAGGTGCCTGGCTAACAGCTCAGAGCACACAGGAACATTCTGTGCAGAAGAGAAACCCATCCCAGGTGGGGGAAGCGGAGGCCAAAAAGGGCCAAGTGCCAGGCCCCCAGATTCTCCCATTTGCAGACTCACTTCTGGGCTCTCCTGTTCTGTGTAATGGGATAGTTGCTTTAGCTGGTTTGACAAGTGACCATGCTTCCTGTGCGCCCCGCAGCTCCCACGGAGGTGGCCTTGTCACGGTCCCAGTTTCCCATATGAGGAAGCAGAGGTCAGGGACTCGCTCAAGGGCGCACCACTGGAATCTGAAGACAAGGTCCTAGCCTTTGGCCACTGATGGTAGCGCCCCTGACGGCCCCACAGATCTGGCAGTCCTGGGGGGGCCCTTCCCTAAAGTTTACGTGTATGTCCAGATGTGTGTCCATACATGGATCTGTGTATCCATGGATCTGCACCCACATGTGCATGCATGCTTGTCCGTGCATGCATGCCGATACACGTGTGTCCGTGCATGTGTGTCCCTGTGTGTTGTCCTCTTCCACGCTCATGAGAGCAGGTAAGAGGCCAACACTGGGTAGAAGCCTTCCCTGTTGCTTTCACGTGGGGCTCTGCCCTGCCTAAATCTTGGTCCTCTTAACTGATGGAAGGCTCTACCCTGCCGGCTCCAACCCAGGCAGCGATGGGGATGTCACACACAGGCTTCACGCTGGGTGAAAGGAGTCGGACACAAATGAGAACACACTGTGTGATTCATGGACATGAAATTCGAGAACAGGCAAAACTATTGCGGGAGGGGATTGAGAGGAACAGGGGACCTGCTGGATGACAAAAATGTCTTGTGTGATCTGGGTGATGGTCAGGTGTATACAACTGTCTAAGCCCATCGATCCCAACCCTCGAGGTCTACACATCTTACTGTACGTAAATTACACCTCAATAAAAGACAGGCACCCCAGAGCACTCACGAGAATCTAACGTGACACATCGAGTGTTCGGCTCAGAGCCTGCGCTAAGCTGTCCGGCTGGTGGCTGGTGGCAAGAGCTCCCGTTACACTGACCACGGTAGAGCTAATTGGGAACGACCTCACCAGAGCATGCAGTGTCCCTCGGGTGGCAGCTGGACCTCAGACCGGTCACTGCCATGGGGAGAGACGACGGAAGGGCTCCCTTATGTCATGGAAGTGAAAAAAAGCAAACTGCAGAACAGTATATGCCGTTTGTGTTTTTAAAAGTGTATCTACAGAGAAAAAACTATGTTCCTTTGCTCAGTGAAGAGTAAATCTCTCCAGAAGGATGTAACGAACCTGGGGACGGGGCACGAGGGAGATATGTGGTCCAGGGTGTACCTGTTATACTTTCTGAATTTAGACCCATATGAACGTATTACCCAGTTCAAAATTACATTTTTTTAAGTAAAAAATGTTTTACGAGAAGGAGCTATGGAGTCAGAGCAGCTGGTACACGGTCTGTGTGTAATCACGCTGTCCCCAGGCCACCGCTGTCATCGCACCGGCCCTCAGGACCAGCTGAGGTCTCCATGCTGCCCTCCTCCCTCTCCCTCCCAAGGGGACGGGCGCCCACCTGCCCCAAGGTGCACTCCATGCCCCCCAGAAGTCGTCATCCTGGCAGTTGAGGCTGCTGGGCCCGTGGGTGTCGTAGACCTCAAAGCACAGCTTCTGCACCTCCTCAAAGTAGTCCAGTGTGAAGACCTTGGAGAAGGCCGGATGCAGGCCGCTCCGGACCACCTCGGTTCTGTCCACCTGCAAGCAGCCCTGGGTGAGCAGACCCCCGGGGTGGGGGTGGGATCTGTCCAGCTGAGCACTCCCCGAGGCCCTGTGTCCCGGCTCTATACCTCAGGGTCCCCCCTCTCCCACCCATCTGCCCTCGGGTGGTCTTGAAGGACTTGCCTCCAGGACCTGCTGTGGGAAGACAACCCCTCCCCCTTGCCCCACCCGCCACCTGCTGCTGCGATGCCCCAGGGGGGCATTGCCCAGACCCCTGGGCACCTCCCTCCCTGAGACAAAGGCAGTTCTCTGGCCCCCACAGAGGGCCTGCTCCATCCCCACACCACGGATGGGCAGGCAGGCTTAGAGGGGAGGGCGTGTCCAAGGGCCTTTGTGAGGTCACTCACTCAGCAGGGGGATTCCACCTGGACCCCAGTCTCCACCCAGAAACCAGTACTCTCACCTCCCTTGACCCTCCAGGCCCCAGGTGTCTCTGCAGCTTTGCTGCACCAACCCCTCCCCTCCCAAGTTGGCAGGGCTGCCCGAGCCCCTGTGAAGTCATAGTCAGGACACCTGCCCAGGGCCAGATGGAACAAGGGACACTGTCCAAGTCTGGCTGTCCCCCTCCTGGGTTCCCCTGACCAGGAGCCACTCTGCACAGGGCTGGCCCTGGGCACCCAATACTGCTGCTCCCAGGATGGTGGCCTGCTTCCCTGGGGGAGTGAAATCTTTCATAACCCAACCTCAGCCCGCCATCCTTCACTTCTGTTCCACTCAGGCAGAAACAAGCTGCTGGGTCCAGCCCACACTTCACGGACCGCACAGACAAGGACACAAAGGTGGGACCTCGGGCCAGGGCAGGAGAGGGAGACCACGAGGACAGCTGCCCAAAGTCCCCAAAGCGGTGATGGCAGTACAGCCAGGGAGGCAGGTGGCAGCAGTGTCCACCGGGTGGGCGGTCCAGCTGAGGGAGGCCTGGTTTTACTCGTGCCTGGCTCATCTGGGGGCTCTGAGGATACCCTCGGCAGGAGCCGCCTGGATGGTGCATCCAGCTCCTCCACCCTCAGTCCCTTTCAACAGTGACCCAGCTTTACCTCCTTTGCCGGAGGCACCATCCTTCCTGGGGAAATTTTCAAAAGGGCAGGAACTTACCACGCAGCACCGTTTCATCAGTTCGTCCCCCAGCACTGTGCAACTGGGGCTTACAAAGGAGGGGAGCCCAGCTGAGGCACCACAGTTGGAGGGTGGGGACCAAGGCCTAACACACACCTTCCCACTGCCCCTCAGGTCCTCAGCCTCCCCAGATGTAACCCCCGAGAAAGCTCTGAGCCGTTCCCAGGACGGTGGGCCCAGAGGTGAATCTGGAAGGCCAGCCCTCTCTTCCTGGGCTGCAGGCCTTCACCAGGCCCTGGACCATGGTCCTCCTGTTGAGCAGTCCTCACCGCTACCCAAGGCTGACACGCACCCAACACGCTGCAGTGAGAGCCAGAGATCTTTCAGAAAGAAATCTCCACAAAGGTAAGATAGTTTATTTTGGTTACTGCCATGTCCCTGCAACCTGGGACTGAGCCTGGCCCACAGCAGATACTCAATAAATACTTGAACGAGTGTCTGTTCTCTCTTCATCGATTTGTTCTGAGACAATTCCCCGCACATCGCTTTCTACCTTCCCTGGCCCACCCACACCTGCTCCATCATCAGCTTCCACCGTCCAGGTCCTCAGGACAGTCATGCCAGGCAGGCCCTGGGCCAGAAGTGGGTCAGCTCATTCAGCTTCCTCTGGTCTGGTTCTAAGCAACTGAGAACTGATTCTAGCTGAGGGAACAAAAAAGAACAAGGACACTGGGAAATTCCTGGAATTGGGCATGAACTACCCTGGACAGAGGCTGCGGTTAGGAAAGGGAGATCGTCGCCTCTCCTTTCCTCTGGACCTTTTGTGACGCAAAGACCGTGTTTTCCTCCTGTAACGCCCAAAAAGCATACAAGGAGAAAAAAGGCAAGCGCAACCACCTACGCGAGACATCAAGGAAAGAAGACTGTTCGCCCTTTGCGCAGCTGCCCCTTAGTCTACTCTTTGGCTTGAACTAAGTTGAGTAAAGTGGGAAAAAAACCTAAATAACCTAAAATGACTACAGTTTCCCTGTAAACTACAACAATTTGAATCAACTGGGAGTTAGAATTTCAATTTTTAAGAAAAATATCACAATTATCTACATTTTAACAAAGCAACTACAGGATACAAAATCAAATTAAAATTCACTCTGGAGGGGTGACACTCCCATGGGTTAAAATGCAGTGATGTATACCTTCCCTCCCAAATAAAGAATACCGTGTAACTTGAATATTAAACAAAAATTATTTGTAACTACCCAGACCGACCCTAGTCTCCTACAAACGCCCCAGCACTCCCTGGTGGCCACTGCAGGCACTGCGGGTGACACCAGCACACGTACTTTGGTTATCTGTCCAGGAGCTGCACCTACAACCCACAAACAGTTCTGCCCAGATGGACACTGGCACAGTAGACCCCGGCCCCGCACACCCAGCCAGAGGCCTCTCTGCCCCCCAGCCTGTGAGCACCTCAGCCGGGGCTCCAGCAGACGGGCAGCTACCCTGCCCTCGGGTAGCTTAACTCCTTGCCAGGTCTCTGAGCACAAAGCAAATGAACCAGTGTCTCCAGGCTGTCCAGAGGCAGCCCCCCATGTGCCCTCTCTCACAGATGGCTCATCAGGCTCCAACCCCCAGGCCTCCACACCAGCTGACCTTTCTATGGCTCATGACTTCCAATACACAAAGTGAGCATGGACGTCAAATCAGTACCTCATAAACTGTTAGCTTTAGAGATGAGAACAGTGGTTTAATAGTCCTCCGAATTGCCTGAGGTAGTTGGTACTGAACGCACAGCACCTGCAGGGGTGGAGGGTTCCGACAAGGAAACTCACTGAGCACCTGCCTCCCAGGCCCCGAACCTGCTCCCCTCACAGCAGGCCTGCTGCGACGAGGGACAAGGACGTGCTCCAGGTTCCCCTCGAGGAGGCGGCTCCCCAGGCCCCAGTTCCTTACACAACGAAGGTTACATGGACATTGCAGGTTTATCACAAGTTGCCAACAGCACTTTATTTTTTCTTTTCAACATCCTGTTCTGCAGCTTCCTTGGCCCTTTTTGCCCGGATGCCAAAAAGCCGGGCGTTGGCACGGGCCATGCGGAGACTGGCGAACGCCTTGAAGTTCTTCTCTTCCTCTGTGATGACTCTGGCTTTCTCCTTCTTGTAGACCTGGAAGGGAGCACAGGCCCAGGAGCAGCTGTCAGCAAACTGAGAGGCCTTGAAGGGGCATCTGCCCACCCAAGAAAGGCTACAGGGGAGGCCACCAAAAGATTGTAACAATCCCCTGTGGATTTAAAACAACCCCAAGTCATGTGAAGGGTGGGCGGGGCACTGTGCTTGGACAGGACCTGGAGAAGGGGAGGCTCAGGCCCATGCCCCACTCACAGGAACCTCAAGGGCCTGGTCAATTGCCACCCAGGTTACAGGATCACCGAACACCCAGGGTTGCCTACAGCCTGGCCTTTCCAAATAGGAGAGAAAAAGGACCCAACAGAGGGAGTGGTGACAAGTAAGGGTCCACAAAGCTTCCCTCAAGGAGTCCATCTGTTAAGATGCAGGAGGCTCTCTCCAGGGTGGAAGGAAGGTCGTTTCCACAAACTTGTAAATCTCAACATGGGCCCCAGATGCCAGGCTGACTCCCTCCAACCCAACCCCCGCCCTGTCATTCAGTTGCTCCCTCCAAACATGCCCACTTACGTTCCGTATGGGCATGACTGGTCCGGTCAGCTGGGTGGCCAATTTGAGCTCTTCAGCCTGTGTGCAGTGAGAAGCGAGTTAGGTGGGTTCAGCTCATCTGCTCAAGTCTGTAACCCCTGGCTGGGTGTCTGCCAACGGATCCCTGTCCGTCTAGCCGATGGCAGGCACAGGCAGATGAAAAAGCGCCAACCACGTGTGCAGCAGAGACACAGGTAGAACAACTCAGAAGCCCATACCAATGGACTGTTAATTTCACACAAAGGTCAGTAACAGGAAAAACACTTTCCCAATTCTACAACAGCTGGCTCCGAGTCCCACAGCTCTTGCCCACGGTGAATCTCGGCAGTCCTAGTAATTAGCTTGTGGACTCTCAGGCTTTCTACTAGTTATCTACCAATTCTCTACTACCCTGCATGAAGACCCAGCTTTGCATGAAGACCCAGCTTTGGATGATAAAAAGCTACACACAAATACGTGTTCTTCTCAAGGCAGTTAAACCCACAGTGAGACCTCCACGCCCTCACCCGGCTGGGCACAGAGGAACCCCGGTACTCACAGAGCTGTCTCCCTTCTTGGGGGCCGAGGGCTTCCTGGGGAACAGGATGAGCTTGGAGCGGTACTCCTTGAGCCGCTGCACGTTAGCCTGCAGGGACTCCGTGCACTTGTTCCGCCGCCTCGGGTCCACCGAGATCCCAATGGTCCGGGCCACCTTTTTGTGGATGCCGGCCACCTGCCCCGAGAAAGACACAGATGAAGACCCGAAGGCTCCCCGGTCCCCACCCCCTGCCGGGAAAGCCCAGCCGTCAGATGGAAAAGGGTTCAAGCACACTTTCATCACAGCGGTGCAGCGATTCCGGAGAATGTCATCACTTGGCTGTGGGCCACGAGGGACAACCCGTAGGACTCAGGACGCGGGCTGGCGACACTCACCCTCAGCTCCTCCAGGCTGAAGCCCCTGCCGGCGCGCACCTTGGTGTGGTACCTGACCGTGGGGCATCTCACCACCGGCCGGAGCGGGCCGGACACGGGGCGCGGGGCAATGCGGCGCGCCTTGGCCTGCCGGGCCTTGCGTCTGCGCAGACAGAAGCCGAGCGGCGGTCACCGGCCGCCCCTCCCGCAGCGGGCCGGGAGCGCGAGTCCCGGCCGCCCTCCGCGCGCGGGGAGAGAAGGGGGGCGCGCTCGCCTCGGGGCGGCTCACCTGCGTATCTTGCGCGCCGGCTGGTTGAACCACGTCGCCACGCGCCGCTGCCAATCCTTGTGGAAGTGGGGCTTCAGGATCATGCCATTCCGGCTGGGCGCCATGGCTGAGGCCGACTGGCCTGGGGAGCAGGGAGGACGCGAAGCGAATTAGGGCCCGGGCGCGGTGGCCCGCCGGCGCGCGCACAGAGCCCGGGCCACGGCCCGACGCCGACGGCGGCGGGCGGACCCCAGGGACGATAGATGGGGCCGGATGGCGTCGGATAGCAGCGATAGCGCCACGCTCGGGGGTACTCACCTCCTCCGCGGGTTCACGGACGCGGAAAAGAAAGAGGACCGCAGAGCACCCTGGGATGGTACTGGGCCCGGCCAATCAGGAGCGACGGAGCGTTCTGACCAATCAGAGCCAGGGCCGCCGAGTGACGTACAGGCCCCACCCCCCCACCCCGGCGGCCGTAGCTGCACGGACAGACATGGCGCCTAGTTTGCCGTGCTACGGGAGTCCCGCGCCCCCGCCCCCGCCAACGCCCGCGCCCCCGGCGCGCGGACGGTCTGGGTCTCGCGAAGCCTGGGCCGGCCGGCCGGCCTGCTTGTGCACCACGGTAGGCCTCGCCCTCCGCGTCCTGGTCTGCGGCCCCGGCCACCACGTGGAGCCTGCTTGCCCTCCCTGTGGGCGGAGCACACACTTAGGAGCGGGCCTTCCAGAGCGTCCTGCGCGTGTCGCACGGAGGTCTGCGGTCGGGCCGTTGGTGGCGAGTACCCGGCAGCGAGTGTGGAACTAAGAACCGCGTGGCGGGTCGCGGCTGTTCCGCGCTCCGCTGTGCACACTGCCACCCACGCAGCTGAGCGTCGTGAAAACACCAAGTAGCCAGGCCACCTGGGCTGTGGCGCCTCCAGTTCCCGGGACAGCCTGGGACGACGCCAACACATCCTGCCATCTTAAGCCTTGACACCCAGCAACCCCTTTACGTTCCCAGCTTCACCCCAGTCACCAAGCTTCCTCCCCTGAAACCTAATCAACGTTTTATGAATTTCATGACAAAATAAGAAATTTGGAGGCCTTTGTCCTACACTGAGTAAACAGGTAGCTGATACTAATGCTGATAGCTTTCTGCCCTACTGAGACACGCCCGGGTATTAGAAAAATCAGGGACTCATTGAGGAATTACAGGGTTATGGTTGGGGAGACCAGAACATGTGAAAGGGCAGAGGAGGATTTTTAACACCTAAGTGCCAAGGCTGTGTGGAAGGTTGGAGCCCTGCCACTTAATAGGTACCCGCTCAGCTCTGTCACAAGGGCTGTATCAGTCCTGCTTGGCCGACAGTTGTTAGCAAATGCAAGAAAGCACTTTTCGGTAAACTCGGAAGTGGTGTTTATCTGTGAAGTTAGGGTCATAAACTTTTATTTTGGAATACTCTTAGATACAGAGCAAAGTTGCAAAAGTAGTCCAGAGAGTTCCATTATATTATCTACCCAGGTCCTCTTAATATTAACATCCTACGTAGCAATGGTAAGGTTGGCAAAGCTAAGAAATTAGCATTGGGACTTCCCTGGTGGCTCAGTGGCTAAGAATCTGCTTCCCAATGCAGGGGACACGGGTTCGAGCCCTGGCCTGGGAGGATCCCACATGCCACGGAGCACCTAAGCCCGTGCACCACAACTACTAAAGCCCATGCACCTATAGCCCGTGCTCCGCAACAAGAGAAGCCACCGCAATGAGAAGCCCCCACACTGCAATGAAGATGGCCCCTGCTTGCCACAACTAGAGGAAAACCCACGCACAGCAATGAAGACCCAATGCAGCCAAAAATTAAAATTAAAAAAAAAAAATCTCTGCATCCTTTCACAGACACAGACGGCTAAACTGGAAGGTCAGTGACCCACAGTTAAGTGGCTGTGGAATTAGCTAGTATAAAATCTTTGTACTAGTTTTGAGACTTTGGGCAAGTTATTGGTGTGAAATGGGAGGAGCTGCTGTTAGGACACAGAACACAGCGCAGTGCCCGGTGCATGGTAAGTCAAGGTCACACAGCTCTGCTTCCAGGTGACAGGGAAGGGAAGGCAGTGCAGGCGAGAAGGGAGCGGGGGAGAGCAAGGGGTCATCATCTGCCTTGCAAGTCACTTTGTCTATTGGAACTGAACCCACGCTCACCCCACCTGGCAGCCTAACTGCAGCAGAGAGGCCCTGGAGGAGATGTCTGTTGAATACACGGTTGCCTTGGCCTGGGACGTATTTCTTCCGACACAGACGTTAGCCCACACCTCCCATGTCTATCTCAGACGCCTTTCAGTAATCCCGCCATGGACCAGGATACCTTGCTATTTTCTAATCTCAAACACATTCCTGTCCCCATCCCCCCTTTCAGACCCACAGACTCATGCAGCTCAGTCTGCTCATAGGGTGCTGCCCGGGGTACCGGGGGAGGGTTTGAAGTCTGGAGTTAGTGGTAAGAAGCTGAAGCTGCAGTTCGAGGACCTCGGTCTGCTGCATACAACCCGGCAACACAGTTTTTCGACACCTGAATGGTCCATACTTACATCCTTGAGGAATATGCAGAATTAGCAAGGCCCAAAGTTCCCATGTGATGTTCTGCTGAGAGCTGTTTCCCAGCTGGGAAGATGAAAGAAGTGAACTGTTATGTAGGCATCCTTCTTGACACACAGACTTGTTGGCTCAGGGTTTTAAAAGTCTTCAGCTAGGGACTTCTATGGTGGTGCAGTGGTTAAGAATCCGCCTGCCAATGCAGGGGACACGGGTTCGATCCCTGGTCTGGGAAGATCCCCTGTGCGCCACAACTACTGAGCCTGTGCTCTACAGCCCACGAGCCACAACTACTGAGCCCGCATGCCTAGAGCCCATGCTCCGCAACAAGAGAAGCCACTGCAATAAGCCTGTGCACCGCAATGAAGAGTAGCCCCTGCTCACCACAACTGGAGAAAGCCCACGCGCAGCAACGAGGACCCAACGACAAAGAGCCAACGGAGCCAAAAATAAATTAAAAATAAAAAAGTCTTCAGCTAGAGGGACAGCCCCTGCCTCCTTGCCACAGAACTCCACGGCACAACTCTGCAGAGGGGCTTTTGTCCCGGGCTTGGGCCTGCAAGGGCCACTGAAAGGACTGGCTAATGCCGCTGGACTTAGCACTCACTGGGGTCAGGGTTCCTGGAGGAGCGCCCTGGAGGGGTGGGGTATGCACAGCCTCCCAGAATTTCCTTTTAATTGTGCCCCAATTGCTTGCCCCACACCTACACCTGACTGGCCCCCTCCAAAGATAGTCAACACTAGCTCCTGGAGCCCTCTGACACACAGTCTTTATTTATTTATTTATTTGACAGCACCAGGTCTTAGCTGTGGCACGTGGCATCTTTAGTTGTGGCATGTGGGATCTAGTTCCCTGACTGGGGATTGAACCTAGGCCCCCTGCATTGGGAGCACCGAGTCTTAGCCATTGGACCACCAGGAAAGTCCCTGACACACAGTCTTGATTTTTAAAATTAATCTTAGGGAATTCCCTGGCGGTCCAGCGGTTAGGACTGTGTGCTTTCACTGCCGAAGGCCCAGGTTCAATCCCTGGTGGGGGAACTAAGATCCCACAAGCCGCTGGGCACAGCCAAAAAAAATTAGTTGATAAAAAAAAATTAATCTCACAGCGGCAACGTGTTTTTATTGTGTTTTGACACACACAAAAGTCATGTTCCTAGAGCACTTTGCAAAAATTAGCACGCTGTCATAAATATGGGCTGCTGGTTGAATTAGGAAAAGCAGGAGCCGAACAACTCAGCAAGGACAGGATAATTTTACGGTGTTTCATCACAGAACTCAACCACCCGGCCTCTCAACTTACCAAAGTCGCAGCCAGCACGTAAACCTGACAGAGGCTGAGAGAGTCCTGTAATATGAGGGACACCTAATGTAAGTGAGCACCTGGAAGTACGTTATTATAATCACAAATATCTTATCTGAAAGTTGCTAAGAGTGGATCTTTTTAAATTAATTATTTATCTTTGGCTGTGTTGGGTCCTCGCTGCTGCGCACGGGCCCTCTCCAACTGAGGTGAGCAGGGGCCCCTCCTCGCCACGGTACGAGGCCCTTTCATTGCAGTGGCCTCTCCTGCTGCGGAGCACGGGCTGCAGGCGCACAGGCCTCAGTAGTTGCGGCACTTGGGCTCAGCAGTTGTGGCTCGTGGGCTCCGGAGCGCTGGCCCAGCAGTTGTGGCACATGGGCCCGGCTGCTCCGCGGCATGTGGGATCTTCCCGGACCAGGGACCGAATCCGTGTCCCCTGCTTTGGCAGGTGGACCCTCAACCACTGCACCACCAGGGAAGTCCCAAGAGAGTGGATCTTTAAAGTTCTCATCACAAAAAAAAAGCTTCCGTAACTATGTGTGGTGACCAGTGTTAACTGACTAACCGTGGTGATCACGGCACAATACAAATAGGAATCACTGTGTTGTACGCCTGAAACAAATATGAAGTACCTCAACAAAAAAATAAAAACCCATGTTTATATGAGCATAGACGAGAGTGGAAAACAACTTGTATGATGATGTAAGAACTCTAAGTTACTTCATCTAATAGTCTCTACTGGTCTTCTGGGGCTCTGATTGTATTAAATGTACATTTACCGTCAGGCCACGATGTACCCGCTCTGCTGGGCAGGGGCAGGTTGCCCAGCGCGGTCTGGCTGCTCCAGGGGACCACGAGCTATTGGGAGAATCCCCTTCACCTCCGGGAGCCCTGTAAGGGAGGCGTGAGAGGCAGCAGAGGTGCACAGGCCCTGTGCCCAGTGCGCCCTGCGGGTGCCATGCCTGAGGACTGGGAGGTCACGTCACCTAGGACAACTCCCTTCTGTCCATCAGAGCACCGTCCCCGCAGCCCTCCCTGCTGGGCGGCCGTGAGCCCACTCGCTGGCCAGCCCTGGGAAGCCAGGCTGCACCTTCCTCCACTATAGCAAGGCAGCCCGCTTCACGCCACTTCCATCCTATTCCTGGCTAAGCGTCACCAGACGTGGGCCATTTTAATGGTAAACTATGAGGGGCTGAGCACAGCCACATCCGTGTGAGATTACAGAGGCCGCCCCATGGCGAAGATGCCAGCCTCACCCTCTGAACCCTCGGCCGATCTTTGGGAAGGAACCTGGGGAACTGGGGCAGATGGTGAAGCATCTCTTGGGCCGCTCGCCCCCATGAGCTTCCTCGGGGTGCCGATGCACAGGGGAGGTGGAAGCAACGAGGAGCAGGTGGGAGCCCCCAAGTGGGTCACACCGCCGGGGACTCGGGGGCCGACTGCAACCCGTCCATCTGTCCCACACCCTCCCTCCCAGAGTCCTACAAGAGGGAGGGGTCCCAACTGGTCACCTCGCAGCTGACATCACACCGTCTGAATATAGTATCCGTGACCCAGGACGGCCCTCGGGGCAGAGCTGACCACGCAGGAAACAGAGGCCTCCATCCACAGCATTTATTAGTGGTCACAGTTCCCAGGTGTCCCCCCAGGGCCCCTTGTGTGCACCCGTCCACGCGGCAGCAGGTGACGGTGCTTCACTCCTCCAGGCCCAGTGCCTGTCCCTGTGACCCACTGATGAGCGAGCCCAGGACAGGGCCCCGCGGAGGACAAGCAATGAGGGGCTTGGAGGCCCTGTCACGGCGGAGCCCTGAGCATCCTGACCAAGTCTCAGGAGCCGGGAGGAGCCCAGCCCAGGCCCCACACCACGAGGCTGTTCAGGGCCCCCACAAGACAGGGCGCTCCGTGCGCACCAGCGACCCTCCCACAGGCGAGAACGACCCACAAACACGAATGAAACCGTGCGTCTCTGCAGAGACATTTACTTGTCCCGGGCAGGGAAGTCAATAAATAGATCTCAGGGGCCTTAAGCTGAGACCTGCGAGGGCTGAGAGGAGGGACCGTCTCGGGCGGCCAGCAAGGTGGTCCAGCTATCGGGGCCAGGACTGCTCCTCCCCCTGCAGGGGCTGCTGCCGGCCGCCTCCGCCTCCCCCGCCTCCCGCTTCTCCCTCTGGGCGTCGCTCCACCTCTGCGGCGCAATCCTCTTCTTGGGCCCATGGGGGGGTGGGCCGATGAGGGCCTCGATGTCCTCGTAGTTGATCACTTCCTTTTCCAGCAGGGCGTTCGACAGCTGCAAGAACAAGAGGCCAGTGTGAGCAGCTGACGAGCGCCCGGACAAGAGCCCTTTGAGAGCAGGGCACGGTGGAGGGATGCGCTCCCTGACTCCGCCCTGGAGAAAAGGCCAGCTGCCAGCCTCATTAAGCTTTCTACTTCCCTTCCCAACGTGTTTATTTGGGGCAACTTCAACTTCTTTCACAAACACGCGTGAGCGTCAGCATGCGGGCAGTGGAGCTGGCGGGCAGGACCGCCTCGATGGGACCAGGGGAGGGGCCCACGAAGAGCCGCCACACCCGCTGCTGAGGGGTTCCCATCGCTCCCACACCGGCCGCTCGGACAGCTGGCCCTGGGCAACACGGGCTTGAAGTGTGCGGGTCCGCTCCTGCGCGGATTTCTTCAGTGAACGTGACTGCAGGACTATGAGACCCACGACCCACAGATGCAGAATCGCGGGCAGGGAGGGCCGGCTGTGAAGGCGGCGCTCGGGGGCCAGCTCTATGGTGCTCAGCCCAGGCACGCCCGGACGGCGCGAGCAGGTCCCAGCGCACACGGGAGCCCCGCACGGCAGCGGGCCGGTCCTGGTGGGTTCCGCATGGCTCCCGGCGGGCAGGCGCTGCTGCTCTCGGGGCCCCACAACACGACGCCCACAACATCACGCTGAAGGAACAGTGTCCTTCACAGGACGGCCCGTCCACAGAGAGCTGCACCCCCTCTGGGTCCACGGAAGCTTCACCTCTGCGGTCGCCTCCAAACCCAACAGCTCAGGCTGGCGATGAGGACACCAGACAGAGCCCAACTGGGGGACGTTCCACACACACCAGCCCAGCCCTCCTGCACTGCCATCAGCAACAGGAGGGAGCCGTGCCAGCCAGGAGGGCCTGACGGACGTGACGACCAACCGGAAGGCGGGGTAAGCGCTGGGCGAGGCGGCTGAAGCGTGGACTGCGGTTAACACCGCCGTGTCCGCGTCGGCTGGTCACTGTGTTGTGGGGAACGCGCCCCACTGATGGGAGATGTTAACACAAGGGGATCAGCTGGGGGCAGAGGGCTCTGTGCTGTATCTGGCGCTTCCATGGGCACCTAAAACTATGCTAAGCTTTACAATTTAGTTTAAAAGTTCCAGGAGAAGGGTAAGAGCTGGAAAAGGACTACACAGCGTCGACCAGACCCCACTACTGGCTGAAACTGGGTAACGGCCCAGGAGGGTTGGCGATGTCCCTCCGTCTCCTCGGAAGGAACTGGCCTGAGAGGTTCAATGATACAAAGCTAAACGAGGTACAAAAGGTGCTACGTTCAGTTGAGGTGGGTGGGCCTCGCTGGTTATGTCATTTTCTGGAGTGCTGTGCACGGGAGGGGTGAGCGGCTGCGTCAGCAGGGCAGTGGCGGCAGGCCCAGCTCCTGGCGGGACAGGCAGGCACAGGGCCCGGGGGGGTGGTGGGGGCTCACCGCCTGCAGCTTGTCCAGGTTGTCCCGAAGCACCTTCTCAGTGTGCCTGTAGGCTGCGGCCACCAGCAGCCTCGCTTCCTGCAAAGGGAAGAGAAGAGTCTGTGATGGGCCAGGGCGGCTGGCCACCACGCGCGGGGTCCCCTGTGGCCCGGCCCTGGCGCTAAGGTACACAGAAGAAACACAGGTTCAGGAACACAGCCTTTCGTGTCTTACAACGAACAGGAGAGCAAGGCTGTCAGGGGCCTCCTGCCCCCACCCCAGCCCCGGGAATGCCCTGTTCAAGGGGCCTGCCCAGCAGACAGCCCGCCAGCTCCTGGAGCCCCGAACCCACGTCTGTCCTCCACGCTCACGGCTGCCTACGTGCCAGCGACACTGCGGTCATCTCCCGTGGGCAGCTGCAGGGCTCACGGGTGCTGGCTCCGTCACTGGACACATATACTTATTTGACATCCCTCACAGTCCTGTGTTGTCTACGGTCCCACTGGGCGCCAGCAGGCCCTTGCACAACTCCTCTGGGCACACAGCCAGCACACACGAGGCCTGTCTGCCACCCGCATGCAGCTCAGGACCAGGGAGGACTCACATGGTCCATCATCTGCTGGAGGCCCTGGCTGAAGGGACGCCGTCCGATGCCTGGGATGCCGTCCTGGGCCTCAGGGAAGGAGATAGGCCCGATGCTGGGCGCCATCCCGAACTGCTTCACCATGGAGTAGGCGATGCGCGTGACCTTCCTCAGGTCGTCCTGTGCCGCTGGAGTGAGGGGTCAGAAAAGGGGGTTCTTTCCTGGAGGTGTAGGTCGAGGCACCCGGGGCCCTGCCGACCCCTGAGAGCAGAGCAGGGTACCCGGGGACAACTGTATCCTGTCACTGGTCCTTAAAACTTAAAAAAATGCTCTTTTGTTTAAAAAACAACTCCTCAGGGGCTTCCGCAAAAAAACCCAAAAAAAACGAAAACAACTCCTCGGGAGGCATCTCTGGATTCATGGCGCCAGCAGTGACCTGGCAACATCCAGGTCCGTGGGGCCCCGAGTCTGCCAGAACCTCCTCCACCTCCTGACGGCCCAGTGAGACCAC
This sequence comes from Orcinus orca, assembly GCF_937001465.1. Classification (NCBI taxonomy): domain Eukaryota; kingdom Metazoa; phylum Chordata; class Mammalia; order Artiodactyla; family Delphinidae; genus Orcinus; species Orcinus orca. Next base: position 380,759 of record NC_064578.1, read on the forward strand.
CTAGCTCTGCTTACAGTCTGCACGTGGGGAAAAGCTTTTTCTTTTTTTTCCGTTGTGTGGGCCTCTCACTGTTGTGGCCTCTCCCGTTGCAGAGCACAGGCTCCGGACGCACAGGCCCAGCGGCCATGGCTCACAGGCCCAGCCGCTCCACAGCATGTGGGATCTTCCCGGACCGGGGCACGAACCCGTGTCCCCTGCATCGGCAGGCGGACTCTCAACCACTGCGTCACCAGGGAAGCCCGGGAAAAGCTTTTGTAACAACTAAATCATCTAGAAAGTCTTGCTTAGTTCCAAACCTCCTTTGACTACAGCTCATCTTTTAGAAACACTTAATGAAATTCAAAACTGCATTTGCACCTGCTACTCAGACCCCTCCATCGGATTCACCACCCCTCACGCAGAATGGCTGCAGGGTGTGGAAGTCGTGTGGGCGCCGGCCCCTCACCGGAAGTGACCCTGTTGAAGGAGATGGACTCGGACGCACGGCCGCCGAGGGCCATGCACATCCGCTCAAACAGCTGCTCCCTGGTGAAGAGGTGCTGGTCTCTTGGGAGAATCTGAGTGAAGCCCAGGGCTGCGTTGGTCCGCGGCGCGATGGACACCTGCAGAACAGAGGTGGCCCCAGTTAGTGGGCAGGACGTAGGCCTCAGAGATTGGGGGGTGCAGTAAGACACTCTTCAATCAGAGGGTTCAAAGCAGGGAGCAAATGTGACTGTCCCCATGTTTATAATAGCATCACGGAGAAGGGCTCCCACACTGTTGGGGCGTGAGGCAGCTGCACACAACCACGCGTCCGCGAGGGAAGGAAAGGTGACGAGGACGGGACGGCCCGCCGAGGGCCCTGCGCTGCCCATGCTCCCACCCACAGCCCGCGCCTGGTGAGCCCATGGGGCAGGTTCTGGCAGCAGGAGGCCACGTCCCCACCTCGCCTGGCGGAGTGCCGAGCATGGGCAAGGGGCCTTCTCGGCACGACTAGTCTGCCTGACTCTCTGTCGTCGAATGGAAAACCCTAAGAACGGGCAATTTTAAATTAGGGTATCTACTTCACCATGGGCTTTCCCATGTTAATTTTTTGAGATACTGCATGAAAACATTTATCTTGATCCCTGGGTCTTCTCGGCGGGCAGCTCCTGCACACACAGGCCTTCACCACAGCACTCTGCCCAGGACACAGCGGGGACTGGCCTGAGCAGCAGGACACCAGCCGACGAAGCCCGACTGGCAACGTGCCGCTGTAGCCGTCACCCCCGGGGAAACACCACACGCGGGCTGCAGCTGCCGCACAGCCCCGTCTTCAGGGGTCACGGAACAAGGAGCAAGGCAGCTCCTCCTCAGCTGGGGGGACCAAGCCCCCGGCTCAGGCCCCTGTGGAGGGCACAGTTACAAGCCTCTACACGGGGCACCCACGCCCCAAACACGGGCCCCGTCCGCAGGGGCCACTCAGGGACCCCTGGTCACGAAAGCACACAGCTGAGGGGGCGTTACGACGGTACGCCTGCCAAACACACGATGTGTGCTCACCTCACTGCTTTCTAAACTCAGGAGTCACGAAATCAGCACGTCCTGGAGCTGACGGCAACCCTGGCAATCCTCAGCTCCACGGGCGACCGCGGCCACCCCGCCCCGTGCCTGGGCCGCCGACCCTGCACCCCCTCCACGCACAAGCGTGTGGGCCTTCCACAGCGGGCTCGGCCAGGCCCAGGCGCCGCACCCACCTTCCCCACGGCCTCCGTGTGCTCCAGCAGCCAGCCCACCAGGGCGTGGCCTGACTCGTGCAGCGCAACCACCTTCTGCTCTTCCTTGGAAAGCACCTGGCTCTTCTTGGCGGCCCCTGAAAGGACACCCAGGGAGGTGAGCTCAGGCGCGTGCTCGCGGCACTGAAGCGAGGCCTCGCTCGCCCCACCTGTGTATATGCTGCCGACAGCAGCCCCTCAGGCCAGGCCCCGCAGGGCTGCGGCGCCGAGGCACGAGCTCGGGTCTGCTGCCGGCCCCCAGACCTGGCAGGGCAGCCGCAGCCCCCGCTCTCCGGTCCTGCCCGAGTAACTGACCCCTTACCTCGCAACCTTACAGGCATCCCCCTCAAGTCACTGCCGAGGTCCTGTCCGCTGTCCCCAACCGTCCACACAGCCGCATGTTTCCACCTCTGCACCCTGAACAAGCTCTAGGCTCAGGGTACTTGGTAAATCACGCGACCGGGACTACCCCCAGCACCCGCTGTGAGGGGACACGTCCTGAGACGCACTGGCTGTGGCAGTCGGATCGCCCCACCCAGAGCCGGGCCCAGGAGCAGCCGCTGCAGCTCGGGAGTACCCCGCTCGAGGCACCACACACCCAGGCAGGACTCTGGACGGGTTTTCTCTAGTCTTTCCAGTTCGGATACTCTCGCTGTAAGCGCGTCACTTTCCATGTAAAAGAAATGGCTTACACAAAACGTAATTTACAGCGAGAAACTGTGACGCTGGCTTGTGCCCAGGCTGCAGAGGCACCTGTCCTAGGTCTGAACTCAAACTGCGGGTGGCGGGCCCACCTGTGGGAGGGGCCTGCTCCTTGGTGCCACCCTCAATGACTTGCTCTAAACCCTGCGGGAGGACGAGGCGCACTGATGGCCTCTGGTGTTGCCCCCGGGCTGTGGGAGCTCGTCCTGCTCTCCTCACAGAAGGCCAAGGACCCCTCGTACGGCAGCAGGTGAGCACAGCTGCAGGCGCCGGCCCCGCCCAACACAGAGCACGGAGCCTCCTGCAGAGCAGGCCTCCTCCTCGCCCGGGGCGCAGCTGCCAACCCCTGGCGATGTGGGCAGGGGCCTGTCCGGCGCTCAGGCCCCGCACGTTGGCCGATGGGCTGAGGACACTCACATTTGAGCTTGTGACACCCTATGATATTTCTGTTTGCACAGTATCTTAAACTAATGAGAGTAAGTCACACTGTTAAGGCCTGACGTAAAAACAGGAACTCTTGACCTGTCTTCCCTCTTGGGCAATAATTCTGTCGCGCGGCATCTAGGTCTGCCCCCCACCCGTGGGCGGGTCCATGTACCGGCAAAGACGCGTTCCACCGCGTAGTCCAGGTTGGACGTGTGCACGGCCGTGTGCCCCTCCCGCGCAGCGTGCAGTGCGGCCTCGTTACAGACGTTGGCGATGTCAGCGCCTGTGGGCACGGGGTGGCACTCAAGCAGACGCAGAGAGATGGGGGGCGGGAGAGGGGGCTGCCCCATTCCCCTCGCGCGGCCGCAGGGCTGAGGCCGCCGCCTCGCTGGACCCCTGCTGGTTCCTTCCACCTAGTGTTCCACACAGACGTCGAGGGATGAGAAAGGCTCTCTGACACCCATGAGGTTCTAGTTCAGGACGTTAAACAAAGTCCAAAGGGAAGAAATTTATACCACGATAAAAGGGGTTTCTACTTATATTACCCTGCAAAACGAGAGCCATACAGAAAAGAAACCTGATTTGTGACAACACGGAGACCGTGGGGGAGGGCAGTGGGGGGCCCGGGGGGAGACGTGGCCTTGCAGGTCAGCCCCCAGTGGGGAGGAGTGGAACAAAGGCAGGACCACCAGGACTGCCGGGGGTGGGGGGGCGTGCACAGGCGACAGAACCTCGGGGAGGAGAGTCCTCTTACCTCTGCCTGCTGCGTGTACACCTCACTCCCACCCCGGCTGTGCTGGCCCCCTCCGCCCTCTCCAGCCCCAGACAGAGACCCGTGCCCCTACCGCTGAAGCCCGGCGTCAGCTCCGCCAGCCGCTGGGAGTAAAAGCTGCTGGCCCGCGTCAGCTTCAGGCTCCTCAGGTGCTGCTCAAAGATCTCCCTCCTTTCCTGCGGGACACAGGACAGGGGACACGGGTCAAAGGACACGGGTGCAGGCTCCCGCCAGCTGACACTCGGGAGCCACCGGCCGAGAGGTCAGCTTTTGCTCCGAGAAACCAACTCAGGGCTGCAGGCGGCGTTTCAAAACCGGAAGGAAAAAAGGAGACAAGAGAAGATAAAGCATGTCACACATCACAGGTAGCAAAGGTTATTTTGTATCCTGTGTGACACGTCAGGAAGACGGGAATCCAGGCCTTCGGAAGCAGTGGCAGGCCACAACCTACGATAGGACAAGGCTGGGTGTTCCCGGGCCCGGCCCTGACCCCCACGTCGGTCTTTGCAGGAACGTTAACCCACCAGCCACCTGCCACGCTCACCCTCCAAACCCTCCCCTGCCCCTGCTGGGTCCTCAGCCACGCTAGGCTCCTGCTCCCTGGGCGGCCACCACAAAGGCCCAACCCCCTGGAGGTGGACGTCCGAGCAGAGGCCTGAGGAAGTGTGGCCAGAGGGGCCGAGAGGTCCCTGGGGCTCACACCCTCCACCCCGTCAGGGCAGCCGTGCAGCTCGTGCTCCAAAGCCATGCAGCACACGGCTCTGAGGCTCTGCGAAGACTGTGCCGCAGGACTCGGCCCAGACGTTTCAGGATAAAGAGGAAAACAACAAGGATCAAAACCAGGAGAAGAGGGGCTTCCCCAGTGGCGCAGCGGTTAGGAATCTGCCTGCCAGTGCAGGGGACACGGGTTCCAGCCCTGATCCAGAAAGATCCCACACGCCGCGGAGCAGCTAAGCCCGTGCGCCACGACTACTGAGCCTGCGCTCTAGAGCCCGCGAGCCGCAACTACTGAGGCCATGTGCCACAACTACTGAAGCCCGCGCGTCACAACTACTGAAGCCCATGCACCTAGAGCCCGTGCTCCTCAACAAGAGAAGCCACTGCAATGAGAAGCCTGCGCACTGCACGAAGAGTAGCCCCTGCTCGCCGCAACTAGAGAAAGCCCGCGCGCAGCAACGAGGAACCAACACGGCCAAAAAATATAAATAAATAAATAAAATTTAAAACAAAAAAACCCAGAAGAGCAGGGAGCCGAGGCCCGGAAAGGCCAGCCAGGCCGCACTGACCTGCAGCGTGGGAAGGTCGATGAACACGTGTCGGTCCAGTCGGCCTGGCCTCAGCAGAGCGTTGTCCAAAATGTCAGCTCGGTTGGTGGCCGCAAGGACGATGACATGGTCGGTGGTGCCCATTCCTGAAGGAACAGACAGCAGCTGTTAGGGTGGGGCCCCCAGCCCGGAAGCTTCCCCACAGGCCCCCTTGAGGGACATGGGGCGGGAGAGGCGGGGCACCTGAACGCAGAGCTGTGGACCCACCCGGGCCCGTCCCTCCTGAGCGCTTCCACCAAAACCACAAGAGCAAGAACCCACCACTTCCTTCCCAGGCCGCGGCCCAGAGGCAGAATCGCAGGTCAGAACTCGGTTCTGCCCTCCAAGGCCATCCTCCACATCCAGACAGCAGCCCTGCAGGAAGAGTGTTCCCGGGGTGCAAGGGGCACCTCCCCACACCACTGCCAGGGACATCGGGGACATGTCCCCTCCAACACTGGGACTGAGGGCCCCAGGTCTCTCATGAGAATTTAAAAGCAAGTCCAGAAACCATCACTAACGGCCCACACCTATGTGTGAACCTGGGCTGGACGCTAATTTGAATAAAGCAATTGCAAAAACGCCCCACGAAGCAGCCGGGGGGATCTGACCCCGACTGGATGTTAGATGCTAGTAAGAACAAGTGTCACAATGATAGGGAGTTATTTCTCCTAGTGAAGGTGCAGAACTCTGGGTCTGCTTTAACCCACGGGGGAAGAGGCAGGGGTGTTGGCAGACAGAACTGGCCGTAGTTACGACAGGCACCGAGGCTGGGCTGGGGCACGGCACTCAAAGCAGGCTCTCCCCAGCTTCGGAAAAGTTCCATGACACAAAGTTTAAAAAATAAAGATGCCAGGATCCATCTTTTGCTAACTTAATCTGTAATAAACTGACATTGACAAATACAATTTCAAATCACCTGTACAAAGTCTTTCAACGGAAGTGAAATCAGAGTCCTTCACTCTACTGCACGATCCCAGGACAGCGGCCAGGGGCCCAGGTAGCCCCGACCCAGGGAGGGCACCCACCTCGCCCAGGGGTTGACACCACCAGGACAGCCCAAACCACACCCAGCCCCAAGGAAATCACTCCAGAACTTCAAAGAAATGTCTCCCAGAGACCAGGCTCCCAGCCTGGGCTCTGCATTTTGGGATGTGGTGAGCCCAGACACCTCATGGAGCCTGGGCCCACTCACGTCTCGAGAGTGGACAGTGCAGAAAAGCGTCTGCTTCCCAACACAAAGGCAGCATCTTAAAATAACTCAGACTTTTGAAATAAACTCGGACAAAAGCAAGCACCACCCAGCATACGTGATGCACCAGCCCCTCTGCCCCGATTGCCTATGCTCAATTTTAGGAAAAGCGAAACTCTGAAATGGAAATGAGACGCCTGCTGGAGGGAGGGGCCCTGGGCAGAGCTGGCCGGGTCCACTTCCCGGGACACCTGGGGATGGAGGAGCCCCTCCACCTCGAGTCCCAGAGTGCTACCTGGGACACCTGCCGGGGCTCCCCACTCAGATTCCCCAAACGCCTGCCTGCCATAGGCCGGGGCTGTGAACACAGAATCCTGAGATTATACAACAGTGAAATAACGTTGAAAAACAGTAGGAATAACGGGTGCAGAAGGAAGCAGCAGCCGGGCCAGGGTGAGCGTGAGCCCGGAGCTCCAGGCGGGGACTCCCGCAGGACGGCCATGGCCTCTGTGTCAGCAAGCAGGGACTGGCATAGCTCTGGCCACACCGCAAGTGGCAGAAACTGTACAGATGTCCCCGTGGCTGCGTGTCAGGTTGCTCCCACGTGGAGCCGAAGCTGCCGCAACCCCGTCTGACGGGCACGCATCTCTCTGCGCGGTGCCCGGCCTCCACCCCGGACGGAGGCAGATCCCACCGCCACAAAGATCTCCCTGCACAGCCTCGTCCCCTCCTCGCCACTCGCGTGTTCTCCTTCCCAGAACTGTCATTTACACGGTCTCATATAAATTGAAGCAGACGGCCTGTAACCTTTTGAGGCTGGCCTTTTCACTCAGCATAAACCCCGAGACCCAGCCAGGCAGTCGGGCATAACAACAGCGAGCGTCTCTTCACTGCTGCCTGGTACCCCCATGAGAACACATTAGGGCGTAGGCACGCACCCACCGCAGAACACACGGCCTCTTTCCAGGTTTCAGCTGTTACAAGTGAGTGAACACTGGTGCACGCGTGTTTTGCGGACACCGGGTCAACGTGCCGTGTGTGTCCAGCGTGTTCAGAGCCGGCCGAGCTGTCTCCCGGGAGGCTGCACGTTCTCCCTCTCCCGCCGCAGGGGGTCAGGTTCGCTTCCCCTGCTGCTTCACAGATGCGTCATCACAGCTGCTTCACTCAAATCAGAGTCCAGGTTCACGCACAGACCTGGGATCCAGTCTCTTCACATCCTCCCCACGTCTGCTCTTGCCACTATTTTGAATGAAGTGAGAGGAATGACTCTACCTTCAGGAATGAGTGCTCAGCTAAGTAACAGGGACGTGTGCGTGAGGAGGACAGAGTCGTGGACCAGCAGCCGGGGGCCGAGAACATGCTCTCCAGAGGCGCCCGGCTGGGCTCACGCAACGCTGAAGGCTCAGCGCAGGAAGGACAGCACTTCAACAAGAGGTGCTGGAGCGGCTGGACGTCCACACACAAAGTGAGCTGTGACCAAGCCTCACACCTCACACAGAAATTCACTTAAAACGGGTCACAGACTAACATGGAAAAGGCCGTGTGAGCGCTACCTGCGGTTTCCTCTTTTTCCTTAATTAATTTTCGCTTTCTTAATGAAGTATAGCTTATTTATAGTGCTTCAGGTGTAGCACTGAATCACAGCGCAGTGATTCAACTATTCTTTGTTATATACGTATACATATTCTTTTTCAGATTCTTTCCCATCAGAAGTTGTTACAAGATGCTGACTACAGCTCCCTGCGCTGTACAGGAGGTCCTTGGGGGTTAGGTACCCGGGCCTTTCTACAGACTCCAGGCGGAATCGAGGCCACGGGGGTGTGGACGGAGACGCCCATGGTGGGGGGCGAGGAGCGAAGGCCTCCTTGCGCCCACTGGGCTGTGAGAGGGAGCGCAGGCGCCCCGCCCCTGCCGGCTTCCCACTGCGGCACCAGGTCCACTGCATGCTCTGCACTTGCTGCATGCGCTGCACTTGGATGAGCAGACACTGCTCCTCCCTGAGGGGTGACAAAGGCTCCTCAATGCTCAGCTGTGTCTGTGCACAAAGGCCCGCGGGCGGCGGTCCAGCCCTGCCAGGGCCTCTGAGGGGTGCTCCACGGCCTGGGGGGCGGGTCCTGGGGGGCCCACGGCTGCAGCAAAGCCGGTGGAAGCTGTTCCTCTCCTGGCGGCACAGAGGGGCCCGTCAGAGAAGGCGCCAGCTGGGAACGCTTCCTGGGGGTGCACATCACCCGGAAGGGTGGTCTCTGGCTTCAAGCGCAAAGAGCAGCAGGAGCAGAGAGAGGGGGGTACTGCTCCCGGGGCCCAGGTGCTCGGCCACAGCGGGCCACGAGGGAGCCCCACCGTCACGCACACACGGTCACAACCATGGGTGAGGTCGCGCATCAGCCTTACTCGACACGTCAGGAAACCCCGGCTCGGAGGACGGGAGGGGAGGAGGGGCGCGCACCCCGCCGCGTCCCCCCATGGCCCACAAGCCCCCCGGGGCCAGCACTCGGGCGGGCGGCCGCAGGACAACATGAGTCTGGCACGGCCGCCAGGGCCGTGGAGCTTGACGGTGGCTTCCAGACACGCTCTGCCGTGTCCCACGGCATCACCAAGGTTCCCCACGGCTGAGATGCAGCACTTCTGACAGCACGCTCATCAGACCCTGCGACGGGGTTTCTGGAGACTCGGAGTCTAACTTGCAGACGACCAGACGGGGCGCTCAGGGTCCAGCTGCTCACAGCCCAGCACACGGGGAGGGGCTGCTCAGAGCGGGGAGCAGCGGGGGTGGGTGAGGGGCCCCAGGAGGGCCCATCTCCAGGGAGCGACCCCCAGAGCTTCATCTCAGCTGCACAGACACCGAGTTCCCAGGCATGTCCTCCCCAGGAAGCTTGCTCCTCAGACCCTGACCACGGGGCAGAGTCCCTGAGCCATCCTGACGGACACCCGGACGAGAGGGAGACGCAGGTCGCCAGGGGCAGCTCCAGACGCAAACGATCCTCAGGACCTAACGAGGCAGCCCTTTCCTCTGCCGTGAGAAACCACACTTTGATTTCTCACACATCTGAAAAGATGACGAAATGCCTCCCCTGCATCAGCGCCCGACCTGCCCAGCGCTGCAGGCCCGCGTCCCAGCACCAGAGTCGGGGCACGGGGGCACCGCCGTGCACAGTGATGCCACCAAGGCTGTTGAGCGGCTCCTGCCACACACGCGGGGCTCAACCTCACTCGGAGGACACAGCAGCCTCACAGGGGGCGTCCCTTCCAGGGCCTGGCCTGGAAGAAGTGCCACAGTCACGAGGACAAGGACATAAAGACAGGCCCAGGCTGGAGACCAAGGAGACAGGACAAGTAAGCAACGCGAGGCTGGGCTGGACCCTGGGCCAGAAAGGGCACATCTGCAGGCCAGAGGCAGCTGCTGGACACCTGTGTCAGGCCTCATCCATGTCGGCCTCTGGGCTGCGTGGGGAAGGGAATAGTCATAGGAACTCTGACTGCTTTTCCATTGTTTTTGTAAGTCTGAAACTCTTTGAAAATGAGAGGCTAAATAAAAAAGTTTCACCCTTAGCCACACACAATCAGATTCCACTGCCCACACGGTGGCCACCAGATCCACCATCCCAAACGCTGAGAATACTTTAAAGAGGAACATAAATACACGAATAGGGACTTCCTGGTGGTCCAGTGGGTAAGACTGCGCTCCCAATGCAGGGGGCCTGGGTTCGATCCCTGGTCAGAGAACTAGATCCCTCACGCCACAACTAAGAGCCCACATGCCGCACCTAAGACTGGCGCAGCCAAAATAAAAGATAAATATTTTTTTAAAAATACAAATAAATGGTTCTCTTAGACCAAAACTACTTTGAGAAAAAAGTGTTTTCCTTACCTACAATACCTAAAACAGCACTGGAATTATGATGAAAGAAAAATTAAAACTGGGTCCTACGCGGCTGGGACTTGAAAAGAGATCTGTGTGCCCATGTTCACAGCAGCATCATTCACAACAGCCAACAGAGTCCATCGAGAGACGAGCGGATAAGCCAACCGTGGTCCATCCGCACCTGGGAACATTACTCAACCTTAAAAAGGAAGGGAATTCTGAGACTTCCTGGCAGTCCACTGGTTAAGGCACTGTGCTTCCAATGCAGGGGGTGTGGGTTCGATCCCTGGTCAGGGAACTAAGACCCTGTGAACCTTGAGGACATGATGCTGAGTGAAATAAGCCAGTCACAACAGGACAAACCCTGTACGTTCCCGCTAAAATCAGACACCGATGGGAGGATGGTGGGGCCAGCGGCTGGGGGAGGGGAGAATGCCGAGTCAGTACTTAATGGGGACAATTTGTGTTTGGGAAGATGAGAAAGGTCTGGAGACGGATGGTGGTGACGGTCACACAACAATGGGAATGTACTTACTGCCACTAAACACTGCATTTAAAAATGGTTAAAACGGTAAAATTTATGTTTCATATATTTTACCACAATGAAAACAAACACAATATCTACACACACACACACACACACACACACACACTCACACACACTCCAAAGAGGATCTTACAGGGTTAGCTCAAAAAAAACCAATTCCGTTAAAAAGAAAAAGAAATTGTGTGGAAGCCAGTCCACAGGTCATCTCAAGGGCAGCAGACACAGCACCCCCGGCCGTGCATCTGAGGCACCGGCCGCACCCACGCCGGGCACAGAGACTCTCACAGCAGCAAGACTCCCTGGGCTCCTCTGAGACTGACCACCACCGTCGTGACCCAGCCCGACACGGCATCCCCACCTTTCTTCCTTTTTCTTTCTGAACTGCTGCCCTGACTTTGGGAAAGTGAAAGCTGTGTTTCTGGTGATCACCTGCCGGAGGAAGAGTTCCCAGTGCTGACAAACCCTCAGGGCGCACGAGCAGCCCTGTGACCCGGCCCGAGCAGCGCTCACCGTCCATCTCCACCAGCAGCTGGTTGAGCGTCTGCTCCTCCTCCGTGTTGGAGAAGCCGGACACGGTGGTGGAGCGCCTCTTGCCCACGGCGTCGATCTCGTCGATGTACACGATGCAGGGGGCCCGGGCACGGGCTTCCTTGAAGAGGCTCCGCACACGGGCCGCGCCAAGGCCTGAGGACACAGGGGATGGGGAAGCGGGCAGGTCAGGGGCATGGACCCTGCTCTCGGGGAAGCCCCAGCAGGCAGACCCTGCTGCACGTGTGCCGGCCCACTCCCTCCTGGACCCCCCAGACCACGGCTCCCCAGAACGTCAGCGCCCCGTTCCCTCCACGCCCACGACCCCCTAAGGCAACCAGCCACTGCAGAAGGAGCACGCCCTGGACACGTGGTCAGGGGGCCCACCTCCAATGACCTCTACGAACTCCGGGCCAGCCATCGCGAGGAAGGGCACCTGGGCCTCCGTGGCCACCGCCTTGGCCAGCAGCGTCTTCCCACAGCCGGGGGGGCCGAGCAGCAGTGCGCCCTTCGGGACCTTGGCTCCGAGCTGAAGGAAGCGCTCTGGGCTCTAGAAAAGCAGCAGAGGACACGCACTGACCCCCGGCGCTCCAGAGAACCTTCAGGACATGACTGTCGGGGGCCTCGGGTGATGTCCACGTGGCTCTGGGAAAGCAGAGTGCTCTGCGGTGACGGGTGACAGGCAGCGCAGGGCACCGTGGTCACGGAAGCCAGCACTTAGGTGCCGGCCAAGCAGGGGGCTCACTGTGTAGCGCGGCACCGGCCAGGCAGTCCGCCCCGCCCCCTGCGCCGCAGCCGCCACCCACTCACCTTCAGATAATCCACAAACTCCTTAACCTCCAGCTTGGCCTCATGCATTCCCGCCACATCTTTGAAGCTGACTCCTTTCCCCGTCTTGCCATCCACAATCGTGAAGCGAGCCATTTTAAGCTGATTCTGGGCAGAAAGACAAAGGGCGGAGCCCTGTGCAGCCCAGTAGGACATGGCGGAGGAGCCCTGGGTGCCAGCTCACCTGCACGTCCTGCCCCACCGTCCCCACTCACTCAGACGGCAGCTAAGGGCACGGTCCAGACACACGAGGGCGCTGACAGCTAGAAAGCCCCCGGCGTCCACCAATCTGCCTTAAAGGAAAACACTCCCCGCGTCAACTAGGTGACTCTACGTCTCTGCATGAGCCATCTTACTTCTCCGTGTGACCTTCCCCACTACCGTGTGACTTCTTTTTCTGATTATAAAAGTTATGTAACGACACGCAGTTCTGGGGAGTGGTGGTAAAAAAGTTGCTTGGTCAATTTCTGGAGCGCAATCTGGCTGGACAGACAAGCTCTTGGCGAGGAGCTCAACCTCGGCCACGATCTCCTTCAGGACAGGCTCAAAAGATGCAGCTGCGTGGGATTCGCCCCAGCACTATCTAAATACAACGATAAACAGCCCACAGTGTGCAAGAACTACCAAACTGGCTGAGCCAGGTCCGGCGCACCCCACGAGACACCATGCTGCCGCTGACAGTGTGCGTGCACGGCCTGAGCTACCGAGGGCCCCAGTCCAGGGGGAAACTGGGGCGCTCTGTCCCCCCGGCCGGTTCCCAGGAGGGGCTCCTCCGCGGCCCTCTGCTGATGCGGCTGACAGGCCAGGTACGACTTGAGGGGGAGGGAAAGTGCACGTTACAGTGAATGCCATGACAACAGAAGAATACGTCTGAAGTCCATAAAGGTCGTCCTTTTCCAGACAACCTTTAAAGCTGTCTCGGCTAGCAGGGGAAACCCCCCAGAGAGCCAGGTCCAGCCGAGAGTGCAGAACGCAGGACACAGTGCAGAGGAAACCCCTGGGCTCGGCCACCCACGTGCCGGGAGCGAGGCCTCAGCTGGAGCCAGTGCGACGCCCCCCAGGTCAGCCAAGCGGAAGGAAAGAGGAGCTGCCGGACGACGTCCAGGCGGACGTCCACTGTGCACTCATCCTGCAGGTGACGGGAAAGGGTCAGCACAAACAGACGAACCCCAGGACCACAAGCTCGGGGAGACGGTAAGTACAACTTACAAAAGCACTGAATCCGCCTTCCCGTCCTGTCATTCCAGCCAGACGGAAAACATACCACAGGATGGCCAGGCCCACGGCTGTCATCCCCAAGGCGTAGAGGGCGCTAGCATGAGAGAGAAAGGTGGGCACAGCCTCAGGCCCGGCCGCCGGGCAGCCGACACACACGCCTCACACAGGCTGGGGCCCGCAGACGCTCCCAAGATGAGAAGGGCTCCCTCACTCTGAGATCAACCTGTGGAACCAGCACTGAAAACGGGTTTCCTTGTCCCATTCTCACCAACCACTCCTGCTGCGTCAAGTGCTCCCGAAGTCTCAGATCCGGAGCACAGCAGCGCTGGGCACGCAGAACCTGACCGTGGCATGAAGCCAGAGTGCCCCCCGCCATCCAGAGCCCCGGGTAACTCATGCCTGCCGAGAGCAGCTCTTCACCTTCCACGTATTTTGTTTTCAAAAGTAGGCCATCAATTTTGGTCACTAAGGCAAAATCGGTGGAACAGTGAAGAGAGAAAACCGTAGGGCATCACCCCCCAGATGAAGAGGGGGCCCCATCCAGGTGTGCCCCCCCATTCCCTACAACAAGCAGAGGTGCAGCCTAGGGGCCCTGCACCCTCAGGAGCCAGAGGCTGTGGGACAGACACACAGCACTTCACAGTCGCCGCTGGTCACCACGAGGGGACGCAGACCTCTGCACACAGTAGCGTCCAGATACATGGCCTGCGACCCGCTGATGAATGTGCTCCCACCAAGGAGTCTGCAGGCCCTGCCACCCACAGGCCCTGCATGGTCTCTATGTCTCTCTTCAGCACGGAACCAAGAAGTTCCACTGGACACCCTGCTTCTCCCTTTCCTGCCTCATCTTCCTGTTTGCAGGCAACAGCAAACCCAACCTGGGCTGAATTCGGAAACACCACACACAGCGGAAGTGGTGCCTAAAAGTGACTCCAAGCTGTCCCACCTCATGCCACCCCTCACGCGCCCGCCTCCCACGAGGGGCTCCAGCTCACTGCAGGCACAGCCAGTGTGAGATTTTTATTGGGGTTTGTTTCTCACATTACAAAGTCAAGCCTGGTTTAGTTTAGAGGCATACAGAAATGACCAACCTACTTTCCAAAGAATCCCGTCCGCTTATAGGAAACCGGAATCCTGTCCTTGCCTTCGATATTCAGCTCATCCTCAGCTGCTCGAAGCTTCTCCTCAAATTTGTCGATATTTGCCACCTGCATTCGGTACATCAAGGCCAGCCGCTGGGGGCAGAAAGCAGAGGGACCGCGAGAATGATGTACAGGTCAGACCACTGACCCTGAGGACAGAGAACGGTGCCCCAGCCACAGTGTGTGGACAACTGCAGGACTTCAGAAGCAGAGGCCTGCCACTCAGAGACCCTCTCCACGTCTAGGGAGTTTTCGTTCTCTCAAACACAATTACAGTGACACGTTCACGAAAAAACATTTTAAGCAAACGAAGGGCAGCACGTGCATCTTAAACTCAGCACCCGGGTCGCACTCCGCTGTGAGGGCACAGCAGAGCCTCGGCAAGGAACCCGCAGTGCTGGACCAAACCCACAGTCACCCTGAGAAGGGTCCCTGTTTAACCATAGGCTGGATCTGACAGTCAACCGAGTGCGCTCCTCCGTCCTCAGGCAGACGAGAGACTAAGGAATAGGGAGCAGGCGGCGTCTCCCGGAAGCTGGTGGGACAGTCTCATCACCTCCACCCCAGTCCCACGTCAGTCATGGTTCTGGCAGCCGGGCCCATGCTTTCCAGAGTTAAACTGTTCCAGGCTCAGATTCTAAGCACACTCTCGGAATCTAAATGGAGCAACCAGATTTCCCCCGCTCTGAAGTCTCTTGAAAGTCTTGCGGGTCAGGCTCCACTTTGTGGGCTGAGAAGGCCAGATGGAGGGCACACAGGGGACCCACCAGTCACAACCAAGCTTTGCACTGGAACGCCTCTTGGCCTTAGTGGCTGGATTAACCTAACGCACCCCAAACCCTTGGTCTGAACTTCATCGATCCTTGATCACTCAAACACCGGCCTTGGCCAATTTGGATGCAAGGGGAAAACGTAGTAAGGACCTTCTTTCTATTTCAACATCCAAAGGCAAAAGGCGTGATCCCAGAAGCCCCTTCAACCCCGTGCCTTGTGAAGCCTTCTCTGATCCCCTGGGCCCCTATCAGCCGCTGCAGCAGCAGCCACCAGGTCCCTCACCCTGGGGCCAGCAGCGGCTACCATTGCCCCTGGCGTCTCAAGCGCACTGGAATTTCACTTCTACCATCTGCCCAGCTGTGCAGACGGAGAGGCTCGCAGGGCTGGGCTGCGCCCATGGGCGCTTGCTCGGGCAGGATGAGCCCCCTCACCCCAGCACCCGCCCAGCCCAGAAGCACAGCGGCGCCCGGGGCGCCCGCGGGGCACGCTCTGGGGCACCGTGTGAGTGAGCCATCAGGGAGCAGGCACTCCGCCCACAGGAGCAAACCTGGGCTCCCGCGAGCAGAGCGAGTGCAACCAGAAAGCCCTGTCTCCTGGCGTGGAGAAAGGTGCCTGCTTTTCCCACTGTCTAAACTGTTAACAGAAGACAGGAAGGATGCTAAAGTCAGGATCCTTGATTGGATCCTGGATTAAAAGTATTAGCACAAAAGGCTCTCAGGCCAGTATAGAGGCACCTGGGAAACACAAACAGGATAAGTGTGTTAGAAAATATTCTGGGGGACTTCTCTGGTGGTGCAGTGGATAAGACTCCACACTCCCAATGCAGGGGGCCCGGGTTTGATCCCTGGTCGGGGAACTAGATCCCACATGCATGCTGTAAATAAGAGTTCACATGCCGCAACTAAGGAGCCCGCCTGCCGCAACTAAGACACGGTACAACCAGCTAAATAAATAAATAAAATATTAAAGAAAAAAGAAAATATTCTGGTATGGATGTCACCTTTCCAGGGCCTCAGGCTGGCGTCGTGTTCCTGGGGGTAAATGAGAGGGGTCGGAGATGGGAAGGCAGGCAGGACAGTGACTCCTCCTCACAGGAGGGTCTACACAGCAGCTCTCCTTGCGCCCACCCACCTGCTTTGCTGGGCATGTCTCCCCCTCCCTGACGCCCAACCCTCTACCTGGCACAAGCCTGCAGCCTCCCCTCCCCCTCGCAGGGCCCCTCTCCTCCGCCCCCTTTCTTTCCTGCTCCTGCCCAGGGCCGGCCCTTGCCCACCGGTCTCTCAGCCACCTACTCCGGCCCCAAGGGCTTTCCACCAGCACAGCCCCAGCCCCTCCCTCCCCCGCCTGCTGGGCTCCAGCCAGCCACACGCCGGCCAGAGCCTGGACGCCCGCTGCCCCCTCTCCCTCAGCCCAGAGCCCCTGTCGCCCTCCCACCTCCTCTTTGCACAGACCCCGCTGGGACCACACTGCCTCGCCCCCTTCTCAAAGCCTCCAGGCCTCCTCCTTAAATCAAGACACTCACAGCTTGCTCTAAGCAACCCCGCCAGGCCCGGTACTCACAGGCCGCCCGAATACCACGGCGCCGGGGTGCAGGTACACCTCCACCACGTCGCTCTCGGGTACCACCTGCACCCGCTGCACCTCGCCCTTGGCCAGCATCTCGTGCACGAAGTCGCTCCAGGAGATGCTGCCGCCGCTGGAGCCCAGCGCGTTGAGCAGGCTCATGACCACGGCGATGACAAAGAGCGTGCGCAGCCGCTCGCGGTACATCTGGTCCTCGCGCTCCCGGCGCCGCCGCGCCTCTGTGGGGTGGGGGGAGCGGGTGTAAGACCAGGGGGGAGCCCCCGCCCCTGCCCCGCCCCCCACGTCAGGGGGCTCGACGTCCCCGCGCCAGTGTAGCCGATGCTTCAACACAGTGACTCCTTACACGCCGTTCAAGGTCACCAACATCCCATTCCTGGGGTCCCACCTGCTGGGATAACATGAAACCATTTTTAAAGTCAAAAGCCTCCCAGGACCAGCGCAGCTCCACAGTGGCGCCACATCTCACTGACAGCACATCTGCCCCACTACGACCCTCGCTGGCCTTCCAGGCTCGACCAGATACCGACCCAGCCCTGGTGCTTGTGGCTCACGCCCAGGTCCCTGTTAACAACAACCTCTCCACCACTACCTGCCCTCCCCCCACACAACCACCTGGGACTGACACTCAAGCAAGCTGCACAGCATTCATCACAGAACACTGGACAAACAGCACACTTCGAAGTGTAAAACAGTCTGGAGACCCGCTCTTTATCAGAACCATGAGATAAATTCCCCGGATTCACACCTGACATAGGAGCTCCTGGGGGCGGCACCTCCCTCCAGCGCACAGCACAGATGGGAAAGAGTCCCAGCAAAGGCAAGGCCACAGTGCTCCTCCCACCAATCACACGGGGGCAGGGGCTGCGTCTTACTGACACGGTGCTGTCCCAGCACTTCACATGGTCTCACTAGCCCACCGCCCCCAGGAGCCCACCTCCCCAGTCCTTGCACCCACCGGACACCTCATCCACACCCCAGGAGGCCCTGGAACAACCCGGCCTCGCTCACCTGTGCAGGGTGGGCCCATCCTTCCTAACACTCCACGCAGCTTTTGCAAGACCTGCAGTTAACAACGCCTTTTGAGAAATGCGTGTACAATTCTTCACCAGCTCTGCCCAAGACAGACCTGTCTCAGCAACCAAAGCTTCCACCGTTCACTCACCCTCCCCAGAGGCCATGCCGGCACACACAGCAGAGCTGGCCATGGTCACCTCTCCAAGGACAGACTGTGGAGGGACTCAGGGCCCCCTGCCCTCTGCACAGCCTGGAGGTGCAGCCACCCACACATACCACCTGCTTCTCCAACGGGCGGCCTGGAAGAATTCGAAAGCATTTTAAATCGGTTTAGAAACCTGAAGCCTGAGGGACTTCCCTGGTGGTCCAATGGCTAAGACTCCGCGCTCCCAACACAGGGGACCCAGATTCCATCCTGGTCAGGGAACTAGATCCCACATGCTGCAACTGAAGATCCCGCGTGTCGCAACTGAGACCCAAAGCAGCCAAATAAATATTTAAAAAATAAAAAATAAATAAAAGGAAAAAGCTGAAGCCTGAGAGACCGTCACAGCAGCCATTTTGAAAACACGAAGGTACATTTTAGGTATCACCCCATCTTACGATAGCTTACAACAGTGTATCCGATATTTCAAGCTCATAAAGGTGACCACTTGTGATTGTGGACAGCAGATTCATGTTCTCAGGTGAGAAGCCGTCTCTCTCAAATATTTAACCTTCAGCCTTGCTAACAACCCAGTGGGGGGCAATCAACGCTGGCAGCCGCACTGCCCCACAGCCCTGCCGCGCCAGCCTGAACTGGTTGAACTAGTTCTGCTTCTGAAACTTTAACATAAGGAAACCAAATGTAACAAAACATGTATCCGTAGTACTGACCAGGTATGAGATCATGAGGGCCGCTCCAAGAAGGACAACGGGAAAGCAGTAAGGGAAGATACGGAAGTGAGACGTAGGATGGGCTAAGCAGATGCAAGCTTCCTGAGCTCCAGGAGATGAAACGAGATCTGACCCTGAGACTCTACAGAGAAAAGGCGTGTGAACACCCTGGGCAGAAAGGACATTCCCTCCACTCCGAAGGCCCCGTCTCCTGCCCACCAAGTCCATCATCCCCACAGACTCGGGGACACGAGGCTGCCGACTGGTGCCTCTGCCTGTGCCCTGTCTGCGGGGGGTGAACCCGCCTTCGTGAGCACAGCTCCTCCCACCGGCTGCTCCTCGTATATCCAGCTCACGGAGAGCTGAGGGTCACCCCAAAATCTCTACTGCCTGGGGCACCCAGGAAAGGCTGCTGCCTCCTAAGCCGTTAGACTGTCTACCCGCTGGGCAGCAGCCTGCGGGACCGCTGGAAAACTATGGTCCCACGAGTCCTTCTTGGGGGTCGGAGGATGTCAGCTGCTGCGGTGAGTCACCTGAACCAGCCACCTGAAGACAAATGAATGAGTGACGACGCTGCTGAACGTGCAGGAGACCACGGCAGGAGCCCTCCAGCTGTTCACCCCAGCCGTGAGCACTGTGCCGTGAACACTGGGAGGATGCGGCGATACCCCGGCTCTCGTTAATACCACCACGGGGCTGGTCCTGACCCTCAGCCCGGAGAGAAACCTGAAGATGGAGACGAGGTGCACCTCACAGAGGATAAAGGGGCACCATCCACAAAACGTGTTCTGGAAATGCCAGCCATCGCTGTTTGTTAACCTTTCACGATGAGGTAACTGTAGGCGCCACGTACTCGTGAGAAGTAACAGAGGCCCCTCTTCCGCGTCTACTGGGCTCAGGGCCTTCCAACAGTCAATCTGACAAAACCGGGAACAACATCACAACCCAAACGTGGACAATACTGACACAGCCACCCCTTGCGACCCGCGCTCCTGTGTGGCTCTAGTTCTGTGCAATTTCACCACAGGTCAACGTCTGCGTATCCATCACCAGTCAAGCCACGACAACTCCATCACTCCAACGCTAATCTGTGCTCCAGCTCTGTAATCTTGGGTTTGGAGAAGCGAACGTATATAATCTCTCAGGACTGGCCTTTCTCATTCAAGGCTCTCAGAGGGCAGGTCTGAGCGGGACGCTGGGCTGTGCTGCCTGCATGCAGTCCACAGAGCTGAGAGCTCACGGGCCAGTCAACTCCCTCACAGTCCAGAAGACGCCCTCATGGAAAAAAAACCTTTGGTTTAGCAAGCAATTATCGTCTAATGCAAATATAACGGACATGAACTTTATCCCGCTTTCTCGAGGCAAGCTACAGTTCACCCCAAAATGAACAAATATACAACCAGCACATGAAGGAGGAGGGGAGGCGCAGACCCGGCCCAGGGCCGCCACCTCATCGGGTGTGTGCCAGGCGTGCAGGTGTGTGGCACGGGCGGAGGGAAGGAGCTGGCGCGACCCTTTCTCCAGACTGACTCTGCCTCTGGTCCCCGGCGCTACAGTGCCCGATGGTAACTTGCAATGGGATTCAGCGGGGGGAGCACGTGTCCGCAGCCACGGCAGGTTAGAAGCTGCAGAAAGAAAGTGGCCATGGCCACTCCTCCCAGAATCAGTATCCGCAGGACCATGCACCAGCTTGAGCGATGGGACACGGGCCAGGCAGACGCAGAAGCTGCTCCAGCCCACCTACCTTCTCCTTCTAAGAAAAGGCTTTACCCGTTTCAAGTTAAGGAACGGTCCTCTCTGTTTTCTCCTAATTCTTTTCCAATTCTGTTTTTTAAATTTAATGATTCAATCCACTCAGAATTTATGTTGGTATATGAAATGAGAGTCTAATTTAATCTCCTTCCAAACAACTAAGCAACGGTTCCAAACCATTTCTCATACAATCCACCCTTTCTGCCACCGTGTGAAATGCCACTTTAGTTACTTGCTAATTCTTAGACAAACTAGACTCTGCTTCTGGATTTCCTACTTTGTTCCATTAAACTACATGTTACTGGACCCAGCATTGACTTGTTGGGAGGAAACAACATTCACATCTGCCAGTATCCGCCTCCTCAGGGTTTCTTTTCCGTATTTTCTCAGGAAGCAAAAGCCCTCACCTTCCTCCTCCAGCTCAGAATGTCTCTGAAATGAATGACACACTTGAAGACACATCACATATCTCAGAACATGAAGACACATGTGTTCAAACAATCAGCTTTAAAGGAAAACTATGATCTCGGTGATAAACTACAAGTTATTACTATTAAAGTGCTACTTGCCAAACGCCGAGCAGAGGGCCCCTGACTGGGACCTCCTTCAACAGTCAGGTGCCTACAAACCTCAGGGAAAGCTGGGACTGCCAGCACTACACCCCAGGAAGGTAGAAGAAGGAAAATCTACAAAGTAAATTCACATGGAAACGTGTGGAGTAAGAGACCTGGAACTGCTGACAAAACCAACGAAACTGTAGGAAAAATATAAAAACATAGTATCAAAAAAAATTGTAGGAGGGAATTCCCTGGCCCTCCCAGTGCAGGGGCCACTGGTTCGATTCCTGGTCTGGGAACTAAGATCTCACATGCCGCACGGTGCGGCCGGGGGGAAAAAAAAGTAGGCAAAATAAAGAAAAATACCTATGGTCAAAGGTCATGCAGTGAAATGCTTAAAAATGCATGGGGGGGGACTTCCCTGGTGGCACAATGGTTAAGAATCCGCCTGCCATCGCAGGGTACATGGGTTCGATCCGTGGTCCGGGAAGATCCCACATGCCGTGGAGCAACTAAGCCCGTGTGCCACAACTACTTAGCCTGTGCTCTAGAGCCCGCAAGCCACAACTACTGAGCCCATGAGCCACAACTACTGAAGCCTGCACGCCTAGAGCTCGTGCTCCACAACTAGAGAAGCCACCGCAATGAGAAGCCCACGCGCTGCCATGAAGAGTAGCCCCTGCTGGGCTTCCCTGGTGGCGCAGTGGTTGAGAGTCCGCCTGCCGATGCAGGGGACACGGGGTCGTGCCCTGGTCCGGGAAGATCCTACATGCTGCGGAGCGGCTGGGCCTGTGAGCCATGGCTGCTGGGCCTGCGCGTCCGGAGCCTGTGCTCTGCAACAGGAGAGGCCACAACAGTGAGAGGCCCGCGTACCGCAAAAAAAAAAAAAAAAAAGAGTAGCCCCTGCTCGCCGCAACTAGTGAAAAGCCCGTGCACAGCAATAAAGACCCAATGCAGCCAAAAATAAACAAATAAATAAAATAAAAAAGAAAAATACCCATGGTCAAAGGTCATGCAGTGAAATGCTTAGGAATGCATGGGGGTGGGGTGGGGAACTTTCCTGGTGGTCCAGTGGTTACGACTCTGCATTCCCAATGCAGGGGACTCAGGTTCGATCCCTGGTCAGGGAACTAAATCTCGCATGCCGCAACTAAAAGATCCCACATGCCGCAACTAAGACCCAGCACAGCCAAAGAAACAAATAAATTAAAAGAAAAAAAAAAAAGAATGCATGGGGGTACTTCCCTGGTGGCGCAGTGGTTAAGAATCCGCCTGCCAATGCAGGGAACATGGGTTCGATCTCTGGTCTGGCAAGATCCCAGATGCCACGGAGCAACTAAGCCCGTGTGCCACAACTACTGAGCCTGCACTCTAGAGCCCGTGAGCCACAACTGCTGAGCCCACATGACACAACTCCTGAAACCCGCGGGCCTAGAGCCCACGCTCCGCAGCAGGAGAGGCCACCTCAATGAGAAGCCCGCTCACCGCAACTAGAGAAAGCCTGCACGCGGCAATGAAGACCCAACACAGCCAAAAATAAATAAATAAATTTATAAAAAGAAAAAACAAGAAGAGCCAAGTCCCCTGGGGGCTTTCCCCCGGGGTGATGATGAAGGAGGCCTGCAGCACACACACTGCCTGAGCCTGCAGCCAGGAGGTCGACAGCCAGAAACGTCTAATCTGAACCCAGTCAAGGGCACTATGGGAGTCGAGACCAATGGAAAGTTACAGCTCCTCTCAAGGTAAACGAAGGGGCCGCCAGCGAAGGATGGACATGAGCATCAGAAAACGCAGCCCCTCCTAGAAAGTCGAGCACAAGGGGCTTCACCCCATAACCAGGGGGCTCTGGGGCCGAACCTCCAGACCCCCAGCTCCTTAAGACGTTTCTGGACCAGACTAGGGAGGAAGGTCCTCCCCACGGTTACCAAAACCTGGTCGGGAAGCCGTCTTGTTCCAACTAAGCTGCCAGGGTGGCTGCGCCCTTCTGGAAAGATGAGGCCTGGGGAACGGGACCAGTCTGTGTGCAGCTCTGGTGACAGGCCCAGGGTCCGATAAAGAAAGCATTTCTCAGGCTGCCGTCCCCCCTGAGGCGTCTGGGGCTCACAGGAGCCTGGTTCTGAGCATGGCTGGCCTTTGGGTAAAGTACCTCCTCCAGGGCCCCCGGGCCTCGGGTCCCGCACCACAACCCTCTGCAGCCACGTCAAAATCAGCGCCACAACCCCACGCATGTGTCCCTCCCTGGACCAGGCAAAGAGCAGGCATCCAGCGTCCTCGTATGTAGAAAGGGCCAGTGACAGGTCACTCTGAAGAGAGTGCACAAATCACTGAGCACAGTGCTGGGCACGCTCCAACCATTCCTAAGGCCTAGCGAGTTCCATGTGTATCAGCTGCCTGCAGCCAGCTGTCATCTTAGAGGTCAATTCAGTCCAAAGTTCCCTTTTCATTTCCCTCCCCTTCACACAATCATCGAGTCCTAATTCCAGAGTCCAGAGGAGACTTGCAAGTGAGTTCACTGTGCCCCGGGGCTTGGGGCCCCACTCCTTCCCCAAGGTCATGCCCCGTACCCTCCTGTCCTCTGGGGCTGCTCCTCAGGCCTGGAGGCAGTGCCAACACCAGTCAGGTGTGCACGAGAGCAGGGCTTCGGCCGGGGAGTCCTGGAGCCTTCCTCCCCCAGAGCTCTGAGTCCAGGGCGGATCCGAGGTCCACCCTCTCCACACAGAGCACAGCAGCCCCACCCGCCTTCAGGTACCCTGAACAAGGGACACAGGTGCTGATGATGCCGTCCCTAAAAGGATGGGCAGGAAGAATCCAGCAACTGCATTAGGGACGGGGGGCAGGTGTGATCCTAGGATGGGCTTCCTATTCCTTAGACTAGAGCACACATGTGCAGGCAGCGCTTAAGATCTCATGGATATACCTTCGTCATCTTCAGGGCTCCTCCCCTTGGCTTTATCACTGCCTTTAGTCTTCTGCTTCCACCCTGAGGTGTTAAAGTAGTGCGTGCCTCCTACGAGGAAGAGGGAAAGTGTTTAACAACAAGCAGGCTTGCAACTACAGGGGAACCCTCAGGAGAAGGGGTATTCCCAGACAACCAAAACAAAACAGAAGCTATCTGAAAGCTACGTGCACAGGATCTAGAAGCTGGGGTAATCATTCTTACTCTAATAGCTACTCATTGTAAACAATGAACTACTTCAACTGAAGTAAGTGTTTCTGTAATTTAAATTAGTCAACGTGAGGGAACAAAAATGATGAACACAGGGCTTCCCTGGTGGCGCAGTGGTTGAGAGTCCGCCTGCCGATGCAGGGGACGCGGGTTCGTGCCCCGGTCCAGGAAGATCCCACATGCCGCGGAGCGGCTGGGCCCGTGAGCCACAGCAATGTCCTCTGCGTTGGCAGGCAGATTCTCAACCACAGCGCCACCAGGGAAGCCCTTGACATGCAGTCACTTTAAATGAATTTAAACAAATGAACAGCGGGAAGCGGCTTCCGCACGATGCAGCAGCAGCGGCCCCGGGCCACCACCTTCACCCAGACGCGCCCGGACCGCTCCTCACACCAAAGGCTCTGACTTGTCCAAGGTCTGAACCAACCACTGCTTAAAACGGGGGAAAGCGTCTCACAACGTGACTGGGCTGCACCCTTCTTCACACACATTAAGAGAATCACAAATAAAACTGCCTCGATGTCCACCTGACATGGGGGTGTCTGGAGGTGACGGCTGTGCCACTGGGGGCACGTGTAGGCTGCCATGACCGGGGGTGGGTACGTATGTAGCAGTGGGAGATTTCACCTTTTCCCTGTTCCAACTGAATAAAGGGGGGAGTAAAAGTACAGGTGTCAACCCTTATGGTCCTTTGACCTAAGATCAAAAGAGACAGCCGGATGTCACAAGATCTCAATAAACGGTGCGACTCCAGTATAAAAGCACATTATCTGTAGGCTGTGTTTACTTGCCTTCTGTACGCAAGACATACACAGCCAGTTTGCAGCTCCTTACTAAACGTTCCTGGAGTTGGCTACAGCACATGGAAAACCTTTGTCAAGCAGCCCAATTATTACCAGAATTAAAGAGAAAAAAGAGAGAGACAACTCAAAAGAAGCAAAAATGGCTTGTTCAGACCTCAGGCAAATTTCCTCCTCATAAACTTCATCTCAGAGCATCTGAGGGCTCACAGCGAGTAGCAGCCGAAGGTCCTCTTCGCGATTTCGTTTTTCTGATGACGTCAAACAAGCAACATTCTCTGCATTTACTCACAAATGCCATAGGCTCTGCCTGTCACCTCTGTCTTCAAAAGATACACACCTAGGAGTTTCCAGAGTCCGACTGGATTCTGGACGAGATGCTGTTTCACCAACAATCTGCTGATCCCTTCAAATGTAGGGGTTAGCAGTCGCAACTGGAAACGCTGCAAAGAGCGATAGAGAGAATCAGTCCCACCAACACCACAGCACCCCAGGCAATGCAGACTAATTCCCTGCTGCACAGTCTTTCCTAAAAGCTCTGATATTTATTCACTTGTAATATTAACACCGTCCTGAAATGTGAAGCAATAGTCTGAGCATTACTGCAAAGTTTTAACATAACATCAAAAGAAAAAACAAACAACAACATCAAAACCTTAAAAGCAGTGCTTGCTTCGGCAGCACATACACTAAAGTTGGAACGATACAGAGAAGATTAGCATGGCCCCTGCGCGAGGATGACACGCAAATTCGTGAAGTGTTCCATATTTTTTGAACTTGAGGACACGGGGAGGGGGAAGGGTTAGGTGGGACGAAGTGAGAGAGTGGCATGGACATATATACACTACCAAATGTAAAATAGATAGTGGGAAGCAGCCGCATAGCACAGGGAGATCAGCTGCGTGCTCTGTGGCCACCTAGAGGGGTGGGAGGGAGACGCAAGAGGGAGGGGATATGGCGATATATGTATACATATAGCTGATTCACTTTGTTCTACAGCAGCAGCTAACACAACAATGTAAAGCATTATACTCCAATAAAGATGTTAAAAAATAGTTTAAAAAAACTAACTAAAATAAAATGGGGATGTTGATTAAAAAACAAAACAAAACAAAAAGCTTAAAAGCAAGCGAGCAAGTCGAAGAAATGCTGAACTCAAGGTGCGGAACACTGGCTGCCATTCTGTGAGCCGAGACTCACAACTGTCCTGCAGGACCCAAGGAGCAAAGGCCACAGTGGCTGCCTAAACCCTTTGCTCCCCACAACTGCAGACGACTATTCCTTGTAGAACGTTCCCAGGTAGTCCACCAGTTTCCCGCCTGAATGTGTTTTATGTTATGGTCAACGGTGCATCTTAATTTCTTCTATCTCTGTGGCGGCAATTTCTTCATTTCTGTTTTATTTACTTATTTATTTTTAATTTTTTCCCCCTTAGTTCATCCTTGGTCTGCTGTTATTACGGAGAAAAGTAACTCCTTACTAAAGGAGTACGTTACATGTAATTTCCTGTTAGCAGCAGGTTAAAAATTCCTCGTCCATACAATTACTGTCCCATTTAATTAATACCACTATTCTTGGCTCAGTGATGACCAGGAGGCATATAAGGGAGGACCATAGAGTGTGGACTGGGCCCAGTAACTGAGAAACGTCAGCGTGTTAGATCGAGTGGGGGGAAAAAGTCATTCTTCAAAGTCAGCTCTAAACACTGCTTGTTTAAACCAGATGACTTTGTTTAATTACTATTATAGCCACTGGTGAGGTTATCTGTTTAGACTTCACAAGTATGTGTGAATTGCCTACTTCAGTCCTTATTTATTTTCATAGAATAATCAAAGAATCTGATTAAAAATAATAAATTATGATTTTCCTTCTCAATAGAACTAAACAGCAAAAACAAAAACAAGTGTAATGCAGCTATAGTTGTCCTCAGACTCAGGAAATGTGGCCAGGAATCTAGAATAGGATTATGATATGAAATTGGTTCTCAAGTTATGGTAAAATACAATAACAATAATACATTATAACCTAAAATGTGAGAGTCGAGGTCCTAAGAGAGGGCTAAAAAAATCGGCGAAAAAGGCTGATTTTTCAGCTTAGAACTTAGGGTCTTTGTTTTCAGAGTGAAATGTTAACATTAACAGTGCCTGGAACACACCCTTCACACAGAGGGTCTCTGAATTTGAATCCATAACATGTCAAGCTACACGACAAAAGTAAAACACAGTTGCAAGGTACTTTGCTCACACGAAAAACTTTCTGACAGCCCACTTCGAGCATCTGGAAGGTGCTGGAATTCATCTGGGTGGGATCTGATCTATATGAGCTAATAGTTCTCTGTCAGAAATTGATGAAACTCTTACTCGATTCAATTTCAAAACGCCAGGAAGACGGGCAGAAAATACCAACACACGAAACAAGGACTAGAAAAGTCCAAGCAGGAACTGTGCGGCCTCGCCCCCCGCCCCTCCGTCGGGCTGCTCGCCCGCCTCGGCCCCCGCTCCTCCCCCGAGCTGCCGGCCGGAGCGGCCTCTCGGACGACGAAGACCCGGCGGCGGAAGGGCATCTTCCCCACACATTACCTGCAGGACTCGGCCTCCAGGCCCGACGACACCCATGAGAGGCCTGTGGACAACATACGGCCACCTCCACCCGGTCTTGGCGGAGCTGCCTGGACTCCAGCCAGAGTAGGGGCCCCGCAGCCGCCCCGGCCCTGGCCCGGGACCCAGGCGGAGGGCCCGCAGCAGCAGACACGCAGCCGCCATGTTGACTCAGAAGCGGCGCCTGCGCGGTCGGGGCCTCTTCGGGGCGCCTGCGCGGTCGGGCGGGGCGGGGTGGTGGTGGAGGGTTTCCTCGGAGCGCCTGCGCTGTCCGGGCCTCGTTGCGGCACCTGCGCGGTCAAGCTTGCCAAGCCTCAGTCCCCTGCTCGCGGATTCCGGCGCCGCACGCGGCGTCAGCGGCACCCCTAATCCGACTGGAGTTCTCTAGCGGTTTGAGGTGCCACCTTGTGCGGAGCGCCTCGAGTAGAGCTGAAGCCAAGGAGGGCATCGGAACGCCGCGCCGAGCCGCCGCTCCCGTAGGGACTTGGCGCAGCGGGTCCCGGGACTTCAGAGCGAGCGAGGGAGCCCGAGGGGCGCGGAGCGTGCGCAGATGGCAGGGCCGCCCGCGGCCCTGACCCCGACTTCGACCCTCAGACCCGGATCCTGACCCCGACTCCGGCCCTCAGACCTGGACCCTAACCCCTACTCCGACCCTTGGACCCCGGCGCGGTCTGGGCGCGAAGAGGGTGCTGCCGAGGGGAGGAGGGCTTCGCTGGTCCGGGCTCTGGCCGCAGAGCCTGCCCGGGTGGTGCCCGGAGGGTCCTGCGGACGGAGCGGACGAGGAAGGGGCTTAGGGTAAGGGCAAGGACTCCAGGAGAGGGTATCTGAGCCCCCCGGCGCAGGCGGCTGGCACTCTTGGCCTACAGATGCTTAATTTTGGAGAGGTAACCATCTCGTCCACTGTTATTTTCTCCTGGAGGCAGGCTGACTCCCTCTGGAAGTCGTGCCCAGCTCTGGAGACCAGGATCACAGCCCGGGGGACTTAGTCCGCTCTATCCCTGGGAGGCGGGGTGGGGGTGGGGGGCTGTGGTTTTATCCCTGGGATTCCGGACCCCAGGGTCCCCGCCTCTTTCCCAGCCCCCCGGAGGTCTGGTGCTTGAACCCTTAGCCTTGAGACTGCTGATTGTGTTATGGTGACTTAAGTTTGTTTGTGTGTTTTTCCGTAATCCCCAAATTCCTAAGGTCATTAGACGATAACCAGTCTTACTGAGGGCCAGCTAGTGCCTGACTGTGTATCAGACATTCTTTTAATCTTCACAAGTGTGCAAAGTAAATGCTTTTACGTCTATTTTACAGATAAGGAAACAGACTCAGAACACTTTAAAGTAACCTTTCCAAGGTCACAGCTAAGAATTAATGGCACAGAGTTTCAGAGATGGTCTGACTGGTTTCAGGGCCTGTGCTCTTCGCCCTATGGCTGTAAAGGTCATATGTGTCCCCCCCCCCCCCCACCGTCGGTCCTGAAGCTGCAAAGGTTTAGGGACTTTTTTTTTAATGCAGCGTCCTGATTATAGGTCCCCCCTCTGGCAGCCAGGTTCTCGAGTGTGGTTGATTGTGGAGAGGGGGCTGCCCCTGTCCTGCACAGCTGGACTGCCTGCCTTCTCACTTTCTCTCTCAACAATCCATCCATCCTCCCCGGTGTCCTCCTTCACTGTTTCACTGTTTTTCTTTCACTGGTTAAACTGTCCCACCCACATTCTCCCGTCCACTCTCCCCAGACCAGTCCCGTAACCATGACCAAGCTTCCCAGTAGTTTCTGGCCCCCTTACACCCTATCAGAGCTTGTGCAACGCCGCCCTAACAGGAAGTGGCTGAGCCCCACCCTCACCCGGTTCCCTTCTCACCCAGCACAGAGAATTTGTGACTCACAGCCTCTAACAAATTTGAACGTGTTTCGGGAGAGTGTAAGATGCAGTCCTGTTAACACTGTTTGAAGTAAAAAGTGGTATTGGAATCTAAGCTCTTTGCAGGAGGTTCATTTGGAAGCAGTGCAGGGTGATAGCAGGAGCTGGGCTTTGGGAAAGTAGTGCGGGCTTCTGTCCTTCTGAGTCTGTGGCCTTGAGCAAGTGATTACCTTCTCCAAGCCTCAGTTTTCTCATCAGTAAAATGGGGATAAAGTTATCGGCAGAGTGAGGCTGATACTGGGTGTCCCACGGGGTTGTTGTAAAGATAAAATGCAATGAAAATACATGAAAGCGGCTCATCAGCTGGGAAGCCGTCCACATCCAGGATGTCGTGGGAAATGAGGTGCTGGGAAACATGAATTCACTCATCCAAACACATTTACTGAACAACTGTGCTTTGAGAGCTGGCTGCAACCCAGGCCTCAGGTGAGAGGTGGACCTTGACTCTGAACCCCGCCCTGCTCAGTCCCACCACTGCAGTGGCCTCGGGCGATGGGGGTTCAGTTAGAGAATTCAGATGCCCAGTGGCCTCAACCCTGGCAGAGAAGGACCTGGGTGGGGGGAGACCGGCTCCTCCCGGGCCCCACTCCTGAGGCACCGCCTTCACTTTCCTGAGCCACTCCTGTCCGTCACCTGCTCTCTGTTCTTTCTGTACCTTGTGACTTGTGTTTACTCAGTTCTACTTCCTCAGCTCTCGGAACCCTGTGCACATCAGGACCTTTGGGCTTGGCTTCCCTTAACTGTGTCAGAGGCCATCGTGGTGAACTGACTGCGGCCCAGGCTTGTCTAGGCCTCTGTATCACCTCCCTGTCACCAGGCGGGAAGGGCAGGGGAGCAAGGTGCCTCGTCCTGCTGCCGTCCCTGTGACCCTTGCTGGGCTCCTGTGCTGCCAGCTGTCAGCCGAGGGGCTTCAGGCAAGCTGCTCTGAGGACATCTGTCCGTCCCCTTGTCTGTAAAATAGGAATAACACTTTAGCAGTCTGGGACAGAGGTTGATCTTTTGGGCCATCTTTGGTTTTAAGATATAAGCTCTGTTATTAATATCAGAAAAAATAATTTTTTGCTTCTTCACAAATTAGGCAGCTTGGCTGCAACTAAAGTGCTAAACTTTTTATTTAAATCACAGTTCCAATAGGGAGCTACTGTATAGCACAGGGAACTATATTCAGTAACTCGTAATAGCCTATAATGGAAAAGAATCTAAAAAAAGAATAGATAGGGACTTCCCTGGTGGTCTAGTGGTTTAGAATCCACCTTCCAATGCAGGGGGTGGGGGTTCAATCCCTGGTTGGGGAACTAGATCCCACATGCCTCGGGGCAACTAAGCCCGCGGGCTCTGGAGCCTGAGTGCCACCACGAACACTAAGACCCGACGCAGCCAAATAAATATGAAAACAATAAAAATAGAAAAGAATGTATATACATATACATATATATTTATATATACATGTGTATGTATAACTGAATCACTTTGCTGTGCACCTGAAACTAACACAACATTGTAAATCAACTATATTTCAATAAAAATTTTTAAAAAAGCACAGTGACTCCACACTCGGGCCTGGTCTTTGGAACCCTTTGGCTGTTGCATAAGGTAATGACTAACTGTACCCATAATGGTGAGCTGCTGGGCTGAGGCTGTCTTGCAGCTTTGAATGACCTGGCCTATACCTAGATCTTTGCAAAATGTTAGGTTGTCATCTATAAAATACACTCCCCTGTGGAATGTTTGAATAAAGTCATCTGCATTTTGGTAAATTTTGTTTCTGGACTGCACATCTTTCTTAGGAAACGATTTCTTCTCGTGTGGCTCACTAATTGGGTTTTACTCACACGTACAACAAGATTTCGTAATATCAGATTTGTTCTTGAAAGGAGAAAAGTCCATTATTATTAGCAAAAAACCTGTCCAGGAACTCGCACATGACTAAGTAGCTATGTATTCCTCAATAGTTCTCCAGACGTGGGCGTGGGATTCTGGACAGACATTTAGGAGGGGCCTGGAAAGGGCAGGTCTGTGTTAACACCCAGAGTTCTGGACAGCACATGCCAAATTCATTAATTTAACCACTTGCTCTGTTGATTACATCAGTTATCCATTGCTGTGTAACAAATTACCCTAAACTCAGCAAGTTAGAACAACCAGTGTTTATTGCCACATGGTTCCTGAGTGCTTGGCCTCTCACCAGGCTGCAGTGCAGGTGACGCCTGGGGTTGTGGTCACCTGAAACTTGCCAAGTGTCCAAGGTAACGCCCTTGCCTGGCTCCTGGCCCGTGGCAGCAGCTCCTCACCGTGTGACTCCATGGGCTTCTCACGTAATGAGGTGCCACGTGGCAGGGACAACCCAAGGGTATGAATCCCAGGGGGCAGGGGTCATCGAGGGCCAGCTTGGAGGCCGCTGCCCGCAGTGATGGTTGGAGAAGATGTCTGCTGTTCATACCTCTCAGTAAAGCCCATCCGCTGGGTTCCTCACTGCCCATCGTGTGGCCCTAGGCCTTTGCAGCGTCACGCTAGTCACCACATTGGGTAGTTCAGGGAGAGGACAGTCATCCCCCAAGTCCTTCCTTAGGACTCATAGGTTTTTTTTTCGCCGAGCCACATGGCTTGCGGGATCTTAGTTCCCCAACCGGGGATTGAACCTGGGCCCCGGCAGGGAGGGTGCCACATCGTAACCACTGGACCGTGAGGGAGTTCCTAGGACTCGTGTTTGCAAACGGGGAGAGCACTTTGCCTTTGGGGTCACGGAGTAGAGGCATGAGTTGACAGTGCTGCCAGCACCCTCCGAGCTGTGGTTGGAGCGGGCGTAGCCACAGCAAAGGGGGAGACTGCAAGGGAGCCTCCAGGTCCATTCGGAGTGAGTGGGCACCCCCATCGTTCCCCTGTCAGGGGCCAACCCCTTTCCTACAGTGTGAGTTTGCAGTGGCTTTTCTGTCTGTTCACATTGGGGTTTGCCTGTCCAGGTCCTTTAGCCACTTGGGAGCCACAACCAGACACCCAATGTTCACCTTCACGCCCTGGCACCTGTTCAGAAGCCTCGTCTGGGTCCCGCTGGCAGGAAAGAGGGATCGTGTCTGGATGTCCATGTTATAGCCAGTATCTGAAAGTTACAGGCTTGATATGTCTCTGGTCCCTCGGGTTACCTGTTAGGGGGATGACAGGATAAGGAAAGAAGGAAGGCCTCACTGTTCTGTGTTTTGTCTCCTGGGAGCTCCCCATTGGAGGTGCCCTGCAGCCAACAGGATGCTCTGGGATCCTGTAGCCACTAGTCAGATTGTGTGCCCACAACACACAGCTAGCAGCTGTCACGGAGAGGCTCCGTTTCACCCACCGGACAGAGCATGCCGTCTCCCGGAAGGAGGACGGTCCTAGGCCTTCGTGCTTTTCCATATTAAGACACAGAGTGGCCACCGGCTGGCTGCTTCTGGACCCCAGAGGTCTGTGGCTGTTAACGGTTTATCAGCACATCAGTGGTGGGCCTGCCTCTGCAGATGTTCCACAAACCATATTGAAGTTGGACAGTCACAGCAAAACGGGGAAAAGACAGTGACGAGCGAGTGCTTGCAGAGGTCCTGGCCTTTCCTGCCAGCCCACTGAGGAAAACCCACCTTCCTCCGAACTCCTGTCCCGTTCCCTCAAACTCAGAGGTGGCTGGCCCATTCTCGATATTCTGTAGGGCAGAACAGAAAGACAAAGGACAAAAATAGCTCAAAAGAAAGGATGAAAGAGGCAGAGGATGGGGAAAACACACCAGTGCTGTTACTGGTCCAAAGCAAAGCTGATGGGGAGATGGGGTAGGAGGCTGGAGTTTCTGGGGGCGAGTTTTGGGGAGATTGGTGACAGGCCTCCAAAGAAGTTGCAGAGAAGGAAGGAACTGGAGAGAAAGGGAGATTTTTGTGGTATAAACTGAAATTGCCTTTGACAGATGTTGCATGGCTGTGTCCTGGGTGCTGAGGACACAGCCGTGAACAAAGTGATGGCTGGTCTCAGTGGCCTCCCGTTCCAGTGACAAACCCTGAGGCGGGGTGATCAGGCTCCACAGAGAAGGGAACCTCTGAAAAATTGTGGTGAAATATGCATAACATAAATTCTGCTCTCGTGGAAGGGGAAGGGAAGGCGGAAGCTGGGAATGTGCAGGTGGGAGATGCTCTGTGGCCAGGTTGGGTGGAGGGAGGTGGAGGGAGGCAGGGCTGGGCTCAGGCCAGGGTCAGAATGCCCAATGGTCAGGACCCTTCCTCTGTGCTGGAGGGGCTGGAGGGCTTTGAGCCCAGGACCAATTGCTCTGTTTTATAAGCATGATTTGGACTGCTTCGTGGAGAGCAGACTCTAGACAGATGGGAGGTGGGGAAGGGGAGGGCAGGAAGACCCTGCGTGGGCGGACGGGAGGTGCGGTGACAGGGGCTGGTCTCCAGGAGGCCCTGGAAACCTGGGGAGCTTCCAGTTTCCCCCAGTGGCTGGCCGCTTGGCTTGCCTCTCAGTCCCAGGGAGGCCAGGCTGGCCGAGCACAGCGTCAGCACACAGGACAGCCTAAGCGCAGATGCGGTGCAAGGCGAGGGCTGAACGCTCAGACAGGCCTCCTTCCAGGACAAGCTGCTGCGGCAGCGGCCACGAGGCTCAGGGGTGCAGGCACGGCTGCCTTTTCTCTGTGATTGACGGGGTTGATTTGACAGAGGAAGAGGTGGCCGCTTCTACATAGAATTTCAACCATGGCTCACATACTCCGCCCTCTCCCGTGGATCGTTGAAAAGATAGACCAGCACAGGCGGCTGGGCACCAGGATCTCCCAGCAGCTTCCCCCAAGGGGTCCTGTGTTTCCGGAATTCCTCTTGTGGCCCCTCCAGCCAGCCCTGGTTGGAGAGGGCACAAGAGTTGGTCAGGTCAAGTTGGAGATTATTCGGAGACAGGAGGATACTTGGCTTCACAGATGCCTCCGATCACAGCGTGCACTTTGGGTTTTGCCGTCGCCACCCCTGCTGCTTTATGTTTTATTTCGTTTGACAGTTTATTTGTTACTTGGGCCCTAAGGCAATCCTATATGAGGTTACAGTTTAATAAACAGAATAAACAAAACAAATCCCGTAGACTGTGTTTACAATCCGTCTCTACTGGCAGAAGGGAAGAACTGAAGCACCCTGAGGATGGACGGGGAGAAGCTGGCCTGGCTGGAACTCGCGGTTGCCACAGGGGTCACAGCCCCGAAAACAGGAGCCCAGGGGCAGCTAGAGCACTTCTACGTGCACGTCGGTCCTTTTAGAGCCCCTTTAAAGTTGTGATGTAAATCTGGGTTTCAGTGACAAACTGTATTAATTCCTGTAACACCGAATGCCCACGCTGTCCCCAGATTACCATATCGTGGGAGTTAGGTGCACGAGCACAGCACCCGCCCAGGACCCCGAGAAGCAGGCAGGGGCTGGTTCTTAGGCTGAGGTCAGTGCAGGAGCTGGGCGGCTGGCGTCCAGGCCCTGCAGCCCAGGCCTGGGCAGGGCACGTCCTCCACAGCAAACCCATCGGCAGGTGCCTGAGTGACGTGCGGGACAGCTCCGGGGCCATGTGCGAGCCCACGAGCCCCTGAGGCTGGGCTGAGCTCCATCTGTATGCGCTGCTTCACCTTTTCGCATCTCCCCGTGATCTCCAGGGCCGAGCCTCCTCTCTCCCTCCTTGCTGTGTTCCCGCCCGCCCATCTGGTGGCACACAGCTCCGTCTTCTGGACCACGGCACTCTGGGAACAGCAGTCCCCACAGCCCAGCCACGGCCGCCAGGCTGCCGAGCATCTGTGCACCCTGCTCGCTCCCGTGGGCATTCAAGAACTGGAGCTCGATGCAGGGCAACTCTAGAAATCCAATACGGGAAGGACGATCCCAGCACTAATGTGAGCATTTCCTTAGGTTTGTGGTCACGGTTAACAGGTGTCGGCTGCGTTGTGCAAACCGTGCTGGGTGGGTTATTCTTCGTGAGAATCCGGCCAGGTAGGTTCTCTCATCCCCCATTGCAGGTGGGGAAACCGAGGCCCTGAGTGAACGCGCTGCCCTGGGTCACAGTTAATAGGGGCAGAGCTGGGGTCTGAACCCAAGCAGTCTGGTGCCAGAGTGTGTGCTCTTAACGACTACTGTCGTGGGAGAGGGATCCGTGGGATCTTGTCTACAAAAGATGGAGCACACGCCCGCTCCGGAGTCCGTAGTCATGGTCATCTTGCTGTTCATGTATTAAATACACATTATGCATTATTTAATTTAATTAATTAATTAATTTATTTTTGGCTGCGTTGGGTCTTCGTTGCTGCGCGCGGGCTTTCTCTAGTTGTGGCAAGCGGGGGCTACTCTTCGTTGAGGTGCGTGGGCTTCTCACTGCGGTGGCTTCTCTTGTGGAGCAGAGGCTCTAGGCACGCGGACTTCAGCAGTTGTGGCACATGGGCTCTAGAGCACAGGCTCAGTAGTTGTGGCGCACGGGCTTAGTTGCTCCCTGGCATGTGGGATCATCCCGGACCAGGGCTCGAACCCATGTCCCCTGCATTGGCAGGCGGATTCTTAACCGCTGTGCCACCAGGGAAGTCCCTATGCATTATTTTAAAATGTTTTGATATTCTTTGGGACTTGACCTTGGCATGACTGGTGCTTGGTCAGTGCAGGCCTGGCGCGTTCACAGCTGCACCACCCTCTCCTCCAGCCAAGCCTTTAAATATGTAGATTCTGCTACGTAAGAGCCCAAGACTTTTTGATTATGTGGGTTGTATCTATTGATGTTTACCATGTTCATATCAAAACCGAGAAATGTTTAAGACACAGGAAGGCATGTTCCTCAGCTGTCAGAGTGACGTCGTTGTCCCACGTCACGCGTGTGCACTCAGGAGCAGAGGGAAACAGACACCTCCTAGTATTGTCAGGAAGAGAGTTTTACCTTGCTGACACCCACAAAGAGTCTTGGGGACCTCCCCCGAACCTCTCTTTGCAAGCTGTGGTCTAAGGCAAACATGGCATTTCTTTTTTTTTTTTTTGGCGGTACGCAGGCCTCTCACTGCTGTTGCGTCTCCCGTTGCGGAGCACAGGCTCCGGACGCGCAGGCTCAGCGGCCATGGCTCACGGGCCCAGCCGCTCCGCGGCGTGTGGGACCTTCCCGGACCGGGGCACGAACCCGTGTCCCCTGCATCGGCAGGTGGACTCTCAACCACTGCGCCACCAGGGAAGCCCAAACATGGCAATTCTTATGTAACTAGAATTATTTTTTTACCAAAGATATCTATGAGTGTCATACTTTTTTTTTTTTTTTTTTTTTTTTTAGCCACACCGTGTAGCTTGCAGAGTCTTAGTTTCCTGATCAAGGATTGAACCCGGGCCTGGGGCAGTGAGAGCGTGGAGTCCTAACCACTGGACCACCCGGGAATTCCCCATGAGCATCATACATTTAACAAGGGAACTTAGATTCAAGATTATTCTTTGGATGGACCTAGAGATTATCATATTAAGTGAAGGAAGTCAAACAGAGAGAGACGAACATCATGTGATATCACTTATACGTGAAATCTAAAAAATGATACAAATAAACTTATTTACAAAATGAAAACAAGACTCCTAGACATAGAAGACAAACTTACTGTTACCAAAGGGGCTGGGGGGGGGGGAGGGAGAGATAAATTAGGAGTTTGGGATTAACACATACACACTACTGTATATAAAATATCTTGTAGGGCTTCCCTGGTGGCGCAGTGGTTGAGAGTCCGCCTGCCGATGCAGGGGATGCGGGTTCGTGCCCCGGTCCGGGAGGATCCCACATGCCGGGGAGCGGATAGGCCCGTGAGCCATGGCCGCTGAGGCTGCGCATCCGGAGCCTTCGCTCCGCAACGACAGAGGCCACAGCAGTGAGAGGCCCGCGTACCGCCAAAAAAAAAAAAAAAAAAAAAAAAAAAATCTTGTAATAACCTTTAATGGAAGAGAATCTGAAAAAGAATATGTATATGTATATATATGTATACCGAATTACTCTGCTGTACACTTGAAACTAACACAACATTGTAAATTAACCATACTTCAATTAAAAAAAAAAGAAGACCATCAAAAAAAAAAGATTATTCCTTTTGGGCCCTTCTCCAGCTAAGACAACTTCAAGTACCAAGGGACAATTTGGGGAGCTTGTTTTTAATATAAAGTCTTTACTGAATTCAGCATTACTAAAAGTTTCTGAATTTACCATCCTGGAAAATAAGCACTGTAGTTAGTTGCAGAACTGGTACCAGCCAGCGGGCTGCTGTCCTATCCACCATCACCAGCAGAGCTCAGCTGCATCTCCAAGGGCTGCTTTCCAGGGATGGCGAGGAACACGGCCTCCCTGAAGGGACGTCCGTGGCTCTTTCACAAATCCAAGGAGAGGGGCTGCAGGCGGTGTCATGTCACTTACTTGAACGTGTCTGCCTAGCAAAGCTTCTGGCATATTCTACTCCAGTTACGTTATCACCAAACGGTGCTTCAAGTCCTGACTGACTGTGAAAGTGTTAAGAGATCTTCGTGTTTTGTTGTGGCTGTGACACTGTCCAGCACACAGCAGGCACCTAGTTGTTTGCTGAATGAGTTCACATTCACCTCCCAGCTGAGCAAGGCCCCAGCCTTCTGCAGGCTGAAATTCATCACATAAAACATTGTGCAAGTGTGGGACAGCCTTACTAGGAACAAAGTCTTAGGAAGACATTTTTACTCTCAAGCTTCCTACTTGGATTTGTGATGAATTCATGAAAGAAAAGAATACATCATGACATTTCGACTCTAACATGACATCAAAACAGGTAGGACTGCAGGAAAAGTACTGGGTACAGAGTTTTACAAATTGGCGGGTGGTTCCGGTGGTCCCAAGGTCGGGGACCCCAGGAATACCTGAGTGCTGCTTTTTGCCACAGTTCCTCTTCCTCCTGAGGTTTTGGGGAAAACACACCACAGAGCTATGGTAACTGGAAATCAAAACGCATAATAATTTACTGTGAAATGAGCTTGGGCTCCAAATTCTAGTGCTGAGAATGCTGGCAAGCTGGGGTCGAGCACAGGGCTGAGGCTGGGCCAGCTGGGCCCAAACCCAGATGTCAGTTCTTATCACATGGCCGCAGGGAAGAGAAAGAAGGGAGGTGCCAGACTGTGGGCCTGCTCTGGCCACTCGACAAGGGAGAGAGGAGCCCAGCAGGTGCAGCAGCCCTGCGGCTCTCCCAGGCCACGGCACGGGGTGTGGGTGGGCAGGGGAGCGTGGAGAGGTGATCTGTGCCATCGTCCAGGGGGGGACCAGGTAGGACGCATCATTTTTCATGCGGAAGGGCATCCAGCATCACCGGGCCTTTCTGGAGCCATGAATGGCTTGTGTCTTGTCAACAATTAGCTCCTTTTGGTTCCAGGGACACGGACATGCTGGAGCGTGAGTGCCTTTGGCAGGAACCTGGTTTTGTTCATGGCTAAATCCACAGCTCCCAGGTCAGTGCCTAGCAAACAGTAGGCCCTGTACGAGTGTTTGCAGGATGAATCCAGGTGCTCTGTGTGGGGTGCGGATGGGCCGTGATGAATCCAGTCGAGGAGCGGTATCAGAGGAGATGTCCAAGCGCAGGCACTGTCGGGGCCAGGCCTTCCTCACTGGGCTGGGGGACGCTCTGGGGACGGAGGATGGCCCCTGGACTACGTGGGTGCACGCTCTGGATTTCGCTCCAGAGCTTCCGAGTCAGAACCTCGGGGTGTGTGCAGGTAACTGCACTAAGGAAAGCAGGCTTCCCAGGCAAGGGCTGGAGAACTACCCTTTAGGGATCAAAATCAGGAATTTGTAGATCTAATGTTTTGCTTGGCCACACGATGTTTGGCAAATTAAGTCCTTTTGTTGAAATGTCCAATAAAAATTTAATTTCCAATAAAAAACTGGAAGATGTGGCAATGCTGGCTCTGGCAGCCCCCTTCCGTCCCCCTGGCCCAGCAGGCGGTTGGCCCCTGACCCCTGTCCCACCACTCTGCCATCGTCCGCCTTCACTAGGTCCCTGTTATTCTTCTTGTGTCTCTTTTCTCTGGAACTGCTGTGACAGCTCCCCTGTTGGCCTCCTGTCCTGTTCACACTGTTTCAGCAGGGCTGCTGCTGAGCCGTTCACTGCAGGGGCTGCTTGCAGGCTAAGACACACCCCTGTGCCCGGATGCCTTGCAGGTCCTGGTCACCTCTCTGCTGCTATCCCCCTAGAGCCCCACAAGGAGGCCCAAGCATCTCAGACTTAAC
The DNA here is from genome assembly GCF_937001465.1 of Orcinus orca. Classification (NCBI taxonomy): domain Eukaryota; kingdom Metazoa; phylum Chordata; class Mammalia; order Artiodactyla; family Delphinidae; genus Orcinus; species Orcinus orca. Next base: position 420,252 of record NC_064578.1, read on the forward strand.
TGTACAAAACTAAGCTCTCCCCCGCCACGTCTTTCCTGCCAATGTCGATTCCATCCCAGACATTTCTCTTTCTCTTACAGCCCACAAAATCTTGCCTACTCTATCTTCAAAACACATGCCAGATCACACTGTCTCACCAGTCCAGACGTCACTGCCACCTCTTGCCAGCTCCTCTGGGCTCCCATCATCTCCAGAGAGACTCTTTCTTTCTCTCTTTCTTTGGCTGAGCCAGGTCTTAGCTGTGGCCCGCAGGATCTTCGTTGCAGCACGTGGGAGTCTTAGTTGCGGCATGTGGGATAGAGTTCCCTGACCAGAGATGGAACCCGGACTCCTGCCTTGGGAGCGCGGAGCCTTACCCACTGGACCACAGGGAAGTCTGGCGACGCTTTCAACAGTAGGTCCCTTCACCTCCCTGGGACCTGCAGTGGCTTACTTTTCATTCAGAGTGAAATCCTAACTCTGAACTGGGACCCTCACCAGCCACTTCCCTCATCTCATTTGCTCCAACTTTGCTCTGTGCTTGTCGGGGCTCCTTCCTGCCCCATCCTGGGGTGCTCTTCCTCAATTCACTTGCCTTCTCCCTCACTCTGTGATTCAGCTCAAAGGTCATCTTATCTGAGTCCTTCCCCAGCCCCCATTACTCCACATTTAATACAGGCCTTAGAATGGTGCCAGGCACACAGTAGGCACTTAAAAGCCCTCAATGCATTCTGAACCAATGAGTGCTATCCCTCCAGACACCACGAGAGGAGAGGTGCTGTCCCTCTCTCCACCTTCAGGACATGGGTTAGTCTGCCCCTTTGCCCAGGGCTGTCCAACAGAAACAGAATGCAGCCAGGGTATGATTTAAAATTTTCCAGTGGCCACAATTAAAAAGAAAAAAGAAACAGGTAAAATTAATTTCAACACTATATTTTATTTAATGCAACTGTCTCAGATACTATCATTTCCACATGTTGTAAATACAAAAAATTTACTTTTTTTTTGTGGTACACGGGCCTCTCATCGCCGTGGCCTCTCCCGTTGCGGAGCACAGGCTCCAGATGCGCAGGCCCAGCAACCATGGCCCACGGGCCCAGCCGCTCCCCGACATGTGGGATCTTCCCGGACTGGGGCATGAACCCATGTCCCCTGCATCGGCAGGCGGACTCTCAACCACTGTGCCACCAGGGAAGCCCTACTTTTTCTTTTTTTAAAATTTATTTATTTTATTTACTTTTGGCTGCGTTGGGTCTTTGTTGCTGTATGTGGGCTTTCTCTAGTTGCGGCGAGCGGGGGCTACTCTTCATTGCAGTACGCGGGCTTCTCATTGCAGTGGCTTCTCTTGTTGTGATGTGTGGGCTCTAGAGAGCAGGCTCAGTAGTTGTGGCGCATGGGCTTAGTTGCTCCGCAGCATGTGGGATCTTCCCGGACCAGGGGTTGAACCCGTGTTCCCTGCACTGGCAGACGGATTCTTAACCACTGCGCCACCAGGGAAGTCCCCAAAATTTACTTTTTTACATTTTACATTCTTTTCTTCTTAGTACTAAGTCTTCCAAATCCAGTATTTTATATTCACAGCCCATGTCAACCTGGACTTGTCACATGTGACTGGGGCGGCCTCACTGGATGTTCTGCACCACATCTTACTTGGTAGTTCTTCTTTAACCTTCTGTCAGCACTTTGAGTGTCAATACTTAAGTAGGGAAACCTGCAAGCCACTCCCCAGACAAGACCTGATTTTCACTCAGTATTTTTAACTCCCTACACTGCTCTTTCAAAGCACTTATCATAGCCTGTAATTAGATACCTGTATGGCTATTTGATGAACTACCTTCTGTTCCTGGTCGTTCTCAGTGCCTGATTTAGTGCCTGGCCCATAGCAGACACTCAGTAAACATTTGTGCATTAATGTATTCAGTGGCTTAATTCTTTCCTTTTCTCTACTGTATATTTTTACCACATAGGTTCTGCTTCTGTGGAACTTCGCTTTGCTTTTGCCTTAGTATGTTTTCAGATTATTTCAAAGCAAATTGCCTCCGTATTCGTATTTCCTACTTTCAATTCTCTATTTGGTTGAGGTCAGTGTTTTTCTTTTTGTTTTTTAGGCCGCGCCGCGCAGCTTGCGGATCTTAGTTTCCTGTAAGGAAGCAGGTCTGAGAGCTGACTAGGTTGGCGGACGGTTGGTCCAGCACCCCTTGGACAGCGGCAGGTGCAGCCAACGCAGGACGGACTCGTTGTGAGCGGACAGAGGACCGATGGCCCCAGCCCCGGGCCCTCTCTTCGCGGGCGCTCCTCCGGACCAGCTGGCGCCGCGGCTGCACCGCAACACCGCGCCTTCAGGCGCCTTCCGCCCAGACCCGCTCCCGACCATTCCCCTCGCCGCTTCCGGCACTGGGGAAGGCCAATCGTCACGTCCGAGAACAAAAGACCCGCCTCCTCCGCCAGGCAGGTAGCCAATCCGGCTGCTCGCTACCCCAGCGTCCCGTGCGCGAGGACGCAAGACCTTGCCCAATCCGTCCGCGGACGTGCTTCTGGTCCCGCCCCTGCCTGTGGTAGAAGCTGTCAATCTCGGCGTCCCCCGTGGCCCCGCGCGCACTTCCTTCCCGACGCCGTGACGTGCGCAGCCCTGTGCCCGACGGCGGCGGGCCAATGGCGGTGGTGGATACGGCGGGCCAATGGGAGGTAACGTCTCATGCGGCCCGCGCCGCCGCAGCCGCCGCCGGGTCCCGGAGCCAGAGGCCGCCCGAGCCGGAGCGCGATGGAGCGAGGGCCCCAGGCGGGGAGGCGCGGCCGAGCGCGCGGCCCGACGCCCCCTCAGTGAGCGCCCGACCGCCGCGGCGCAGCCCGAGGGCGGGCTCGCGTCTGCCCGCCTCGCCGCCGCGCCGGCGCTTGGAGCCCGCGCCGCCTTCCCGCTCGGGCCGCGGGCCGGGGACGGCCCGGGGCTGCATGGCCTCGCCCGCGCGCCGCCGCTGAGCCCTGGGCCGGAGACGGAGCCGGAGCCGGTGAGAGCCGCGGTCGCGCCGGGGTTGGGGCGGGCGCGGGGCGTGGGGCGGCCTTGCGGCCTGCAGGCCTTCCGCGCCGGGCGGAGCAGCGCAGCGGGCTTCGGCGGGCCTGGGGGCCGGGGTCCGAGGCAGCCGTGACGGGCCTCCAGGGCCTCCGGGCGGGCTTGTAGGGGGGGATCCGGGTGGGCCTGAGGGCCTGGGGGGTAACCGGGAGGGACGACGGCGGGTTTCGGACGGGCTTGGGGGCCGGGGGCAGACGGGGGTTTCAGGCTGGACTGGGGGGCAGACAGGGGCTGAGGGTGGGCTCTGGGTGGGCCTGGGAGGCCCAGAGGGCCGACGGGGGACTCCGGGTGGGCCTCGGGCCCTGGGGGCCCTACCGGGGTCCTGGGACAGCCTTGAGGGGCAGAGGGAGGGCTCTGGACGGGCGGGGGCCGACGGGGGTCTTCGAGGGGCCTGAGGAGCCGACGGGGGCTCTGGGCAGGCCTGGGGACCGACACGGGGCTGAGGGTGAATTCTGGGTGAGCCTGGGGAGCCGGAGGGGCCGACGGGGCGCTCCGGGTGGGCGTGGGGACGTTGGGGTCCCGGGGCAGCGGTGAGGGGCAGACGGGGGGCTGCTGGGGGCTCCGGGCGGGCCTGGGGGGCCCGGGAAGCCTTGAGAGGCCGGCCGTGGGCTGTGCAGGGCCCCGGGCACCTGGGGAGCGGGGCGCCGACCTCTGACCCGCGGGAGGGGCGCCTTCGCGGTGTAGGCTGTAGTTATTCCCAGCGTCCTATTATTATCGCTGTTTTGAAATGGGAGCAGGCGGCTTCGGGCTCTAAGCCGGAGGGGGAGGGCGAGCCGGGGCCCTGGAGGGAGAGGGGGCGTTGGGGCCGCAGGAGGCGCGTGGGCCCGCGGAGGGGCAGGAATGCGGGGCAGCGGTGCGGGGGTGTTTCGGGGGGAGGGTAGGCGGGACTGGGGGGCGGGTGGGAGGGAAGCGGCGGCGGCGGCTGCAACAGCAGCCCTTGGCCTCAAGGAACAATGTGAGACGTTGCTTGAAATGTTAATTTCCGTTCCTCATTTCATCATCCCCTGGCAGGGCGGTAGCTGTGAGAGCGCGTGCGTGTGTGTGGTGTGTTTCTGTGTGTGGTGTGTGTGTGTGGTGTGTGTGTGTGTGGTGTGTGTGTGTGTGTAGGGGTGGCCCTGCCACATGGATTCAGTCCCCTTTCAAAGAGGGATCGTGTTGTTGAATCTTGTGTCTCTGCCGTTTTGGGGGGAGTCTTAATTTTTCTTGAGGGCTGCTCTTTTCCTGGTGTCCCATCAAGGTTTTCTGCTTCTGTTGTGTTGTGAAAGCTAGTCTCGTATCCCAACTTCCGAAGAGTTTTGGAAGAGGCTTTGGGAGATTAAGCTGTCCTAAGAGGGCCCCGTGCTTCCAAAACCATTTTCTTTCTAACAGTTCAGATGCAGCAGGCTTAGGTTTCATGGTTTCTGTAGGTTACGAGAAGTTTTATGTTCGTTTGCAAGAACAGGATTTCTCAGCAGAGAAGTCAAATTTCAGGCTTTCTTATATGGTGAGAGAGTATTCTGAAGTGATTTTGCACAATGTCCTTAACATTCCTTTTCCACTGAGCAGTGAGAGTGCGCGCAGTTGTTGAATTGGGGGGGTGATGAAATGCTCTCAGCCAAAAGATGTAAGATGATACTGCTTGTAGAAGAAGTGCCATTGAAACAGTTACTATTTTTGGTTTGTGCAAACCCAGTCAATGGCATAACTTGGATAGTTCTAAATCAGAGACCCTGAGACTGTGTTTGATGCCTTTAGGACCTTGATTGCGCTTACTCAGTGTTGCTGTCCTGGAAGACCTGGAGTTTTGTTTGTGTTTTTTAGAATGATTGCACAAGTACTCTGGTATTACTTTGAAACTGTAGTTAGAAAGGAAAAAGGGAACACATCTTGCTCAACTTAGATTGTGACCCTTCATCCCCCGCCCTCCATTCAGCTGTTGTCCTCCCTCTGCGGTGTCACGCTCAGGAGCGGGCTCGCCTTTGATAGGCTGGCTCTCTGAACGGAGGAAACAAAGACCAAGTTGCTGTGACATTTTCCTCTGTTCTTTGTGTGTGCCTCTTGAGTTAGTTAAAAAGCTACCCACAGATAGTGCCAAATTTGACCCAGCTTTGAAACTTTGAAAAGATCTTTTTCTTCTAAACTTTTTTTTTTATCGTGGGAAAATATACATAACAAAATTTACCAGAAGTTTGTTTTTAAAGGTGTCACATAGTCTTGAATTCCTCCTTTGCAGTTGTACCTTTGTGCTGCCACTGTTGGATGTTTTCCTTTGGGCGTGCTGTGGGCCAGCCATGATAATCACACTGCACAGCAGGCCTTTCATCTCTCCAAACCAGATGGGCTGCTTGTGACTAGTGGCTGTCATCTTAGCTCTAATTACAGTGTTGATACAGTGACAAGTAGAACTTTCTACAAATAGAGTTAAAGAAGCTGTGCTATTTGTACTGGAGAATATTTTTCAAGAGGCGTTGCGTTGCGTGCCTTGAGTTTTTAAGTACATTTGACACAGTAAGGTTACGTTTCATCCAATATGAGAGGAGAGTTACTTTGCATAGGATGGCAATGAGCCCATCATCAACTAAATAACATAATTAGAGAGCGTCAGTAAATGCTGGTTCAGAGCATGGTCTGCATTTGTTGCCAAAATAAGTGTTTTGATCTGTCCATTAGTCCATGTAAGTCCCTTCATCTCTCATATGTAAGTATAATGGATGAGCTTCCTTGAAGAGCAAGATACTTGCTAGTTAATAGGTGTGAATGACGCTGCACTGCTTGCCTGGCTGTGTGCTGGGTCAGTTCACTATTGCTGTTCAGTCAGTGCTCTGTGGGGACTGAGTTTGGCCTGTTTGATAAACTTTGTACAAAAAATCGAATGAACGCAAATAAAAGTTACTGTCTTGAAATGTTTTCATGTGTGTTCTGTTAATTTGAATTTCAAATGGAATTTCTGTGCAATTCAACTTTTTCAGTTTTATCTTAAACTCTGTGAAAGATGACGTCAATCCCCAGCACCTGGAACGCAGGCAGTTAGAGATAATTGGTATAGAAAGCCTTTTTAAAAAGGCTTAGGAAATGATCCACTTCAACAACTCTCTGTTAATTCTTTTTTGTTGTTGTTGTTAATTCTTATAGAGATGTTTGTGTTTCTAAGCGGTTCTTTTTTTTGTTGTTTGATGCATCTTATTCTTTTTTTTTATTTTTTTTTTTTTGCATCTTATTCTTGATATCTTTTAAACCAGAGTCAGACTCAGCTGTGTACGTAAGTGTATGTTTTTGTTAGTATTCTTCTGTGCTTTTCTTAACTCCCGCTCCTTTCTCCCCATGTTAAAAATTTTCTTTAACTTCACCTTTCAACCAAATAGTGTTTTATATATATGCTAGAACTACAAGTATTATTATTATTATTATTTTTGCGGTACGTGGGCCTCTCACTGCTGTGGCCTCTCCCGTTGCGGAGCACAGGCTCCGGACGCGCAGGCTGAGCGACCATGGCTCATGGGCCCAGCCGCTTCGCGGCATGTGGAATCTTCCCTGACCGGGGCACGAACCCGCGTCCCCTGCATCGGCAGGCAGACTCTCAACCACTGCTCCACCAGGGAAGCTCTACAAGTATTATTTTTATGAAAGTGTCCCAAAGGATTATTAACTGGCCTAACCCTGATTGTGTGACCCCCTGCCCCCACCCATGTCCTTCACTCAAGTCCTCTCAACTCTTCATGCTCCGGTTCCATTGGCCTTTCATTTCCTAGGTGACCCTCTGCCTGGACCAGGGTCTTGCTGAATGTCCATCATTGTCTCCCTTGCAAATCCTCACCGCCCCCCCCCCCCATCAACACAGTTGATCAAATGTGTGATCACAGGGCTCTAAGCTGAATGAAGAGAGGCACGGTCTCTTTGTCACCCAGGGCCCAGCCTAGGCATGACCCTGGGCTTAGAATTGGCTCAGGAAGTATTTGTTGAATTGTTTAAAGGCAGTGTATGGAAGTGTTTGAGAAATTTTGAAAGGACATACTTAGTATCACGAACATTTACTTGATTGACTAGGAATTACACTATGTACATTTTAGCCATTTTCCTATTTGTTGTTATTACAGGTTTACTTGCGAAAGGTGTGGGGCATGGCTTTTAAAATTGGCACAGAACGAGAGATAAAGGAAATAAAGTAACGGTTGTCTTTGTGGAAGAAAAAGAATGCTTTCTGTGAAAGCAGCTTTAGTAGGACTGCGGTGCGGGGGCCACAGTCAGAGGCTCGCCAAGTGTGGTTTGCTGCTGCTGCTCATGGTGATGAGTACTTCGGGCACCTTCTGGCCGCGTGTCATGTGAGCAGTGTGGAGTCCTGTGAAAGGTTTAGAATTTTTTGATTTATGTTTTTTATTTCCTAAACGGTTGTAATAAAGAAGGCCAAAGCAATATAAATTCTCCAGAATGGAGGCGGGCCCCTTAACATTATTTATTTATTTTTGGCTGCATTGGGTCTTCGTTGCTGTGCGTGGGCTTTACGTTGGGGAGAGCGGGGGCTACTCTTCGTTGCGGTGTGCGGGCTTCTCTTTATGGTTGTTTCTCTTGTTGTGGAGAACGGGCTCTAGGCACACAAGCTTCCGTAGTTGTGGTGCATGGGCTCAGTAGTTGTGGCACACGGGCTTAGTTGCTCCCCGGCATGTGGGATCTTCCCGAACCAGGGCTCAAACCCGGGTCCCCTGTGTTGGCAGGCGGATTCTTAACCAGTGCGCCACCAGGGAAGTCCCTAGTTTTGGCATTTTAATGAAGAAAAAAAAATCTCTTTGGAGGGAATACACCAAAATGGAGTTGTGTTTTATTTTTTTCCCCCTTATGTTTCTGTTTTCTAAAATTTTAAAAATGAAACTTATGTATTTGGGAAAAGGTTGTTATTGAAAAGCCTAATCGTGGGCATAATTTGGGTGATAAAGACTTGAGTTCTTGGTTTAGATAATAGTAGATTTGTGTGGTTTTTTAACATTTTAGGTGGTAAGGGGTGAGGGGAATTGGTGGTTGTCGAAAACGTTTAAAGACATCATTCTAGAACTTGAGAAATCCTGCAGTTCACACTCTGGTCCTTTGAATAAAGAGTTAAGTGGGTTTTCAATGTGAAAATAGAAGAAGTCTGGCCTATTAATATAGCTCAGATTTTTCCAAGGCTGAAAGGACTGAAAATCCTTCTGTGATGCCCCCTCCGCAGCCAGGATGGAGGTAGGTGGCCGTTGGGAGCGGTGCTGAGTTAGAGCGTCCTTGCTGCTGGCTGAGGGCGAGACCCACGTGTCCAGTCTTGCCTTTGGCATCTGTGCAGTGAATTATTTATTATCCTGAAAATCTGTGGGTGCTCTTTTTCCACTTGCAAAGAAACCAATGTGCACCTCTTCACAAAATAAGAATGTTGGTCTTTGCTCAACTTAAAACTTTTTTTTTTTGCAGTACGCAGGCCTCTCACTGTTATGGCCTCTCCCGTTGCGGAGCACAGGCTCTGGACGCACAGGCTCAGCGGCCATGGCTCACGGGCCCAGCCGCTCCGCGGCATGTGGGATCTTCCCGGACCGGGGCACGAACCCGTGTCCCCTACATCGGCAGGCGGACTCTCAACCACTGCACCACCAGGGAAGCCCTCAACTTAAAACATTTTTGATCACTTAGGTCAAAGAAAAGTATTTTGTCAAGGTTAAATAAAATTCATAAAATCCCCCCTTTTTCAGTTACTTGTTTAAAAAAAAAGTGACCTTTAAGAATGGCTGGGGTTGAAATTTAACTTGTAAATGCTTAATAACTTTGTGATATCAGAGATTACTTTTCATCTAAAATGTAGCAAATAGACTTCTTTTCTCAGCTCATTAGTAGTTAAGTGTCCCTTCCTCTCCCCCTTCCAGTGGCAGTCTTCAGACCCAGAATGCGAATGTCCTGGAATAAAGAACATTTCTAAATAGTGAGAACATTTTGGGAAGGTGCTTTGTTCATAAGGTTTGGGCTAAAGTTATGAATAGTGGGTTTTTTTTCTTTTAACTGCATTCATATCCAGTAAAATAAAAAAGACTTTCATTTAATTCTCGGTGATAATGTAGACTTGAGAATATTATGGCTGTACTGTGTAAACTTATCTAAAATAGAGAGCATGAGAAAAGCAGAGAAGAACCTTATTACTCTTAAGAAATTAAGCCTTGCTGGTATGTACCATGTTTCTAAATGCGGTTGTACATCCTGTAAAACAGGAAGTAAGAATAAAAAACAGCAAAACCCCAAAGCAGCACTCTTGAAGGAATTAACTTTAAAAAAAGTTACTAAAACACTGGACTAATTAAAGGATGTGCAGAACACTGTAAGAAATCTTGGCCTTTTTGGATGCTTACAGAGGAGAAAAGCCAGTCTTTTTTTAAAAAAATAACTTTATTTATTTTTGGCTGCGTTGGGTCTTCGTTGCTGCGCACGGGCTTTCTCTAGTTGCAGCGAGCGGGGGCTACTCTTCATTGAGGTGCACGGGCTTCTCATTGCGATGGCTTCTCCTTGCGGAGCACGGGCTCTCGGCGCGTGGGCTTCAGTAGTTGTGGCTCGTGGGCTCTAGAGCGCAGGCTCAGTACTCAGTAGTTGTGGCGCATGGGCTTAGTTGCTTCGCAGCATGTGGGATCTTTCCAGACCAGGGCTCAAACCCATGTCCCCTGCATTGGCAGGCAGATTCTTAACTACTGTGCCACCAGGGAAGTCCCGAAAAGCCAGTCTTTAGGGGTCTGAAACTGTAGCCCTCAGGTGATTCTGATTTCAAAGAATTTATAGACTTTGTGAATTCTTTCTTTGCTGAGGTGTATGATTTGTTCCGTTTAGCTTTAGCTTACCTACATAGGTATTTCCATTACTTTGAGAAGAGTCCATCTGGAATTTGAAGTGTTTTAGTCTAGAGGTTAATATATTAAATATGCTAAAGCTCAGAATGTTTTCTTATGGGAAAAAATTCCCCTAAATACTTGGGAAAGGTGATCTTTGAATTGTGTCTCTTACCTTTTAGTATGAAGTTTAGAAAAGGGATCTGTGCTTTCACTCACAGCTGAAGTAATTTTCAGCAGATATAACCTTAATGAGATTTACATGTGAACTTTGTTTTTCTTTGGTGAAGTGATTAGATCTGATTCTGCTGAACCTGGGTTCTCATCAGATGACTAACTTTTTAAAGAAGACAGTTTAAGCAATAACTCTAATCTTTAAAAAAAAAAAGATAATTAAAGACTAAGGGCACAATGAAGTTTTAGAACACTGGGGAGGGAATCTCTTAGAATTTAACCCACAGCATCTCGTTTTCCTCGCCTTGACAGTTTTCTTCTAGGCTCCAAATATGTTGTCTAGAGGGAGATGGGAAACAGGGGAGATGGAGGATTTGAAGAGGTACCACAGGAGGGTGTGAAGGTTGGAAGGAAGGCATGCTCTCACAATCTGGAGAAACCCTTGTGGTTTTTATATTTCAGTGCTGTCACTATTTTCTATGGCTGCTGTAACAAATGACCAGAAATTTAAAGGCTTACAACAATACAGATTTTTTCTTATTTACAGTCCTGCAGTTTAGAAGCCTGGCATGGATCGTGCTGGGCTGAAGGCAAGGTGTCAGCAGGGCTGGTTCCTTCTGAAGGCTCCATGGAGACTTCATTTCCTTGCATCTTCCATCTTTTGGAGGCTCTTCACATGGCCCCTTCCTCCATGTTTGAAGCCAGCAACCTTGTGTCTCTCTGACCTTCCAAGGTGGATTTGTTTTGTTTTGTTTTTTTTAAAACACAGGACGTTTATTTAAACTGTTACTTTTCATAATTCATTGAAACTTATCACAGGTCAATATCTTCATTCTGTTACCTTATTGGGTACATTCATTAGTGTTATATAAACCTCCATATAAAATGAAAGAACTAAAAGTACAGCTAAGAACGTAGCTCTTCTTCTGACTGTCTTCGGCCTCCATCTTCCACTGTTAAACACACTTGTGATTATGTGGGGTTCACCTGGATGATGCAGACTCGTCCCCCGTCTGCTGATGAGTAGCCTGAGATATCTAGAGGCTCCAGGGATTAGGTCGTGGAGCCCTTGGGGACGTTATTCTGCCAGCCACACCGGGAGTGCATGGCGCTGTCGTAACACGTGAGGTTGGGCCGGGTCCGTGTGCAGCAGGCTCTGGTGCTTGGCCTTGGTTCCCCAGAACTGCCTTGGCTCTCGGAGAGACTCAGTGCCGTCCGTCAGCCAGCAGAACTTGGCATTGATAGGGGATTAGTGGATATGCTGGAAACACATGTCCTGGACAAGGTTTTGTTTTATTTTTTATTTTATTCTTTTAAATTTTTATTTAGTTTTTTTTTGGCTGCACCACATGGCATGGGGGATCTTAGTTCCCTGACCAAGGATTGAATCCGCACCCCCTGAAGTGGAACTGTGGAGTCTTTACCTTTGAACTGCTGGGGAGGTCCCAAGGTCTTGTTTTAAATAAATTTTTATTTTGGAATAATTTTAGATATACAGCAAAGTTGCAAAAGTAGTACAGAGAGTTCCGTTATATTCTTTACCCAGGTCCTCTAAGGTTAACATCTTACATAGCAGTGGTAATTTTGGCAAAACTAAGAAATTAGCATTGGGACTTCCCAGGTGGCGCAGTGGTTAAGAATCCGCCTGTCAATGCAGGGGACACAGGTTTGAGCCCTGGTCCAGGAGGATCCCACATGCCGTGGAGCAACTAAGCCCTGCGCTACAACTAGTGAGCCTGAGCTCTAGAGCCCTCGAGCCACAACTACTGAGACTGCGAGCTGCAACTACTGAAGCCCATGCACCTAGAGCCCATGCTCTGCAACAAGAGAAGCCACCGCAGTGAGAAAGCCTGCACGCAGCAACAATGACCCAGCAACGATGACCCAACGTGGCTGAAAATAAAAAAAAAAATTAGCATTGATGCGTTATACTGTTAATTGAATCCCAGATTCGTTTAGATTTCATTCCCACTAATGTCCTTTCACTGCTCCAGGATCACACATGGCATTTAGTTGCCTGTCTCTTTGGTTTCCTATCTGTAACAGGTTTTCGGTCTTTTCCTTGTTTTTCATGACCTTGGCAGTTGTGAAGAGTACAGTCTTTGTTTTTTCTGTCTTTGTAACCATTCACCCATTTGGCACAGTTGTAAAGCAACTGTGTATAGGCAGTTGTGTAGCTGACTTCTGGTTTCTTTGACTGTTTTCCTGAATGTGGCCTGCTGTATACGGGGAGAACAGTTTGGTGTCTTTTTGTAACTGGAATGCATAACATGCTCTAGGGAGGGGCTTCTAAGACTACACAGACAGCTTTCTCCACGTTCCACTGATTTAGTCAGATGTTTATTGGTTGCTCACTGTGTGCGGGACTGTGTGGGGGAAGCACAGAGATGAAAGCAAGGTGTGGGGCAGGAGCTGCACGCAGGGGCGAGGGCATTTCTGGCTCCGGGTCTGGGGGTTAATGCAGGAAGTGCTCTGGAAGCATGGTGGGCGTCGGTGGGTGTGCAGAGAGCAGGGTCAGGCCGGCAGACTGCCGGAAGGCTCTGGACAAGGGCCACGAGGGCGGGTTGTAACGTGAGAATGTCAGCTTGGCTTGTTTGAACACGGAGCCCATGAAAGAAGGTGGTAGCAGATGAAGCCAGGGAAACGGAGTACAGCCCGAGCGTGTGGGACTCAGGATGAGGGCCCTGGCCATGGCCTGCTGAGGGACGGCAGAGGCCGTGCGTGGGCTCTGCTGGTGCCAGCGGAAGGCCAGTGCCTGGTGATGCGTGAATCTGGGCTGCCAGGAGAGGGGTGGCGTTTAGGGCTTGGGTGGAGGGAGTGAGTGCCAGCCAGGGTGGCCACTGCTCATGAGGGCCCCCTGCCTTGTCTTCTAGCCTGTTCTTTCAGCCCCGCCATCCTCTGCTTTTGGATGATGTCTGGTTTAGAAAGGTCTCAGTGGAAACTGTTACAGGAAGTGGGAACACCATTTTCTAGGGAAATGTACGGTGAGTGGTAGAAATGGATGATGGGATTGAGATTTTGTTGTCGGAATGATGCCTGAGTTTAAATGACTGGCAGAGGTGCTGTCCCAGGGAAGTGGCTGAGGAGCGAAGTGTGTCTGCTGGAGCCTGGCCTGAGGCGAGGCTGGGAAGGCCTCCCATCGAGGCCGCCCTCAGAGCACCTGGGGATCTTGAGAGTGGGCTGCCTGGACAAGATGAGAAGACTATTCATTTGGTTGCACCGGGTCTTTAGTTGTGGCAGGCGGGTTCCTCAGTTGTGGCTCTAGGGCTTCTTAGTTGCGGCACGTGGGCTCCTCAGCTCTGGCATGCGGACTCTTAGTTGCGGCATGCATGTGGGATCTAGTTCCCTGACCAGGGATTGAACCCGGGCCCCCTGCATTGGGAGCGTGGAGTCCTATCCACTGTGCCACCTGGGAAGTCCCTGCTGACAAGTGTTGATGTAAATACTTGAGGGTCAGCTGAGAGGGATGGCCAGTTATATAAAAGGTCCCCTGCCTTGTGGAGCTGTGACAGACCCAGCCCCAGTCTCTGGTGCTTGCCCCCTGCAGGGAGGAGTGGGCACCTCCCCAGGAGCCTGTGATTGGCTCCTACGCGTCTTATTCCCAGACAGTTAAACTGCAGGCCAAGGAGAGTAGCTCTGAGTCTGGGTAGGAGGGGCTAGAGAACTTGAAGCTGGAGAAGCAGCCTGCGATGAAGGCGGGTGGGTGGAGAGGAGAAAGGCCACGATATCTCAGGCTTCTCTTGCACGCCGTCTGTTTTGTATTTCCCATAGTTCTATGCACATGTTGTGCACGTATGATCAGATACCTAGTCAGTATTTGCCTGAAAGACGGATCTTAAAAGTTAGGCTTGGGCTTCTCTGGTGGCGCAGTGGTTGAGAGTCCGCCTGCCAATGCAGGGGACACGGGTTCGTGCCTCGGTCCGGGAGGATCCCACATGCCGCGGAGCGGCTGGGCCCGTGAGCCATGGGTGCTGAGCCTCTGCGTCTGGAGCCTGTGCTCCGCAACGGGAGAGGCCACAACAGTGAGAGGCCCGCGTACCGCAAAAGAAAAAAAAAAAAAGTTAGGCTCTAGGCTGAGGAAGGAGTGGCACCTGGCAGGAGATACACAGCCCTGTGTGCCTGGAGCTCGTCGTCCAGTGAAGCTGCGCCGGTGTCTGCTCGCGTGAGAGTCGGTGCGGTTTGCTTCAGGCCGTCAGAACGGAGCCTCTGACCTGCTCTGTCACTGCATGCTTGTCATGTGCTGTGTCACGAGGACTTTGTCCTTTGGTCGGACTGTGGGCGGCAGCAGTTACGCTCAGGGCGTCTGGCCCTGGAGCCTTCAGCGGGGGATGGCTTTACTGGGCCAGCAGTACAGTCAGGGCCCCGAATTGCATGCAGTCTAATTGCAGATGGAGAGATAAACGGAGAGCAGAAGTGGATGTTTTGGGCCGCTTGGCTGTGTGGTGCTTGGCTTTGAACGTTCACTCTCACTTAAACGCTCGTAGCTCTGCCAAGTCCCTTTGTTACCACCCCTCCATAACATTAAAGCGTTTCACCATTTTACTGGCTGACAACCGCCCTGCACCTGAGGGAGAGAACAAGTTGCTATAGTTGTTTTTGTGACCCTGACTGCAGTGTTTGATGGCTGCACCATTACCACGGGGGTGGGGGATCCAGGATGGGGCAGGGACTCAAGTGGCTGTGCTAGTCTCTGGCCTTTTCTCACCCTCCCCGAGGCTGGCCTGGTACTGTTTCTTTGTCCAGGGATGCTTTTTTTTTTTTTAAAGTATTTATTTATTTATTTATGGCTGTGTTGGGTCTTCGTTTCTGTGCGAGGGCTTTCTCTAGTTGTGGCAAGCGGGGGCCACTCTTCATCGCTGTGCGCGGGCCTCTCACTATCACGGTCTCCCTTGTTGCGGAGCACAGGCTCTAGACACGCATGCTCAGTAATTGTGGCTCACGGGCCAAGCTGCTCCACGGCACGTGGGATCTTCCCGGACCAGGGCTCGAACCCGTGTCCCCTGCATTGGCAGGCAGATTCTCAACCACTGCACCACCAGGGAAGCCCCAGGGATGCTTTTGAGAGCTAAGAGGGTTCTGTAAAAATAACTTAAGATTAACGGGCGAAGGCTACTTCGTTTCCAGGTGTTTGCAAGTGGGCTGTTGGTTTAAGAAGAGAAACAGTCTGTGCTCCCCTCATTCTCAGACTGCTCTTTCTGAGTTGCTTGCAGGTTGCAGTCCTGAGAGCAGTAAATAACAGCTGCAGGGGTGCCAGGTATCTACTACTGGGGGACCAAGCTTCGCTGCATCCCTCTTAGGGGAGGCTGGAAGTGGGTTGTGGGCCTCTAAAAGGAGGCGGAGAGATTTGTAGCAAACAGACTAATGTTGATGAGTTTATTTCCTGCGTGGCCTGGTGTCTGCGTGTTTAACTCCAACCCACACCTCTGTTTACAAGGCAGCCGCTTGAGAGTTGGAACGGGGACCTGTGTCCTCATCAAAATCTAGGGTACTTTCTAAACTTCCCACACAAATAATACCTTTCGTTAGTGGCTACATTTCCTAAGCTGTAGCTTTACGGCTGAAAATATAACTAACTTGTCACCTAATAAGATTTAGAGGTGATAGTCACATAGATGAGACTCAGCGCACATGCTTTTTTTCCCTTGAAATAAATTCACAATTGGACTTGGAAGCCTAGCATGTCATTCAGAGAAGTAAGCCCTCATTGTAAATTGTTGATATTGTCTGCTGAATAGATTCTCCTGGTATTGTCACTGCATCAAAGGGGAGAAAAGGTTCTCCTGGCCCCCCTCACAGGGGAGAGCACGCCAGTTTCCTCGTCCAGAGGCCCCTGTGTGCTGGGGGCCCAGGTAGGTAGAACGTGGTGTGGGTGAGGCGGTCCTGGTAGGTTTCATGCCCATGGGCCTCTCTTGCAAATGTTACAAACTGATTACATAACGAAAACTACTCTTTGGGATGTAAAATGTAAAAGTCATGTTCATTCTAGATGATAGTGAATTTATATTAATAATTCGATTAACAAAAGAAAACCATTACCAAAGTGAACAGAAAACCTCTGGAGTTGGGAGACAATACTTGTAAACCATGTATCTGATAAGGAGTTAATATCCAAAATACAAAAAAGAGCTCATACAACTCAATAGCAAAAAGCCAAATAACCCAAATAAAAAAATGGGAAGGGACCTGAGTGGACATTTTCCCAAAGAATATAATGAATGAGGAACAGATAACATGAAAAGGTGCTCGTCATCACTAATCGTCAGGGAAATGCCAATCACAACCACAGTGAGATCATCTCACACCTGTCAGAGTGGCTGTTATCAAAACGACAACAAATAAGAAGTATTGGCGAGGATGTGGAGAAAAAGGAACCCTCGTACAATGTTGGTGGGAATGTAAATTGGTGCAGCCACTATGGAAACAATATGGAGGTTCCTCAAAAAATTAAAAATAGAACTACCATATGGGGACTTGCCTGGTGGTCCACTGGGTTAGAATCTGCGCTCCCAATTCGGGTGGCCCGGGTTCGATCCCTGGTTGGGGAACTAGATCCCATATGCATGCCACAACTAAGAAGTCTGTGTGCTGCAAGTAAAAGATCCTGCGTGCTGCAACTAAGACCTAAATCAATCAATCAGTCAGTCAGTCACATAACTGCCGTATGATCCAGCAGTTTCACTCCTGGGTACTTATCCTAAGGAAATGAAAACTCTAGTTTGAAAAGATCTATAACCACCATGTTCATTGAAGCATTATTTACAACAGCCAAGGTATAGGAACAACTTAAATGTCTGTTGATAGATGAATGGGTAAGGGAAATGTGGTACATATATACAATGGAATATTATTCAGCCCATAAAAAGGAGGAAATCTTGCTGTTTGCAACCACATGGATGAACCTTGAGGGTATTATATACGTGAAGTAAGTCAGAGAGAGACAAACATTGTATGATCTTCCTTATATGTGGCATCTAAAACAAAACAAAACACTAAAGTCATAGAAAAAGAGATGAGACCAGAGGCCGAGAGTGAGGAGAGGATTAGAGGAAGGTGGCCAAAAGGCGCAGACTTGCAGCTACAAGCCAAATAAGCCCTGGGGGTGGGGTGCACCACTTGGTAGCTCTAGCTGCCACTGCTGAACAGTGTGCAGGAGATTTAGGAGACTAAATCCTCAGGGTCCTTCTGAAAAGGAGAAAGGTGGTTTTCCTTTTCTCTCCTTTTGTTTTTATTGTGTCTATGAGAAGACGGATGTCAGCCGAACCTGTGGCAATCATTTCACAGTGTATGTTAATCCACCCATCTGGCTGTACACCTTAAATTTATACAGTGATGGAAGTCAATTATTTTTCAGTAAAACGGGAAGAGAATACAGAAGTTCACTACAAGATGTAGTCTGGGAGTGCCGTTGAAACCTCCTGCACAGGGTGAGGCCCTTCAGCGCTCTGCTGCCCCCCACTGTCCCTGTGGTGCCCCACGACCACTCTGCCCCTGCCCAGTCCTTGTTGCTGGCATGTTAGTATATCTGTACATGTATTCACTTAAAAAAGTAAAAGGTAAACACAAGTAGTTCATAAACTGAGTTTATACAAAAGCAAATATCAAGTGCTGATTAATGTAGGGAAGTAGGCTGCTTTAAATAGCCTTCAGGTTCATTAAAGTCACTTCAGAGTAGTGAGATATTTTTGTATCAGGTTATATTTGTTTCTTGCAGGAGCAAACCTGCCTTCTAGTGACCCTACACTTTTCCGAGGTTGGTTATCTGACACCAAAACCCTTAAGGACTGATCCTCCAGGGACTGAGTGTTGGGTGGGGGACACACGGGGAGCAGGGGACGCGGTATCCATGCAGTTACCAGTGGTGGGATGTTTATCTGCTTGGAGTCACTGAATGCGAGGGCTCAAGTGTGTCACTGTGGGATGTCTCAGTTCAGGCACGTTGAGCTTTCCAGGCTACCTCATCCTGGAAAACTTCAGAATAACCAAGGTTTCGTTCTGTTGAGGTGTGGTCCTTTGAGGTTAGAGTTATAGTTACAATAAGGGGTTTTCGCTAAGCGTCCAGGATTGTCGATGACAAAGGTAGGAAGCAGCTGCTGCTTGTTGGCAGACTTCACCAGGAGTGGGTGCGCGTGAGCGCCGCTCTCCACCAGCCGCGGTGGAAGGGGAGTGGGCCAGGGTGCAGCTCCCTGAGGTGTGACTGTCCTGTCAGCAAGCATGCTGCTCGTGGGGGCAGGACACCCAGGTTGCTTCCAGGGGTCAGCCAGGTCGTGAGTTCCCATGTGGGATGCAGGCAGCAGGTTGGTTAAGGGTGTAGGGTCTGTCTTTTCTACTGAGATATTTGGGATAGGATGTCTTATTTTTAGACAGATTCGAGGGATTTCAAAAGAAAAACCAACTCTAGAACTTTGGTTTTACTTATCTTCCAGTTTTTGTCTATCCCTCTCTTTCATTTTTGCAGTCAGAGTGTGCGTTAGGGTGATTGTTCATAGGTGCCCGCCAGTTTGTCAGACTTGGCCGTAAAAATAAGGCCCTCAAGTCATGGGGACCTGCCGGCCCTGAGGGCCCCGCATGTGCTGCTCCCCAGAGTCCACATCCAGGCTGGCCAAGCAGGCCACCGCTGCTGCTGTGCTGTGTCCTTGGTGTCTTAATAAAGACTGAAGTTAGGTTAGGAACTCTTCCTGAAAGAGGAAGATGCAGAACCAGTTTATCAAGCACTCCCCGTAATGAGCCATTTCCGCCCCCCTTTCCTTGGATTCTTCTGAAGCCATAATAAATTTGAAATAGAAGAATACATACCAAGAAACGAATATGAGGTCTAATTTTTTTTTAAATTAATTTTTGGCTGCATTGGGTCTTCGCTGTACGAGGGCTTCTCATTGCGGTGGCTTCTCTTGCTGCAGAGCGCGGGCTCCAGGTGCGCGGCCTTCAGTAGTTGTGGCACACGGGCCCAGTTACTCCGCGGCATGTGGGATCTTCCTAGACCAGGTTTCGAACCCGTGTCCCCTACATTGGCAGGTGGATTCCTAACCATTGTGCCACCTGGGAAGTCCCGAGGTCTAATTTTTAACATTTAAAATATATCAGCCATATTTAATATTTCCAAAACTATTTTACTGTGACCTGTTTTCCCATGGAGCCCAATTAATCACATTCAAAGATGTACAGTCACCGGTGTTCTGAAAACTTGGTGAAGGAAAAAGAAAAGAAATGAAAGTTGGAGAGAGAAAGGAGTTCTGGCTCTGCCCACAGTTCCGCTACATCCAGGGAGGTCAGGGTACAGTGACTGTAGGCAGTCATTCCTGGTCCTCCGTATCAAGGATGTTTTCATGTTTCCTACTCGTGGGTGAGCACTTTGTATCTGGCGTGCGGATTCAGTGAAGAAGTATCTTCAGCTGCAGTGGAAACAAGCTTGTTAGGAAAGGGGCGGCCCTCGTCTTGGGTACTGTAGCACTGAACCGTGTTTTCTGGGAGTGGCTTAGGAAGCTCTTGCATACTGTGTTGAGTTTGCCTTTTATGTGTTCATATCTAGCTGCAGTCCTCTCTAGGCACTCTTTGGTGTAGAGTTGGGGGTGTTACCTTGATCTATATGTTCTTAAACTTTTCTCATCCTTCTTTTATTGTGATAAAATGTAAATAACATAAAATTGACCATTTTAACCACTTTTAAGTGTCCAATTCAGTGGCATTAATTACATCCACACTGTTCTTATGACCATTACTACTATCCGTTTCAGACTCTTCCGCCTTCCCTCACGGAAGCAGTCTGTCCACAGAGACCCCTGGACATGGACTCTGCACATTTACCCGTTTGTGCCTGGCCTCTTTCGCTTAGCGGGATGTTTTCATGGTTCATCCATATCGTAGCACTATGTCCTTCCTTGTTAAGGCTGAACTGTATGTATAGCACAAGTTTTGTTTATCCATTTCTCCGTTGGTGCATGGTTAGGTTTCCATGTTTTGGCTGTTGTAATGCTGCTGTGAACATGGGTGTGCGAATATCTGTTCAAGTTCCTGCTTTCAGTTCTTTTGGGTGCACACCCACAAGTGGGATTGGTGGATCATATGGTGATTCTATGTTTAACTTTGTGAGGAACTGCCGGAGTGTTTTCCAAAGCAGCTGTACCAGTAACACTTTTTTTTTTAAAAAGGAACACTCGTTTTTGACTTTTTGCTATAAAGTGCAGAAAAGAGGACAGAATGGTAAAATGAACATCCTGTGTATCAGATTTAATAGGTAACATTTTGCCATGTTTGCTTTATTATTATTTTGTTGAAGTATTTTACCCTTTTTAAAAAAATCTTTTTGGGCACGCCGTGGCATGTGGGATCTTAGTTCCCTGACCAGGAATTGAACCCGTGCCCCATGCGTTAGAAGCGCAGAGCCTTTTTTTTTAAAAAATACATATGTATTTATTTATTTGGCTGTGTCGGGTCTTAGTTGCGGTACGTGGGATCTTCGTCGTGGCATGCGAGATCTTTTGTTGCAGCATGCAGGCTCTTCTCTGTGGCGCACGGGCTTCTCTAGTTGCGGCGAGCTTCTCTAGTTGCGACATGCGGGCTTCTCTCTAGTTGTGGTGTGTGGGTTTTCTCTCTGTAGTTGTGGCACGTGGGCTCTGTAGTTCGCGGCATGAGGGCTTTCTAGTTGAGGCACACGGGCTTAGTTGCCCCGTGGCATGTGGGATCCCCAACCAGGGATCGAACCCGGGTGCCCTGCATTGGGAGCATGGATTCTTACCCACTGGACCACCAGGGAAGTCCCTAATACCTAGCGTAAAGAGTATTTTTAGTTGATTTTGTAAGTACCTCTTATTAGTCCTGCAAACTTGAGCACAAAAAACGAAGGTTTTAGTTGTTCTCCAGTTTTTTAACATGACAATTTTCAGAACTATGGAGAGGCAGGAAGAGCACCGTGATCACCCACGTGCTACCATCTGGGTTCAGCGCTTGCTAAGTTTGCCCTGTTTGCTTCGTCTGGGGGTGTGCGTGCTACCCGACAATTTGGAAGCAAGATGTAGCCTCCTGACATGTCCCCCTCAGGAGCGCCTTCAAAAAATGACAGTCTCTTGCGAGCAGCAGCGTTGTGCGCCGTGGGGCAGGCTGCGGGGCCGCGCTCAGGACCTGACAGACTCCATGCTGTGTTTGCCCCTTTCCTTTGGGTCTTTAGCGTCAGCCTCCCCCATTGTTTCTTCTTCCTGAATTGAGACCAGTCACCCGTAGATGGAAGGGCATTCTTTTTTGTTTGTTTGTTTTGCGGGCCTCTCACTGTTGTGGCCTCTCCCGTTGCGGAGCACAGGCTCCGGACGCGCAGGCTCAGCGGCCATGGCTCACAGGCCCAGCCGCTCTGCGGCATGTGGGATCTCCCCGGACCGGGGCACCAACCCCTGTCCCCTGCATCGGCAGGCAGACTCTCAACCACTGTGCCGCCAGGGAAGCCCCTGGAAGGGCATTCTTGAGTTGTCTGGCTTTGTCCGGGTTCTGGGGTCTTAACTGGTTCCTCCTCTGTCCTGTGTTTCCTGTTAACTGGAAGTTAGGTTGAAAGGCTGGATTAGAGTTGGATTAAACCTTTTTACCTTCGTGGGTAAAATTTTTGGTTCAAAGTATTCATGTACTGACAAAGGGTCACCCCATTGATGACTTCTTGGTTGTAGAAGGACTCATGTGTCGGTATAGTAGGAAGACCTGCTGGTCCCACCTTAGCCAGGTGATCTAACTCAGCATCACTAATGCCAACTCACGGCTTTGTGAGCTGTTCTAACTGATGTTTATCCTGCATCTGTGTTAGTGACCACAGGCACTGAGGAAACCTTGCTTGGATCCTGGTTTGGAGGGAGCGGGCAAAAGGGCTTTAAAAAAAAATGTTTTGGGCTATGTGTCAGATCTCAATTTAAAAAAGTGTTTTGGGGGCTTCCCTGGTGGCGCAGTGGTTGAGAGTCCGCCTGCCGATGCAGGGGACACGGGTTCGTGCCCTGGTCCGGGAAGATCCCACATGCCGCAGAGCGGCTGGGCCCATGAGCCATGGCTGCTGAGCCTGCGCTCTGCAACGGGAGAGGCCTGCGTACCGCAAAAAAAAAAAAAAAAAAAGTGTTTTGGGGACACTTGGACATATAAATATGAACCAGATGTCAGGTGGTAATGGGAATTGCTAATCTGCTTAGGTGTGAGAATGATTTTGTGGTTTGTAGAATACTCTTTGCCCCCATGATTTGTAGGCGGGGAAGTCTGGCAGGGGACTGTGCAGTGTGTGTGGGGGCCTTGCTGGCCTCTCGTGTTGGAAAAACCCTTTGTAGGTGATGCTTGTCCACGTCATGTTGCATCCACATCCTGCGACATCCTTTGTGCTGACCTGCTGCCCCCTCTGTGGTGGAGGAGGCCAGGGAAGACACTTAGGGGGCAGACTTGCACCTGTTTGACTGGCTTTGTGTGGTGCAGGTTGCCAGCCTGTGCACCCATGTGCGTGTGTGTTGTGTCTGCCCAAAGAGGCTCTGGGGACTTCCCTGGTGGCGCAGTGGTTAAGAATCCGCCCACCGATGCAGGGGACATGGCTTTGATCCCTGGTCTGGGAAGATCCCACATGCCACGGAGCAATGGAGCCCGTGCGCCACAACTACTGAGCCTGCGCTCTAGAGCCCGCGAGCCACAACTACTGAGCCCACGTGCCACAACTACTGAAGCCCACGCGCCTAGAGCCCCGTGCTCCACAACAAGAGAAGCCACCGTAATGAGAAGCCCGTGCACCGCAACAAAGAGTAGCCCCTGCTCGCCGCAACTAGAGAAAGCCCGCACGCAGCAACGAAGACCCAGCGCAGCCATAAATGAATGAATGAATGAATGAATGACTCTGAAGTGCATACCCACATTTGGTCTCCACCCAGCTCTGCTAATGCCCTGAGAGACTCCGGTTCACTGGGACTTGAGGCCCGCTCTGCTGTGAGCACAGTGAGTGAGGAGCTGGGGACACTTCCAGGGTGTGTGTCAGGTGTGTCATTAGAGGGAACATGTAAGTAACTCCAGCAGTTGGACAGATAGAGGTGGCTAGGGTTTTCAGATCAAATAGGAGAAAACAAAAATTTCTCTGCTTCGGTCTGTTAAGATCCATGGTGATGGAGTAGATTGATCCTGCTGTGATGACTTAAAACTGTACATTCTT
The DNA here is from genome assembly GCF_937001465.1 of Orcinus orca. Classification (NCBI taxonomy): domain Eukaryota; kingdom Metazoa; phylum Chordata; class Mammalia; order Artiodactyla; family Delphinidae; genus Orcinus; species Orcinus orca. The sequence goes on from NC_064578.1 coordinate 443,416, forward strand.
TTATCCTCCCACAGTTTGTTTTGCTTTTGTCTTTATGCTTGCTTTTTCCACTGAAAACAGTGGTTTTGTCTGTAGGCTGGCATGGGAAGCCTTGGCTCCTGGCCCCCAGTGCCGAGCTCCAGGCCACTTCCTTCCCATCCCTTGGGTGTCCTTACAGGGGTGGCTCTGCGTATACAAGTGTATGAGTCTGTGCAGAGTGGTTTACATGAGTGGCAGATATATGTTCTGTACTTTGCTTTTTTCCACTTATTCTTTGAGTTTGTTCTGTGTTAATACTTGTGGAGCTGCTTCAAGTTTTTCCATCATCATAACACATATGTGCCACAACTTAGCTAACCTGCCTGTTCCTGACGGACATTTTCTTGTTTCCAGCATATCACTGTGACAGAATGACATCCTTGTGCATCCATCTGGTGTAAGTGTCATCTGTTGGTTCCGTCCCTAGGATTCCATGGTCAGGGTTATGGGCATTTGATGTTTTGGTTGCCCTCTGCTGAGCCTGTGCTGGCTCACGCTCACCAGTGAGGTCTGAGTGCTTTTGATTTGTTTTAAAGCAGCACAGTTCTGACCTTTTGAGAGGAGCGTCGGGGTGGCCAGCCTTTCTGAATAGGTGGAAAGCTTTCATACATTGAGGGGCTGCTGTTTGGTGGGTGTTGGTATCTTACAGAGATTTCTCTTTCTGTCTAGAAAAGGCTGAAAAAGTTACTGGTTAGACAGTTAATCTTATTAAAAGTCGTCATGGTTTTAGTTTGTAGTTATGCCTGGCAGCATCTGCACATGTGTCAGATCGTGAAAGTCCTTTTGGACCACAAAGAGCATGTAACCATGGTGAGTGGTGTGCGGTTCATCCCCTCCCAGATTTGGTCACCTTTAAACCAGCATGTCGGTCAGGAGGAAGGGGAAGGCATCTCGCAGGTACCTTGTTCTCTTTGGGTCAGGGAGTTTGCAGAGGCGCAGGTGGGTCTGGGGGAGGAATACCAGTCAAGGAGGGGTGGTGAGCCTTGTGTTTGGTAAGGGGGTTGTGGGTGGCCCTGGCCTCTTCTCTGGCCTGTGTGAGGACTGGCAGTGGTCACGGTGCTGTTGGCAGGCGAGATGCTAGAACCTCTTTCCGGAAGGATCGGTCACCCCCAGTCAGGTGGGGATTGGGGAGAAGAGTCTTTCTGGGCAGCCCAGTCCCCCGTCAGCTGCCGCGGTGGGGAGGGCTGCTTGGAGGCAGGCGTGGCCCAGCAGGGCCTGGACCCCTTTCCTGGTGTGCCTGGGTGTTGCTTTGTATTTCTTCCTCATGTTAACATGTAAATAATCATTTTATCGTTACAAAACAAATCACTTTCTGTTCTGTGAACAACCTAAGAACAGAGGATACTGTGAAATACTAGCGTTCTGATCTCTTTCCAGGGCGGCGTGACTGTCCCCACTGTGCTGAGTTCCTCAGATTGTGACACGTTAGCAGTAGCTTTAGGGATGGCGAAGACAGGGGCTTTTGAATTTGATTCCAGTTTTTGAAAATGGGTTGATGCGCCTCAATTGGATTTGGAACTTGGTGGTTTTGATGTGAGAAGGCCTTGGCTAAGGGGGTTTTGTTCTCAGAATTTACTTGTTTCTATCTTTTCATCTTTGTGTTGCTCAGCTGTTTTTATGTTCCTGATCTTTCTTCAGACTTCTGAGGGTATTTCTTGCTTGGTGTAGATATTAGAGCAAAGATCAGAACTTTGATTTGATTGTATTTTTGTACTTGTTGACTTGCTCTTGTGCTATCTTCTGCCACTTTTTCCTGATTTCAAGATGGAAGACCCAGCGTGCTTTAATTGATTAATTTATTCATTTGCGGTGCGCGGGCCTCTCACTGCTGCGGCCCCTCCCGTTGCGGAGCACAGGCTCCAGACGCGCAGGCTCAGCGGCCATGGCTCTCAGGCCCAGCCACTCCGTGGCATGTGGGATCTTCCCGGACCGGGGCACGAACCCGCGTCCCCCGCATCGGCAGGCGGACTCCCAACCACTGCGCCACCAGGGAAGCCCCCAGCGTGCTTTATTGATGGTAATATTTAGGGCTCATAAAATAGCTTTCAAACTTCTGGTGTGAATAATATAAAGTAATTTTAGAATTTAAGGAAAAGTTGTACGGATGGTGAATAAATAATTAGCATTAATGTTATTGATGTTGCCTACCTAGTTTGTCAAAATGCTTTTCCTGACTGCAGTATTTTATTGTAATGGAGAATAATTTCCATGCAAAACCGGTTGACTTAGAGGTCCTCTCTGGTTGCTTTGGAAACAGTCCAGCTTGGTAGTGAGTACTAGTCGAGTGCCGAGTTGCCAGGCCTTCATTACGGGCTCTCCGCAGCCATGGCGCAGCTCCGTGGGGAGGGCCCTGGATTGTCTGCTGTTCTCGTTTGGTCATGAGAGCATCAGGTTCTGGAGGTTAGAACGGCGTGACTTTCTTTCCCTCCAGCTTAAGTGCCAGAGGCTTTTGTTATTCAGCTGAGTGGTCATGGATTTCCTCCCTACCTGAATTGATCTGTGCGACCCCACCTGCTGCCCAAGACCCCTCCAGCCTCTCGGCCTGGCCTGGAAGATTGACTCCCAGGGAGCATTCAGTGATTTCTTGAACAAGAAGTGTTCACATCTGTCCTGAATTGTGCAGGTTCCCCTGCTGAGCCCTCACTGAGGTCCTTGTGCCACTGCAGCAGCGGGCAGGAGGTGAGGGCAGGGATGGCCTCCCGCACTGCTGGGGTGGCAGTGGGGGAGACCGCCTGACAGCACCAGCGCGGCTACACTGGAGACGCAAGCTGGGTTCACTGGGGTTTCTGTGGGCTACGGGTGTGTATATTTCGGCCCGTCACGCGTCACTCCGTGGTTGGAGGTGGTGGCCCGCTTTCCCCTGGAGAGCAGTGTTCTGCTCTGTTACACACAGCTTGAAGTGTGGTCGCCATTGGAAGCTATGAGGTCAGTTGTGAAGACCTGGGTCTCCCTTCGAATGACAGCCTGTCGAGGATACTTTTGGTTCTGGCGTTCTGGTCTTGAACTCAGCGTCCGAGAGGCAGCGCCTGCCTGTCATTTGCGTGTGTGGGGAGGCGGCAGCTGCAGACACTGGCTTGCTTGCTGCATGGCGTCTGGGGTCCTCTGCTTGGGCCTCACCTGGTCCCGGGCCGGGCAGCGTGGGGAGCGCTCCCCTCCCTGTGTCTGGGAAGTCCCTGCTTCTGTGCCGCCTCTCCCTGTAGGCTCCTGGCCCTGGAGCCCCCCTCCCGAGCCCGTAGCTCGAGCCTCAGGCCAGCCGCCTTGCCCCAGGAGGAGTCCACACCAGTCCCGGCCATGTGCTGGGCTGTCTGCCCCTGGTGGCCCCTGGGATGGGGGCCTTCGAGAGCCCATCCCAGGGGCATCCTGGGATCTGACTGTGGCCTTGGTGCCTGTTCTCAGTGCCCTCTTGGGCCTGCTGACACACGTGGGATTGGGCGGCTCGAGTGTGCACCTCGCAGGGCCGGTGGAGACGGGTGGGTGATGGGGTGTGTCAGGGAACCCCGGGCGGGGCTCTGGACTGAACCCTCCTCTGTTCTCCTGGCTGCGGTTGGTCCTTTTCCGGAGTCAGTGGAGGGTGATTGCCCGGCCGTGGCTCTCAGACCTCCCGCTCCTCCAGCTGGGGTCGGCGCAGGGCGTTCTCTGAAGCCTCTCTCTGTTCTCCCTCGTAAACACCTTCCTTCCCGTCGGTCCACCTAGGTCTGTCCCCATCGTCTCTCTGTTACTGTTGGTCCTTTTTTCCCTTTTGTCACCAGTCACTGGCACTTCCACACAATTTGCACAGTGATTTTCTAAAATGAAGATCTGACTCTGTTACTCCCTTCCTTAAGGAAACTGCCCTCTTCCAGGTCTTAAAAGGGCTGCTTCCTGCCCGGGAGTCCCTTCTCCCCAGTTTCCCTGGTGCCTGACGCTGCCCGCTCACCCTCAGGCCTCTCACGGCTGCCCCTTTGTCGGGTGTGCCCTTGGCCCCTGTTGGCTAGATTCTCATCCTCCGTCTCCAGGGGGATGTCTCTGGTCATAGTTTATTGTCCTATGTTGTAATTGTCCTCTACTTAGCTGTCTTCCCACCCGATGAAGCTGTCTTGGCGAGCGCGGTGGGTTCCTGCTGGAGCAGGTGCCTGCAGCTCCTGGCCATGCCAGCTGCAGCTCCTGGCCATGCCAGCTGCTGTGCCTGTCGACTCTGGCTCTCTGGACCCGCCGTGCCTCTCACTCGCTTCGTGTGTCAGTTAGGCTCCTTGTTTCATTGCTGGGTTTGTTGTGTGAGTCCAAAATGATTTCTTCTTTTAGATATTGTCCGCATCTTCTAAATATTGCACCCAACTTAGAGATGTTGGTACCCTCTTCCCACCTCTGTGCAAAAATAAGAACGTGTTTTGTGCTCAGACTTGGCACGTGGAGAAGGGAGCTCATGGCCTTCGGGCTTCCTGCTGAGCTGTCGCTTCTGTGCCCTGGGTGTGTTCTCGTGGCAGCTTCAGCCTCAGAAAGAAGGTGGGAAACCTGCCGTTGGATCTGGAGCAGGTGCCTTTTTCCATCTCTGTCCCCATCCCCGTGCTCACTCCTGCTTGGGCAGATGGCACAGCTGGAGGAGGCCTCAGCCTGGGTCCTCCGGCCTCTTGTTTTACAGAGATTTGTCTCTCTTTCTGTGAGTGATGACGTACGCCTGGTAAGTGGGAAACAGTGCTAATTATTTTCAGTTTACCACTCAGCCATGTTTTGGCAGAGAGTTTAAAAAATCAAGATAGGGCTTCCCTGGTGGCGCAGTGGTTAGGAATCCGCCTGCCAATGCAGGGGACGTGGATTCAAGCCCTGGTCCGGGAAGATCCCACATGCTGCGGAGCAGCTAAGCCCGTGCGCCATAACTACTGAGCCTGTGCTCTAGAGCCCACGAGCCACAGCTGCTGAAGCCCATACACCTAGAACCCGTGCTCTACAACAAGAGAAGCCACCGTAGTGAGAAGCCCCGCACATTGCAACGAAGAGTAGACCCCGCTCCCCGCAACTAGAGAAAGCTCGTGCGCAGCAACGAAAACTCAGTGCAGCAAAAAATAAATAAAAAAATTAATTAAGAAAAATTATTATAAAAATCAAGATAAAGTGAGATGTCCTAGCGCTTGGCAGGGACCTGTGTACACCGCCAGCTGCCCCATGTGTGGTGGACAGGGACCGGCAGTTAGGGTGCCAAGTCCTTAAAATACACGGTGAGAGGAGTGTTTCCTTTTTCCCTCTTCTGTGTGGTGCTGCATGGGAGTTGAGTGTGTGACTTGGATGGTGAGTTGTACCTTTAACACCTCCCCGGTGGCTTCATCGTGACTGCACGCTTTGCTCAGAGCAGCCTCTGGCAGAGTCCCTTCCCGCAGGGCTCCTTCAGGCCTCTGGGGCAGTTTGCTGCCTTCTTGCTGTCTTGTGAGCTTTCCCTGACTTGCTGTAATCACCTGTCTCAGATTTGTGTTTCTGAGGGTATGAAATATGGATACTCAGGGACTCAGGTTACCAGTCCTTTCAGTTTTGTGTTCAGCTGCTCGAAGGCTATGACGTGGACATTGTTAGCATTTCCATCGAGTCTCTGGTTTGGAGTTCAGTAGTGCTTTTAAGTTTAGGATGTAGAGGAGAGACGATTGGTCCTCAGAGGCTGCTGTTCTGCCTTTGCTTTTCCAGCTCGTAGACTAACCAGTTTCCCTCACCTACGTTTAGTCTGGACACACAAAGCCCATGGCTGCCTGGCCACAGCCTGGCCACTCGGTGCCCTCGCCTAAGACTGCCGTGCGCCAGCTGTGGCTGGAATCGCGGCGCGTGTTTGCCCTGTGCCGCGTGCCGTGGCATCTCGGCCTTCTTGTGCAGGAGTTAGAGGCAGGGTCAGAGCCAGGACTGAGAGCAAGTCACTGCATCTCTCTTGTTGTTGTTATGAGAATTGAGATTACATCTGCCTCTCAGGGCTTTTTTATTTTTCTTTCTCTGATTCAGTGAGCTGATGACTGTTAAAGCAACCAGCACAGTGACTAGCACATAAGCCCTAAACAATAATTTTACTTATTTTCCCCCCATTTTGCTTGGCCAAGGGTGACATTTGATGCCTGGTAACTGCTATTTTTTTTTTCTCCAGCTTTAGTTTGGTGTTACTGACGTACAATAAACTGTACTTATTAAAGTGTACAATTTGATACATTTTGGCACACTCAAGATAACGGATGTATCTACCACCCTCCCGAAGTTTAGGACCCCTTCATAATCCCCCCTGCCGCAGCCCTCCCTTGCTCCTGATTTTCTGTAGCGTACTTTGCATATTCTAGAATTTTATATAAATGTAATCTTTTTTCTTCACTGACTCGGTATCTTTGTAGAGAATCGGTTGTCTGTGTGTGGGTGGGTCTGTTTTTGGACTCTGTTCTGTCACATTGATCTCTTCGTCTGTCCCCGCACCACAGCACCCGTCACGACGGTTCCTGTAGGTGTACAGTGAGGCCTGCCGTCCTGGGGTGTCAGTACTGCAGACTCCTTTTTCTTTTTTCAGACTTGTTTTGGTTATTTTCTGTCTTATGTCACATTGCACAGAGAAGCCTGCTGTTTTTTTTTTTTCTTTTAAAATTCATTTTATTTACTTATTTTTGGCTGCATTGGGTCTTCATAGCTGTGCACGGGCTTCCTCTAGTTGCATCGCGAGGGCTTCTCGTTGCGGTGGCTTCTCTTGTTGGGGAGCTTGGGCTCTAGGTGTGCGGCCTTCAGTAGTTGTGGCACGAGGGCTCAGTAGTTGTGGCACGTGGGCTTAGCTGCTCCGTGGCATGTGGGATTTTCTTGGACCAGGGCTCGAACCCATGTCCCCTGCATTGGCAGGCACATTCATAACCACTGCGCCACCAGGGAAGCCTGCCTGCTGGGGTTTTGGTTGGGGTCGCATTGGCTCTCGGGTGAGCAGACCAGAGTCTCCCGGCTTTGGACACTGGATCTCTCTCTGCTGGCTTTGTCCTGCAGTCTCCCTCAGCAGGGCTTCACTTGTCAGGGTTAGAATACTGTACATCTTTTGTCAGATTTTCCCCTAAAGTAGTTCGTATTTTGATGCTGTTGTAAATGTTGTTTTTTGTTTGTTTCTTTTTTGCTGTGGGGGCTGTCTTGTGTGTTGTAGGACTTTTTTTTTATATGTATATAAATTTATTTATTTATTTTTGGCTGCATTGGGTCTTCATTGCTGTGCAAGGCTTTCTCTAGTTGCGGCGAGCGGGGGCTACTCTTCGTTGCCGTACGCAGGCTTCTCATTGCGGTGGCTTCTCTTGTTGTGGAGCACGGGCTCTAGGAGCATGGGCTTCAGCAGTTGTGGCTCGTGGGCTCAGTAGTTGAGGCTCGCGGGCTCTAGAGCGCGGGCTCAGTAGTTGTGGTGCACAGGCTTCGTTGCTCCGCGGCATGTGGGATCTTCCTGGACCAGGGCTCGAACCCGTGTCCCCTGCATTGGCAGGTGGATTCTCGACCACTGCGCCACCAGGGAAGTCCATAAATGTTGTTTTTAAAAAATTTCTTTCTTTTTTTTAAATTCGCTGCTCCACACGGTTTGTAGGATCTTAGTTCCCTGACCAAAGATCGAACCTGGGCCCTCGGCAGTGAAAGCGTGGAGTCCTTACCACTAGACCACCAGGGAATTCCCAAAATTTCTATATTTTGTAATAGTAGAGATGTCAAAAATTTTTTTATTAACCTTGTATCCTACAGCCATGCTAAACCTCACTTGCTAGTTCTGATGTCTCTTTGCTAGGTTTGGTTGGCTTGTCTGTGTACATAGATGATGATGCTGTCAACATGTGAAGTCAGCTTTACTCCTTCCTCTCTACTCTGATACCTTTTCTTTCTTTTCTCTTGGTCTGACTACCCTGAACAGACCCTCCAGTGCAGTGATGAAAAGAAGGGGGAGAGTAGCTTCCCGTCTGAGGCTTGTTTCTTTTTTTTCTTTTTTTTTCTTTTTCTTTCTTTTTTTTTTTTTTTGCGGTACGCGGGCCTCTCACTGTTGTGGCCTCTCCCGTTGCGGAGCACAGGCTCCGGACGCGCAGGCTCAGCGGCCATGGCTCACGGGCCCAGCCGCTCCGCGGCATGTGGGATCTTCCCGGACCGGGGCACGAACCCGTGTTCCTGCATCGGCAGGTGGACTCTCAACCGCTGCGCCACCAGGGAATCCCTGAGGCTTGTTTCTGAGTGGAGAAGCCGTCAGTTTTCACCGTTAACGGGGTTTTCATAGGTTGAGGAAGTTCCCTTTTATTCCAGATTTGCTGAGTTTTTATCGGGAATGAATGGTGGATTTTAGCAAAAACTTTCTGCACCAGTTGAGTTGGTCCTACGGTTTTGCTGCTTTAGTTTGTAAATTCTGTGGATTACACGGATTGTTTCTCGAGCGTGAAACCAGTCTTGTATTCTAGGGTTAAAGCCTTGGTTCCGTGTGCTGCTAGGCCATCTTGGTGGCTGGCTGACAGGTGACTGGGCTGCGCCTCTCATCACCCTGCCCAGGACAGTGGACTAGAGGGCAGGCACGGTGTGACCCCTGAGGCCCAGAGCTGCACGATGTCACTTGTGCCCCGTCCTGCTGGGCCCAGCTCATCGTGAGGCCAGCCCAGGTTTATGGGGTGTGAAATAGCTGTGGCCACGCAGCCTCTTGACGGGAGGAGCTGGGAGTCACCCTGCAGGTGTGGATGGCGAGGCAGGGAAGGTGCATTGTGCACAGTCCGCTGTGGGGCACAGTCGTTTGGACGGCCCACACCCAGATCCTCTCATTTTTGCTGTAGTTTTCCTAACAGCTGTCTAGTTCTCTGCTTTGGTTTTCCTTTTCAGGTTAACACTAATGGTTCCTTCTTGCCAGGTTTCGTGACTACAGAGTCAGGGGTGTTAAAGAACATGAGTTAGCGGGACTTCCCCGGCGGTCCAGAGGTTAGGACTCGGCGCTCTCACTGCCAGAGACCGGGTTCAGTCCCTGGTTGGGGAACTAAGATCCCACAGGCTGTGCGGCATGGCCAAAAGAACATGGGTAGTAAGTAACTCAGTTGTTGGGTGTGACTTTTAGAAACATACAGTATTATCCTGCATTGTGTATCCATGTGTGGATATGTGTATATCTGCACATGTGTGTGTGTGCAGGTGGGCTGGTGGGGACAGGCGCTGTTCATGGCCCTGTGCAAGGCTCACTGTTACTTCTAATCTGATAGCTGCTTTGATGCTGAATTTATCGAGGTCAGAATGTTCATAGAGGGCCTTGGTCTGGCTCTCCAAAGCTTAGGGAGCAGTTAAGCTTTGTTTTTTTCCCTTTGATGTCAGTGTGATTTTCTTCCAAAATTTACTTAGCTTTTAGCCAACACATAATGCTAGCGTTTGTCAGGTGCTTTGTTGTTTGTGTGCCGGGCATCATCCAGGTACTCTGTATCCCGCGATGATCTTGTGTGGTTGGCAGGATGATTTCTGCTTGACTGACGACCAAACCGAGGCTTAGTGAAGAGGTTAAGGAGTAAGGCTTTCAGGTTTTAGATAAATCAGAGAATCATTTCTTCTTCAGACAATTGAACTGTCAGCAAAGTTGGGCTCGTTACAGAAAGAGCATGAGGGTGTCCTTTGTGTAGCGACATGATGTGGCTGTCCCACAGCCAGCGGGAGGCTCTGCCGGCATCTTGCCAGGCTCAGGTACAGGCTCATTCTCCTGGTCCCTGCTGTCGTTGGCATCCTGACATTTCTGAGAGTGTGGCTGGTGACTGGAGCTGTCACCAGGAGCCACGTGGTTGTTGCTGGATCCGGGCATCCTGGAGGAGCGTGGAGCGGGAGCGCGGCTGCCCGCCCGCCTGCTGGGGCGGCTGTTCTCCGGGCCAGCACGAGGCTGTGCGGCCCCAAGTGGCTGAGCACCGGTGCCCTGAACGTCAGAGCTTTCCAGACCCCTGTTCTGTGTCATGTGGCATCTGACAGCAGTCTGATTCATGATCCTCTGTAGGTAACCTTTTAGGATTTTCTGGTAACTTGTAGGGTTTTCTGCCTTTTTGTGGGAGTCTGAAATTTCACTTATTTGTTAGGGTTTGGATTGGACTTTTTCATCTTGTCAGTATTTAGTAGCTCTTTGAATATGCAAACTTGTCTTAATTTATTTCTCTCGCCAAGGTTTTCTATAAGGGGCCTGATAGTAACTTGCAGACTTTGGGGCTGCATGGTCTCCACTGCACCTGCTCAGCTCTGCCGTGAAGGAACCATAGACCATATGTAACAAAGGAGCCTGGCTGTGTTCCAGTAAGACTTTATTTATTGACACGGAAATTTGAATTTCATGTCATTTTCTGTTGCCACAAAATATTCTCTTCTATTTCAATCAGATACAAATATAAAACCATTCTTAGATTGTGGACTGTGTCAAAAGCAGCAGTGGGACAGATTTGGCCTTCTGGTGCCAGTGTGCAGAGAGCCCTGTCACACCAGACGAATTTGGAAGTGCATAAATTCACTGAGTTTTGTCCTTGCAGCTTTCTTTTAACTGCAGCAGTGTCTTGACTTTGGTCTTTCTATATAGTTTGATCTGTGGTTTCCCTAGATGTGGGTTATTTGTCCGTCTGATCTGGTCAGCTACTGATACATCATTGTTTTTCAGTGCTGTTTTAGATTTATTTTTTCTAAGATGTTTGTCACTTTTAAGAAATTTTAGGCTAAGGGGATACATTCCACCATCGTGATCTACTGGTATTGATCTTTTTGTAAACACAATTGCGCTCTGAACAGGAAGCACTTTCCCCAAGTGTGTTTTGACTTGTACAGAAGAAATGAATTTTTTCCTTAAGTAGAAAGCTGGGGGAATATTAAACTTAATAACAGTCATCATGCATGTATGCCAGCCTAAGGAATTAATTTTGAATTAAATGTGAACTGAACATTTTGCTGTGGAGTAACACATTGGGATGAAGTATTTATGGTGATTGAGTTGGTACTAACGAGGCTGCTTGTGAAGTGAAGCTGTGATGAGTGGAGTATCCCACTGATGACAGAGATGCTGAGGGGCCTTTGCACATCCTGGGCGGCGCCTCACGACTGGAGGGGCGGTGGGGGAGGGGCTGGGACTTGGTCCCTCTGGCATCCAGGAGCTGCACTGCTGGTCAGTGACCATGGCGTAGAGGAGACCCTAGTGTTCACAGCTTTATAGTGTAGTAGAAATGACCATGGTAATTAGTTAGAGGAGGCATTTGTCCTTATTTTCCTAGATTAGGGGAAAAAGTTTGGAGAATTTAGGCAACTAAAATAGGATGGTACTGTTCATGGTTCTGTGAATTTTTCTTTATTTAGTAAAACTGCATTAAAGTTGGATTATTGCCAACTTGAGTTTTCTTTTTATTGTGGTACAGTACACGTAACATAACCCATTTTAGCCATTTTTTAAAAAAATTTATTTTTGGCTGCATTGGGGCTCCGCTGCTGCACTTGGCCTTTCCCTAGTTGTGGCCAGCGGGGGCCACTCCTCGTTGTGGTACTTGGGCCTCTCATTGAGGTGGCCTCTCCTGTTGTGGCTCTCGGGCTCTAGGCTTGCAGGCTTCAGTAGTTGTGGTGCATGGGCTTAGTTGCTCTGCGGCTTGTGGGCTCCTCCCGGACCAGGGCTCGAACCCGTGTCCCCTGCATTGGCAGGTGGATTCCTAACCACTGCGCCACCAGGGAAGCCACATTTTAGCCATTTGTAAGTGTACAGTCTTGTGTCCTCATATTGTTGTGCAGCTCTCGTCACCACCCTCCATTTCCAGAACTTTTTCATCTTCCCTGACTGAAGCTGTGTCCCCAGGACACTGTCAACTTGCCCCCCGCCCCGGCCCCTACGCTGCTTTGCGTCTGTGAACGTGACTCCTCCAGGGACCTTGTGTGAGTGGGGTCACATGGCATTGTCCTTCTGTGTCTGGCTCGCCTCACCAAGTGTACTGTCGTTAAGGCTCGTCCAGGCTGTAGCATACCGTTCCCTTGCGCGGATGGACCGCGTGGAGTGTGTGTGTCGTCCATCTGTGGGCCGTCGGTGTTGTGAGCAGTGCTTCTACTGCTCTTGTGTGCTGTACTTCATTCTTCCCCTCTAGGTCTCTGTGTCATTGCTGTGACACATCTTCTACATGTTACAGAATACATGCTACATTATTTTTACTTTAATGGTTAATTTTCTTCTAAGTAGATTTAAATAATAATTTGAAAAAACTTTAAAACCTAGACTTGAAGAGTTTTTTAGACAACCTAAATCATATGGTATAGTTTGCAGATTTGTAAGTTTAAGGAGTAAAACTGCTTAGAAACTGGGTGGTTTCTGTTTTTTGGTGTTCTTCATTCCTCTGTGTGGTATTCTCACAGTGGACTCAGGCATGAGTTCTTCCAGCTTCTGTCTGCCTCACTGTGTGTTTCTTCTGCCATTGTTTTGAGAGGTGTTTTGCAGGCTGACCCTGTGTTCCGAGTGCTTTAGTCCTGTCACTTCACTGATTGTGACTTGTACTGTTTACAGCCAGAAATCTGCTGTCCCCCTGGTACTCAGACCTCTGTGTGGAATGTGGCTGTTTCCTCTGAAGCTGTTGAGAGTTCAAGTCACTTGGTTTCTGATGCAGCGTAGAGCAGTTTTATTCATGTTTCTTGTGCTTGGGGTTTGTTGAGCTTTATGGGTCTGTGGGTTTATAGTGTCCATCAATTCTTGGCCGTTATTTGTTCAGATAACTTTCTTTCCCTCCCTCTCTTTTGGAGACTCCACTTTCCTTCCTATGGGATTGCCTAAAATGTCACCCAGCGCGGTGTGCCCCATGCCCCCTCTCTCGTTCGGGGCGCTTGCTGTTGCTGTGTCTCTCAGCTCACTGCTTTCCTTCTGTGATGTCTACTGTGACACACATTCTCGTCTCAGGAAAGTTTACCTCATACATTGTAGTTTTATTTTGTCAAGAAGTTGGATTCGTTTTAGATCTTCATCTGTCTGATCAGCACATGGGTCTTCAGGATCCGGGTCCGTGTCCATCCGGCGTGGCTGTCCTCTCACTTGTGCGTGGCTGCTGTCCCCTGTTGTTGCCCACACTCTCCTGCTCCTCTGCGTGGTCATTTTTGATTGTGTGCCAGGCATTGTTAATGGTACCTTGTTGTTGCTGGATATTTTCGTGTTACTGTAAACATCCTTGGGCTTTGTTCTTGGGGGTAGTTAAGCTCCTTTGAAGCAGTTACTTCTTTCAGTTCTTTACTTGCAGCTTTGCTAGGTGGGACCAGAGCAGCGTTCAGTCCAGGGCTGGTTTTTCTGCTCCTTGGAGCTCTGTCCCTGTACAGGTCCCCCATGTGCCCACCCGGACCCAGCTCCGTCCTCTTCAGGCTCTCCTGCCCCTGCCGCGCCCTCTCCCTCTCCCCACTTCTCATCTCTTGGGGGGTCACTCCTCACCACCTGGTGTCCAGAGTCTGGAAACTGTACTTTTGTCCAGGGCTGAGGGGATGGTGAATGTGTTCCTTTTATGCCATCTTGGTCAGAGTGGAAGCTGGCATAGAAATTTTCCAGAATTTTAATATTTTTTGCTTAAAAGCTTAGATTTTATCATTGACAACAGATACTGACAACAGTTGTTTACTTGAAAAACTAGAGTTTGTCAGTTGTTTGTTGGAGTCAGATTGGGCTCCCCACAAGTAGTTGCAGCTCAGACAGCAGCACGAGGGCCTGGTTCAGGGAACCCTTGTCCTGTGTCTTCAGTAGGTGTGCTTCATGCCCTCTTTAGTTCTGTCACAGTATTAAGACAGTGTGTAGCTCAGTGTCGAAGTTTAACAAAGTGAAGGTTTACTGATTGATCCAGAAGAGGAAGTGTTGTTACTGTAAAGTGACACTGCACGTAGAGTTGCGACTGCGGAGCAGCAGTGCTGCACCCGCCTTGCAGGTGTCGGCTCCGGGAAGACGACTAGTCCTTTCTGCTCTGACCTAGTTCTGATCTCAGAGCTCCCGCCTGCTGCACATGGGTGAGACCGTGTCTAGAGGCAGTAATGGTGGAACTGGACCATGGAGGGCTGGTGGTACAGCCGAGGGACTGGATGGATTTGAGATATTTTTAAGATGGAGAAGATACACTGTAGGTTTATTTCCCTTTGTGGGAATTTTAATCAAGTTTTGCTACCTTAGGTAAGACAAGTCTGGATTTTGTGGAAAGAAGTGTTGTTGAATGCAGCGGCTTCTTTGTGGCGGCAGCTTTGGAGATGAGTGGGAGACGTCTGAACCCAGCAGGGTGATGGTGTGTCTTCTAGGGGAATTGTGACATCAATGAAAGCCCTGCCGCAGACCTGAATTACATAACATGAGTGCTAAATTCATGCAGGAGCGGGGGATATACTTTGAAGAATGAAGTTGACTGGAATTTATTTTGAATAAACTTTAAAAAATACATCATTTCAGGACTTCCCTGGTGGTCCAGTGGTTAAGAATCTGCGCTTCCAATGCAGGGGGCCCGGGTTTGATCCCCGGTCAGGGAACTAAGATCCCACATGCTGCAACCAAGCCCACGCGCCGCCACTAGAGAAGCCTGCGCGCTACAACGAAGATCCAGCAGAGCCCCAAACCCCCAAAACAGCAACTTTTCAGAAAACTCTTTTCTGTTAGCATCACTGTCTTCCCTTGGTTGCCTTGCAGCAGTGGTGTCCCTCTCAGGACAGACAGCAGCTGTGCTGGTGGGCTGTCTTCCAGGGAGGAGAGTCTCCAAGGCTCTGGCGGGGGGCATTCTGTGGGAGCAGCCGTTCTTAGGTGGGGCCTCTGGCCCTTCACTTGATCCGACGTTAACCAGAGTGTGTCATTTCTCATGTCCATCCGGCACGTGTTTGTGTTGCTCAGGGTAATCACTAGTGTGCCTGTGATGGTTTTAGTGACATTTCCATGGGTATAGTCTCGACAGTAACAGTGCTGGTTCTAAAATCTATATAGGTGTGTTTTTTTTAAAATAAATTAATTTATTTATTTTTGGTTGCGTTGGGTCTTCATTGCTGTACGCGGGCTTTCTCTGGTTGCTGCGAGCGGGGGCTACTCTTCATTGCGGTGTGCGGGCTTCTCATTGTGGTGGCTTCTCTTGTTGCGGAGCACGGGCTCTAGGCATGTGGGCTTCATTAGTTGTGGCACGCAGGCTCAGTAGTTGTGGCGCACGGGCTTAGTTGCTCTGTGGCATGTGGGATCGTCCGGAACCAGGGCTCGAACCCGTGTCCACTGCGTTGGCAGGCGGATTCTTAACCACTGTGCCACCAGGGAAGCCCGGCTAGGTGCATTTTGACAGTTGTATTACCCCATGTGGCCAACAGTCAAAATTGATGTAGAACATGTCTGTCACCCCCAAAAGTTCCTTGTCACACTTAATGCCCCAGGCCTCGCTCAAGCCACCACCTATTCCGCTTTTGGCATAGATTAGTTTTGCCCGTTTTAGGGTTTCCCATAAACAGTCACTCTTCATGCTCCCCTCCCCCAGCCCCTCACAACCACTCACGTCCTTTGGTTCTCTGTGGATTTGCCTGTTCTAGACATTCCATGTCAAGGGAATCTTACAAGGTTGGTCTTTTGCATCTGGGTGTTTTCAGGGCTCATCCTTGTTGTAGCAGGTAGTGGAACTCCATTCTTTTATATGTTTGGAAAGTATTTCATTGTACTGATATACACATTTTGTTTACATTTATCTGTTGATGGACATGTGGGCTCTTTCCACCTTCTGGCTATAATGAATAGTGCTGATGTGAGCAAATGTGTATAACGTTTTGTTTGAACACCTCGTAGGTGTGTGACTGGGAGTGGAATTGTCGGGTGATGTGACAGTTCTGTGATTTTTTTAAATTTAATTTTTATTTATTTATTTATTGGCTGTGCCGAGTGGCATATGGGATCTTAGCTCCCTGACCAGGGATTGAGCCCGCAACCCCTGCAGTGGAAGCGTGGAGTCTTAACCACTGGACCACCAGGGAAGTCCCTAGTGATTTAAAAAAATTTTTTTTTAATTTTTTATAGATCTGTTATTAACTTTTTGAGGAATCACCAAACTCTTTTGCACAACAGGTGCACCGTTTTACATTCCTACCATACAGGTCAGAAGCACAACCACAGTCCTTTGGGGATCGGGTGTGCGGTGCCCTGTCTGGCGTCAGCCGCCTGCACGAACAGTGTGGTGAGTGGGTCCGTCCCACCACTGTCAGTGCTCTGCCACAGAAATCAGGAGCTTTCTCGGTATGTGTCCCCGTGGATGGAAGCTTTTGATTGGATCCCATGGTTACATAGTTGTGAAGAAGTTGATTCTGATGGTTTTTGCCACCTTGTCCACTGCTTTCTTTTGAGGGAGGGACTTGTTGGGTTCCCTGTTCTGCCTTTGTGGTGACATCTTCACCTGGCCTGTGTTCTGAGATGCGTCTGTGTTGGTACTTTGTGACTTTTTCTTGTTGAGGAGACACACATAGCTGTGTGGCTCACGTGGAGCCGATTTGAGGACCCTGTGATCCTGGTCATTGCTGAGGAGTCTTGCCTGGAGCGTTTTTCTGTAGAGGCTGGTTTAAGCAGGTTGGGTTATGGTTTGTGAAGAGTGCTCATGGAAGGATCGGGCTCTGGTCTGGGTGAAGTGCGGCTCTCAGGTGCTGCCAGTGCCGGGCCAGGTGCAGGCCCACTCCCCACACAGTGCCGCCTGCTCCATCTGCCCCCGGTGGCACTGCGCTACGTCCTGACCTCTGGCCCCTGGACGTGGGTGGCTGAGAGCAGCTCTCCACGTGTCCGCGTGGCAGCCTGCGTCCAGGCCTTTGTGAAGCGGCGTACCTTGTGCATTTAGTGAGCACATCATTTCTATTCGTTATTGAAGGAACAGTTATAAAACATGCACTCCTTGCCGGGGACTGTTCTGTGTGCTTCGCAAGATCAACTCATTTACTCCTGGTAACTCCTGAGGCATAGGTAGACCTACTCATCTCTCTGTTGTTGAGGTGAGTAAACTGAGGCACAGAGAGGCTGGACCACATGCCTGGGGTTACACAGGTCATGAGTAGCAAGGCCGGCATTGGGCCCTGGGCAGCCTGGCTCCAGAGCCCCACCTCTGGCCACGTTCTGTAATAAGCCACCCCACTCCCCGCACTGTTTTGGACGGGTAGATAGCGTATGTTGTGTTGGCAGCTGTATCTCCAGCAGGTAGTGGAGCGCCGAGTGAACGTCTTCTCACAACATTGTGGTCTCGTGCTTTCCCACTTACACTCTTGCTGGCGGAAGGACGACTTGTGCTCTTACAGAAGTAACATAACATCTCTTTTGGCTCCTGGATTGGCTATGCTCGTGGACGTAGCCATGCTGCTGCCCTGAGCTGCTGGGGACACTGGCTCAGGGGGTCCTCAGCAGCCGGTTCCTGCTCAGGGGAAGGCAGCTTGGCTTGTAGAAGGGTCTTTTTGTAGAGGGAGAGAACTTATTGGGCTGATTAGGACTTTAACTCAGCTATAAGTTCTTTTTAGAAATGTTAGCAGGGATGTAGGTGCTGTTTGAGGGATTCCTGCCTCAGTTTGTTTATTTATTTGAACTGTAGTTGATTTACAATAGTGCGTGAGTTTCAGGTGTGCAGCAAAGTGTTGCAGGTATGTATATATATATCAGATTCTTTTCCCTTATAGGGTGTTACAAGATACTGAATATAGTGCTATGCAGTAGGTTCTTGTTGATTATCTATTTTATATATAGTAGTGTGTATCTGTTAATACCAAACTCCTAATTTATCCCTCCCCCCTTCTCTTTTGGTAATAATAAATTTGCTGTCTATGAGTCTGTTTTTGTTTTGTAAACAAGTTCAGTTGTATTAATTAATTAATTAATCAATTAATTTTGGCCATTCTGCACAGCATGCTGGATCTTAGTTCCCTGACCCGGGATCAAACCCATGCCCCCTGCAGTGGAAGCTCGGAGTCTTTAACCACTGGTCTGCCAGGGAAGTCCCTGTATTAATTTTTAGATTGCACATATAAGTGATATCATATGGTATTTGTCTTTCTCTGACTTAGTATGATAATCTCTAGGTCCATCCATGTTGCTGCAAACGGCATTATTTCATTCTTTTTTTATGGCTGAGTAATATTCCATCGTGTGTATAAATACCACATATTCTTTATCCATTCATCTGTTGATGGACCCTTAGGTTGCTTCCATGTCTTGGGTATTGTAAATAGTGCTGCTATGGACACTGGGGTACATGTATCTTTTCAAATTAGAATTTTCATTTTTTCCAGGTATATGCCTAAGAGTGGGATTGCTGGATCACATGGTAACTCTGTTTTTAGTTTTTTAAGGAACCTCCATACTGTTCTCCACAGTGGCTACACCAATTTACATTCCCACCAACAGTGTAGAAGGGTTCCCTTTTCTCCACACCCTCTCCAGCATTTGCTGTTTTTAGACTTTTTGATAATGGCCATTTTGACCTTTGTGAGGTGATACCTCATTGTAGTTTTTCTACATTTCTCTCATAATTAGCATTGTTGATCATCTTTTCATGTGCCTCTTGGCCATCTGTATGTCTTCTTTGGAGAAATGTCTATTTAGGTCTTCTGCCCTTTTTTTTTTTTTGCAGTACGCAGGCCTCTCACTGTTGTGGCCTCTCCCGTTGTGGAGCACAGGCTCTGGACGCGCAGGCTCAGCGGACATGGCTCACGGGCCCAGCCGCTCCGCGGCATGTGGAATCTTCCCAGACCGGGGCACGAACCCGTGTCCCTTGCATCGGCAGGTGGACTCTCAACCACTGCGCCACCAGGGAAGCCCTTCTGCACATTTTTTGATATTTTTTTTGTTTGTTATTGAGTTGTATGAGCTGCTTGAATCTTTTGGAAATTAAGCCCTTGTTGGTCGCATCGTTTGCAAATATTTTCTTCCATTCTGTAGGTTGTCTTTTCGTTTTATTTACAGTTTCCTTTGCTGTGCAAAAGCTTGTAAGTTTGATTAGGTCAAGTTAGTTTATTTTTGCTTTTATTTCTTTTGCCTTGGGACACTGATCTAAGAAAACATTGGGACAAATTTAAAAAAAAATTTTTGTTTATTTGGCTGCACCGGGTCTTAGTTGCCGCACTTGGGATCTTTAGTCGTGGCATGCGAACTCTTAGTTGTGGCATGCATGTGGGATCTAGTTCCCTGACCAGGGATTGAACCCCGGCCCCCTGTATTGGGAGCACGGAGCCTTAGGCACTGGACCACCAGGGAAGTCCCAATATTGGTACCATTTGTGTCGGAGAATGTTTGACCTGTGTTATTTTCCAGGAGTTTTATGGTGTCATGTCTTATGCTTTAAGTCTTTAAGCCATTTGAGTTTATATTTGTGCATGGTGCGAGGGAGTGTTCTAACTTCATTGATTTACATGTGGTTGTCCACCTTTCCCAGCACCGCTTGCTGAAGAGACTCTCTTTTCTCCATTGTATTTTCTTGCCTCCTTTGTCATAGGTGAATTGACCGTAGAGGTGTGGGCCTGCTTCAGTTTTAAGTTAGAATTTTTTTGATATAAAAGTGGAGTATTGGGGGACTTCCCTGGTGGTCCAGTGGTTAAGACTTTGCCTTCCAATGCAGAGGGCGTGGGTTCAGTCCCTGGTCGGGGAGCTAAGATCACACATGCCTTGCGGACAAAAAAACCAAAACATAAAACAGAAGCAATATTGTAACAAATTCAATAAAGACTTAAAAAAAAAATGGCGTTTTGGGACTTCCCTGACTGTCCAGTGATTAAGACTCCGCATTTCCACCGCAAGGGGCGTGGGTTCAATCCCTGGTTGATGAACTAAGATCCCATATCCCACATGCCAAGCAACGTGACCAAAAAGAAAAAAAAAAAAGTGTAGTATTTACCTTTAATGATAATCATCTTATTTCCTGGATTTGAAACATTGATGTCAGCAAAGTAAAACAAAACTTGATGACAAAGGATGATTTTTTAACTACTAACATAGTAGAGGATATTTAAAATGTGCTGAAGATGTGTTTCTCCTGACGAAGTATTCTTGACTTGTGACAGCTAAACGGCTGTGTTTACCTCTGTGGTTACTAAGAGCGAGGCGTTATTTGGTTAAGCCGGGTCCGGAACGTGGACACCCTAGCCCTCGAGCACTCGGGTGGGTGGAGGGTGGAGAACTGGGGGTTCACGGCGGCACTGGACACCGGGGTGGACCATGCGCAGGCTGCCTGGCCGGGATGAGGGTGCACGTGCGCTCCTGTCCCTCCAGCCACAGTGAGCTGCGTGCTGTCACAGGGTTAAGTTTTAGGACACATGTTTGGGAGGAATCTGGAGAGAATTACTGTGAATTGCACCCTGAGCTTCAGTCTTAGATGACAAAAAGCACGGTTATACAGATAACTAACTTAAAATTTTTCTTTAATTTATTGAGTTGTAATTTTCATAGCATAAATTGACTCATATTAAGTGTATAATTTAGTGATTTTTCCTGAGTTTACTGAGTAAGATCCCTCTTACCTATTTCCAGTTAGTTCCTGTTTCTGCCCCCCACCCCCAGGCAGTTGCTAGCCTACTTCCCATCTCTATAGATTTGTCTTTACAGATAATTAACTTTGAAAATGAAAACCCTTAAACACCCTTAAAAGCAGCAGTAGCACCTTCCTCAGTTGTCTGTATGAAGACACACTTTATCTTTGGTTGAGTAAAACCTTGGGATCTGACATAGAGGACCAGATGCTCAGTATTTTGGACTCTGTGGGCCACAGGTGTCTGTCAGAGGTACCCAGCTTTGCCGTTGAACCACGAGGATAGCTGTGGGTAACGGGGGAGGGAAAGAGTGTGGCCGTGTTCCAGGAAAACCCTTTCCAGAGCCAGGCCCTGGCTCCCCCTGATCGTGGTCACACGTCCGAGATGGAATGGGCCAGCAGGACTTCCTGCAGAAGCTGAGCTTGGACCTTTCTCCAGTCATGTGACATGCTGGTGGCTGATGGAGAGCGTACTTGGTTTCTGGGGGATATATGAAATTGTGTAACATGTGAGGATATCTGGGAAGATAAAGCAAGCATTTAGATGGTCCTGATGATTCAGAGAAATGAGGAATTTAGGAGTGCATGTATAGTAGTAAGTTTTAGAAAGAGAATTTGTAAATGATAATCAAGAGAAAGGATTTGGGTTTTGTAGGATCATAAGCAAGCATTCATCAGCAGTAAATGTGAAAATGACTGGGTTTGGAACTTAAAACCTGTTAATTTCATTATTAATTAATTAATTTGGCTGCGCCATGTGGCATATGGGGTCTTAATTTCCTGACCAGGGATCGAACCCCGCGCTCCGTGCAGTGGAAGCGCAGAATCTTAATCACTGGACCGCCAGGGACGTCCCCCAAACTTGTTAATTTTGAGTATTGCTTAGTCATGTTTAACTGGGAGAACAAGCCCTTCTGTGCTGTCAAGTGTGGGTTTGGGCCTGCAGCCCCTCTTCCCGGGGGAGTGTGGTTGCTGTGGGAGTTGCCCCACCAGCCGGGTGTGCTCTTGGTCTGTCTCAGAGTCTTCAGTTTATATTTACTTTTTTATAAAGTGGAAAAATTCCCTTCTCCAATTTGTGAAAGTGCTGTGTTCTGAGCAACAAGTGAGGCGTATATCGCACATACCGGATCTGCACACGTGGTCCCACCACAGAGGGCGCAGAGGGGGGTTGGTTGTGTCTTCCTGTGGAGGCTGCAGTGCCCATCCCGGGCCTGTGAGAACAGGTGTGTGTATATGTTAAAATGTAAGTTTAAAAATGTGAACGGAAGTCACAGGCCTTTGTATGCTAAGACACCCTGTTTTCTCTTTTTTCCAATCTTACTATATTGTGCACATCTCTTCACCACATATTGAATTGCTAGACATTCAGTTGGGATCTGAGGAAAGAATGCAGAAGTTTCCCAGGATAGCATTAAAAACAGGATGATTTTTTTAAAGTCAGGGAGGGCAGCGTGCCCCTCCTCACCTCACAGGTGTCTCCCGTTGCAGGTTGCTGGGGCAGCGACCCCGCTTGCAGGGAGCTGGGTCCTTGAGGAGGTCTCCCCAACTCTGTGATCCTCCCACCCCTGCCTGGTGGCTCCCGGGACACACAGGCCATGGGACATGACTTAGGCTTTAATGCACACGCTTACGCTTTCCCAGGTGCTGGGGCTCTTTGCAGCCGCTTCCTGCAGGAGTGCTTTGCTGAGCTGTGTTTATAGAGAGGTTTTTGATGAAGGTGGAAGTGAAGTGAGAGTGTAGGCCTCCGAGTTCGTCACCCCCCCATCATTTCAGGGTGTTAGGTTTCTGGCCTTTGTTTTTCTTAATGTGGCGTTTGGAGGACGTTGGGAGTATCACTAACAGCGAGGACGCTGTGTAAGTCGGCTTCCACTTTGTGACTAGAGACCTGGGTGGTTTCCTGACTGACTTTGATTTGCTTCTGCTCTTTAATGCATAATGCAGCATCGGGTGGGACTTAGGGCAGTTGGCTGTGTGCTGTAGAATTGAGACTTGCGTTGGGATTTTCTGGGTCTTCTTTGGGGGCCGAATTTAATTATATTCTGATGCAATTCAAATATTTTAACTTTTCCCTTCTGATAAGTTCTTGTGTCTAAGGAACTGCGCGAAGAAGATGAAGTGATCTTCATCCGTTTTTATCTATACCTGAATTTCTATAAAAACACATAAGTAGTCATCTTGGGCACCTGCAGTGATTCCACTTCTCACCAAAGTAGAGCTTTTTGTGATGTGTGCACTACTCGTAGGTCCTCTGGCATCAACCAGCGCCCTCTCTTAGAATTGGTGCTGACTGTCCCTGGAAGACAGCACAAGTGAGGAAGGTTTGTGATTCTGTCAGCACAATAAGATGGGATTATCTTACTGTTAATCAGTGAATTAGAGGTAAGTTGTGTAGAACCCATAATGCAAGGAAACAGGAAAGTGATGCATGGAACTGAAAAATGGCTTTGACAGATACTGAGAGGCCTGATCCCGGCCCCACAGTGTTTGTAATAAGTTTAAGTTTGATATGTAACAGTGTAACTTTTGGGTGAATTTTTTAAGTATTGGAATTTCAGATGTTTAAAAATAATTTACTTCATGTCCTTAAGGTAAAAATTTTCGTGATAGCTCAGTGTCTGAGATGTGTGGGGCTGGGTCACGGTGAGGGATCTGCCGTGATTGTGTGATGCAAGATTTGGGCGTGGAGCGGGAGAGGAAAGGGATCAAGTTAGAATCGCCCGCTGTTTTATCAGCCGTCTGCTTTCCCTGTAACAAGGAGGGAATAAATGCACGAGTGTGGACCAAGCCTGCAGTCAGGTGCTTCCCACCCCCATGGCAGGGGTCACCCTGTGGGTCAGCAGGTGGAGGGAGCCAGGAGGGCTCGTCACGCAGCCTGGTCAGCCCGTCCCTGGGACTGAACCCGCCACCTGCTCCCTCTGCTTCACTTCATGCCTGACCTTGTGCAGGAGATGTGCTGTGCCTTAAAAGATGCTCACTTCCTTTCCAACATGTAACACGTGTGTGGGTGTACATGCAACACATGTGTTTATGTAACACTTGTGGGTGTATATATGACATACATGTGTGGGGTTTATATGCAATGTGAGTGTATACGCAACGTGTGGATGTACGTGTAACACATCTGTGCAAGTAAATGACGTAGCGTGTGGGCACACGTAATGTGTGCAGGTGTATATGGAACACGTGTATGGAACACGTGTAGCACATGTGTGGGTGTATATGGAACACGTGTGGGGTATGTAACATGTGAGTGTATATGTACCATGTGTGCAGTACAGTTTTATTATTTATTTACTTATTTTTAAAAGAATCAGTTTCATTCATTTATTTATTTATCATCATGAGTCAGTTTTATTTATTTATTTTTGGTTGCACTGGGTCTTCGTTACTGTGTGTGGGCTTTCTCTAGTTGCGTTGAGCAGGGGCTACTCTTCATTGTGGTGTGCAGGCCTGTCGCTGCAGTGGCTTCTCGTTGCGGAGCGTGGGCTCTAGCCATGTGGGCTTCAGTAGTTGTGACATGCGGGCTCAGTAGTTGTGGCTCGCGGGCTCTAGAGCGCAGGCTCAGTAGTTGTGGCTCACGGGCTTAGTTGCTCCACGGCATGTGGGATCTTCCCAGACCAGGGCTCGAACCCGTGTCTCCTGCATTGGCAGGTGGATTCTTAACCACTGCACCACCAGGGAAGTCCCATATCTAGTATTTTCTAGGTATTATTATATATATTTTTAATTTCAATTTTTGGTTTGAGAGGACTGTGTATGTTAGTTTTGTGGTTGAGAAGGTCTTAAGGAGACTGTCTTGGTTTGTGTTTTCTGCGCAGTATATGCACGTATTTGCTACCTAAGTCCAAAGGTAACCCGGCGTGAGTCCCTGGGCACCTGTAGGGTGGATGTTCTGTCGGTGGGCCCGCCTGGACTCGCGCACTGGGGCATCAGGCCCATGTGGCTGTGCCATGCTTCAGCGTGGGGACCTCTGAGAGGGGAGGCCCAGTTTTCCACCTGCAGGAGTTGGCTGCCTGTCTGTGGAGACGCACTTGATACCAGACAGCTGGAAGGTTTGGGAAGGATGAGGAGAGACGTGCACAGGGCTGTGGGGACCCCTGGGCCGGGTGGGTGAGTCTTGGAGGCCCACATGCCTTTGCCACCTGGGCACTGTGTGTGGTGGTGATGGGGGCCTAGGGCTCAGCAGCCCTGCACTCCTTCCTGCAGCTCTGGAGCGTGCTGAGGCCGTGCCGGGGCGTGGAGGTTCTGGGGCCTGGGGCCAAGGGGCTCACCTGAAGGGAACGGGAGGGCTCTCAGGGCTGCTGCCAAGTAGGGGGCGCGGCTGTGAAGGTGAGGCGCACGGCACAGTGTAGAGTTCCGTCTCTGTACAGAGTGGTGCTCGTTTCCCATTCATCATGGCACGCTTATGAAAGGAAAGTTACTTTCGTTAAAATAAGAAATTTATTCTATTTAAAGAAAATACTAGATATGGGATTTCCCTGGTGGCACAGTGGTTAAGAATCCGCCTGCCAGTGCAGGGGGTCACGGGTTCGAGCCCTGGTCCGGGAGGATCCCACATGCCGCGGAGCAACTAAGCCCATGCGCCACAACTACTGAGCCTGCCCTCTGGAGCCCACAAGCCACAACTACTGAGCCCACGAGCCACAACTACTGAAGCCCGTGTGCCTAGAGCCTGTGCTCCACAACGAGAGAAGCCCGCGCACCGCAATGAAGAGTAGCCCCCGCTCGCTGCAACTAGGGAAAGCCCGTGCACAGCAACAAAGACCCAATGCAGCAAAAAACCCCACAAAAAACCACAACTAGGTAAATGGTGGCATGGGTAATGAATGCATGATTATGGCAAAAACTTAGGGATACGGTACCTAGATGAGTGAGTTTGCAAACATTGACTGCGTAGGGCAGGGGATAGCACAGCTGAGTGGGTCTTGCCAGTTTTTAAAAATTTAAGGTAATAGACCAGAAAACATCAGAGTGTCACACATACTGTATGGAAATAATGTCTCTATTTTTGTTTTGCTTGGGCGTGGTATATCCTGGGTCAGGGTGTCAGTTGTGTTTCTCACCATTGATTGTGTGTGGAAAAGTATGAGAGCTCCTGGTCTGAGTGACCTTGAAGGGACTTTCCACCTCTTGAGATTCTGCTTTGCTTAGCTTCTCATCAAGTATGTATTCAAAGCCCACTAGGTGCTCAGGTGCTGCCCTTAAGGAGCTCTTTGCCTGTTATCAGAAAACAGTTTTTATAAATCCATCACTGCTGTCTTTTCATGTTGATTCCAAGATGTGTGATTTTTTTACAACTCTGGAAGGGGATGTCTTGGGCATCAGCAGCGGTCCTAACTAGTTGTAATTCCCTGCACTTGGCTGGACCTCGTCATTGCTGTTTAAACAGCTTAAATTTAGTTGTTATGTATATTTTGGTAGTAAAAGTCTTGGTACAGTTGATGTTGGAATGTCTTCTGAAAGATGACACGAATATTGGGCCTGGAGGCGGGAAGTTCCTGTGCGTGCAGAAAGGCTCCGGTTCCTGCCAGCAAGGCACCGGGCAGCGCTGGCCTGATGGCGGCAGTTCTCTGTGTCTTACAAAGCAGCGATTGAGCGCTTTATGGAGCCCATTAACCAATGTTTGCTGAACTTTGTAACTGAAGAGTGCCCGTGACACCCCAGGACCACCACCATGGACAGGAGGAGACAGCCGCTTCCCTCGGGGCGGGTGAGGGGAGCAGAGGCTCAACGGGACTGTCCTGAGGGCACGGTTGCGCGTGTTTGGCAGCCACATCCTCCATGGAATCTTCAGACAGATGCATGTGGTGTGTGACATTAGAAACGTCCTAGAAATGAGCATAAGGCAGAGTAGTGGCCCAAGGCGGGGGCGATCACCTCAGCTTAGGGGCTGTCCACATGTGTCCTGAGGAAAGGGGCTCCTGACCTGGGCTCTGTGGGATGAGTAAGGAGGTGACCGGTGGACAGAATGGCCGAGGGGCCTAAGCATGCAGAGGGACCAGGGTTGGTCAGCGTGGAAAAGAGGACAGTGTGGTGAGCGCTAAGGGGGGCGGGGGAGGCGTACAAGGCAAAGCAGCGGGCTCTGAGGACTGTGGGGAGGATGGAGTTAGTTACAGAGGCCCTGGTGCCACGCATTAGGGTGGTGTATGTGTAGCACGAGGTACAGAAGGCGAAGCTTGGCAGAGGAGGCTGCTGGGGAGGCTTGGCCTCAGGCAGGAAGGGTCCCTGTCCTTCCTGGAAGAGCACAGGGCGAGCCATCATGGAAGCGGGGGGCCTGCATGCCGCTTGCTTAGGAAGAAGGAGAGGAGGCGGCGCCTGGGCTGAGTAGGGCGACGCCCCTGGGACTTGCTGAGGTGTGACAGGGGCCCTGGGGCCAGCAGGAGTCCTGCTGTGTGGGTGCCCGCACGGTGTGGACGCTGCAGTCTGCACTTGTGTGACGTTCCTGCAGCCCTTTGCCAGGCCCTGTTGTTGACATTCGTGCCAGTTCAGTGACAGGCAGAGGAGACCTCGGGGTGTTTGTTGGTAAGGGTCCCCTGGGGTAAAGGGCATGGGTGATGCTGGGTGGGAGGGCGGGAGCGTGGACTGGAGGTGGGCGGGTCACTGGAGTTGAGCACGGAGCATGCGGTGGCCAGCTGGACGTGCCTTTCCTGTGGGGACAGCTCAGGCCAAGCTGGGGCCAGGCCCAGTCGGGTGCTGTCGTCGGTGGCAGCTGGACTGTGGGCCGGGCCTCACGTTGTGTTCTTCCCAAACTCTGCTCCCCGGAGGCCTTAACCAGGATGGGGGCCAGGAGGAGGGGCCACTGGCGGCGCACACGTGCGCGCACAGGCGCAGAGCATGGGTGTGGGCAAAGGCCACGTGCAGGGCCCGGTGTGGGGGGCTCTGCCTGGGCAGAGCTTCGGGGGTGCCCTCAGTGTACCTCCAGGTTCCTGCCAGAGGATTTCATGAGCTCATTTGAAGCCCTTAGTGACCTGGTTGCTGGATTGACTTTGTCTTAAAAGTTCCTTTTAGGCGCGAGTGCCAAGGAAAACCTCACCTCTTTTTCCTTATTCTCACCACTCGTGATTCTGGCCCAAGCTTTAGGGGACTGTTCAGAGCTCATGTGTTAGACCTTTTGTACATCTCAGCTCTTGTTGTACCTGGAAACCTCAGGTCTGGCTTCTGGTGCCCCCTCCAGGGTCAGTGCAGCCTGGGGGGCCTCTGCCTGCTTCCCCTTGGCTCTCCGTCCTGGCGGTGCATTCTTTAAGATCATGTCTGACTAGGAGCTGAGCACGCGCTTCTTACATCCTCCACAAATGCGGTTAGGAGGCCCTTTGAAAATTACTGTAAAGCTGTAAGGGCATCATTGTTCCTCAGGACAGAGGTTTTAGGTAGACTCTTCTCAAAAACAAAACGTCATATTCTCTTTGCTGTTCACTTGTTGCAGAACATATGCTAGGTTAGGCTAGTCCTTCCTTTTTAAAAATCTTTAAAAAAATCTTTCTCTTTTTAAAAAAATGGGGACTTCCCTGGTGGCGCAGTGGTTGGGAATCTGCCTGCCAATGCAGGGGACACGGGTTCGAGTCCTGGTCTGGGAAGATCCCACATGCCACAGAGCACCTAAGCCCGTGTGCCACAACTACTGAGCCTGTGCTCTAGAGCCCACGGGCCACAACTACTGAGCCCATGAGCCATAACTACTGAGCCCGTGCGCCACAACTACTGAAGCCCATGCGCCTAGAGCCTCTGCTCCGCAACAAGAGAAGCCACCGCAATGAGAAGCCCGCGTACCGCAACTAGAGTAGCCCCTGCTCGCTGCAACCAGAGAAAGCCCACGTGCAGCAACGAAGACTCGACACAGCCAGAATACATACATACATACATACATACATACGTACATACATACACACATACACACACACACCTGTTTACTGATTTTAGTCAAGAGGCTGTCAGGATATCAGCCTAAGAGTGGGGATGGGATGTGAGGTGACATGTCGTCACTGTGCCTATGATGACTTCTCTTTTGTTTCTGGCAGTTGGAGGAGGTGGGGGTGATCACTGGGGGCTCGGGCAGTGGTCTTAGGGAGACTTGGGGGGTTAGGGCTGCCTGTGCGTGGTAGGCCATGGCTCCAGGGGCAGCATCTTGGGCTCCACAGAGCTGGCCGGTTCTTCCCTGGGCTTGCGGAGTCAGCGTGGGACTTGCGTGGCGGCCCTGGAGCCGTCTTATGCTGGGGCCTCCCTCCGTGACTCCCATTGTTGTTCCCCGTGTTGTGTCCTGGCGTTGGCCCCACATCCTGTCCACCTGGGTCCCTGCCTGTCCCCGTGTTTGACCGAAGAGGCTGTGTTGTCGCTGCTTGGGGTGTGGGGAGATGCGTCCCCAGCTGGCAGGTGCGGGGGGCAGCGGCCTGGCCGTGTGGGCGCAGGCGCGTATGGGGTGTGTGCTCCCTGTGCATGTGGGCCTGAGAGGCTGGCGCTCCGGGCGTGGGGTTGTGCGGCTGGAGCGCTCGAGCCAAAGTGGGCGCTGGGTGTCCGGTGAAATCGTGGTGCTCCTTGCCCTGTCCAAGCAGCCGGGTTTCCTTTGGCGAGCAAGCCACACAGATAGGGTCTCAGCTTACCAGGGAGGAGTCGGTGGTTTGCATTCTCCTTCGCTGGGCCCAGCCCACTGTGCAGAGATACTGGTTCGAGAAGCTAGAGCCTGGGCGCCCCGTGCCGCGTCCCGGCCTCGGAGCTCGGCCGGTGCCGTGCGGGTGCCTGCGTGGTCCGGGGCCTGTCTTTCCGTGGACGCCCTGAGGACCCCCTCGGCCAGCCCGATGCGTGCCTTGCAGGGACAAGTCTAGCCGGGGTCTCCGGTCGGTGCTCCGTGGTTGATTTCTGTTTGTTAGAGTTCGGGAAAGAGGGCTTGCGTGCTGGTGAGTCCCCTGGCGGCCCACACCGACCGGCCTCCTCTTTTACCGCATTTGGGAGAAGAGGCAGTGGACAGAGGGTGGTTGCTTGGCTCCTTTGGTGCTCTCGGTCTGGTCGGATTTCAGGTGCAGTCCAGAGACGGACGGGGTTCTGGGCCGAGGTCCAGGCTTTCGTAGTGGGTAAAGCTGCTGATGCTGGCAGCTGGCCCCCCTGCACCCCGCCTCCCAGAAGTAGGCTGTCTGAAGAAAGCATGTTTTCACGCTCAGCTGCCCTTTCCAGCAGAAAGCCTTTTATGCACAACAAATGTCGGGCAGGCAGCCACTTGCAGTTTTCCGTCTGTTCAGAGTTACATTTCAGGGGGAGTTATAACTAGAGTATCTCTAGGCATGAAAACCTTTTTTACTGATATTCTTGTGCTCACTGCTTTTTGACGTGGAGGCTTGCAGTACAGTGTGTTGTTTATTTTGTTTGTAATTTAAAAAGTTGCACAGTCCTATTTCTCTTTTTCGAGTCTTGTTACTATTTGATGCAGGAGTATAAAGCTTATTTAACTACTTTCCTTGGTAAAATAAGCGAGTTATTACTGATTTCAGATTTAAACTTTCCATCAACTTTTGACCCAGCCTTGGTGCCCTTGAATGTCCCCGTAAGGCCGTGTACCTGACCCTGAGGCTGGATCACCTGTCCAGCCCGGCAGGTGCTGTGTCCTTGCTTACTCCCTGCACAGCAGTTACACGTTAGCACAGTTTTCGTTTCATACTGTCCTCCAGGGACAGACCTCTGTTCTCAAAGTGCGTTCACTCTGCACCCATGTGGTTCAAGGTCCATCCCTCACCAGCTTCTGAACTTGTCTAGGTAATAGGTCATTGTTTTGTGTTTCTCACTCATCCCTACAGTGTCCTTAATTCATTTCTCTTGGTTGCAAAACTTGTTGAAAGGTCTTAACAGGTCTCGTTGGCCCTGGGTGGGGAGGGTGTTGCTTACAGAGTTTCCCTGCGCAGTGGGCAGGTAGGGAGGGTGTGTGGCTGCGTCCTCACACACGTGCGGGGTGGTGCTGGGGAAGGGTGTATGCCTTGGGAACCCACCTGCTCCTTGTGTGTCATCCCCCCACTGACTGGAGGGCACCTGATGCCCTGGTGTGCCAGGTACCTGTTTGTTTTTGCTGACTAAGAACAAGCCTAGTATCAAATGCTTCACATTTGACACATTTCCTGGCTAGAGTAAAAATTCCTATTTATCTTTCTAGTGAAAGAGGGAGAGAGACTGGCTCTTGTGGTGAAGTGCTGCTAACAGTGGCCAAGAGCCAGCGGGGAGGAGTGGTGGTGACAGCTTGGAGGCTGCTGGGAGCCCAGGCCTTCGTGCTGCTAGGGGTGGGGTGGCGCGGGCACACGCCAGCACCGCAGCGCGGG
Source organism: Orcinus orca (assembly GCF_937001465.1). Lineage (NCBI taxonomy): Eukaryota > Metazoa > Chordata > Mammalia > Artiodactyla > Delphinidae > Orcinus > Orcinus orca. Next base: position 474,128 of record NC_064578.1, read on the forward strand.
TCTCCTGTGAGAATCTGGAATCCACCAGCAATCCTGGTAGATGGGGCGGGGGGAGGGGCTGAAGCAGCCCCAGTGTGCCCTTTTTAAGATGCAGGCTTCTCTCCGCGAGCTGCTTACAAACGTCTTTTGGAAGCAAGTCTTAGGGTGTGTAAAACCGCTGCTGAATGACACGCTCCAGCTCAGTAAAAATGGATTTGTTTTGGCCAAAAACCTAGAGGAATTGAGAGAGAGAGATGAAGACAGGCTTGCAGGATCTTAGTTCCCCGACCAGGGATTGAACCCTGGCTATGGCAGTGAAAGCGCTGAGTCCTAACCACTGGACCACGAGGGAATTCCCTAGAATTTTCTATATTCAGCGTCAGTTTTGAGCAAAACTCTAGGGAAAGGAAAAGGAAGAGTCCTAGAAGTCTTGGTCTCTTGTTAACAGGCAGCTTTCTGAGATAGTTTACAAAGTGTTGTCTAGATAAGATCTATCATGTCCAAAAACATAGTTTTAAATTATGTTTTAAAGAGTTAGAGGAGAATGTAGACTGTTGAGATTCAGCCCCGGTGAGGACGACGGAGGCAGGGCCTGGCACCTTCCCCCGACACCACTGTCTGTAGGTGTCACTTGGGCCCTGCGTCTGCCCAGCCACCTCCCTCCCTGCTCTGTCCTTTACGGTCCCTGCACCCCTTGTCCTGCGCTGTGCCCTCGTGGTGTCCACCAAGGACATTCAGGCCTATCTAACCCTTCACAGATCGGTGAATTAATGCTTTATCACCTTAAAAAAAATGTATTTCTAGGCTCTTAGTCACAACTCATCTTGATTTTGCTTCCAGTGCAAGGATTTGTAACTGACAGACTTTTAATTTGGAGTTATTTAAACTAGAATAAATTGTTTTGAAATCTTCCAACAAATGCACTGTCAGACTGAGATCTCGGCTGATTTTAGGAAAGCATTTTGCAGGGAGGATGTGGGAAAGGCAGCTTTCCGTGAGTGGCTGTAATTGGCCAGCGCCAAGGGCTCACTATGGCAACACTGGGTTACATAGATTGCTGCGTGCGGCTTCTGTTTAATTATGCAGGGTAGGTTTAATTTTTTAGAATCAGATTTGCACATCTTTGAAATAATTCTTCGTTTGAAGATTGATTTTTTTTATGACTTTGCATTTGTTATTGGGTGGCAGAATGTATTCTGACATTGGATTTGCAAGATATTAAAAAAAAATCTGTAATAGACTCTGTTTTGAGAATTTCTTTAGTCTCTTCAGAATGAAAACTCATTTAAATATTTTAGGACTTGCCTCCCAGGGAGTTTTAGCACATGCACAGTGCTCTGGCGAGACTACAGGAAGTGCTGGCGGGACTCGCAGCCCCCAGAATGGGCAGCCCTCTCCAGGGCTTTGCCCCTGTGGCTATTTGGGTCCAACTTTTATGGGCCCTTAGTTTGGCTTGCTGTTGTCTGGTGGTTGTCTTTTCTCAGTTCTCTGTTCCCATTTGCCCCTCCCCTGGGACCATTGACATTTATTATTGATTGATTGATTGATTGATTGATTGCGGTATGCGGGCCTCTCACCGTTGTGGCCTCTCCCGTTGCGGAGCACAGGCTCCGGACGCGCAGGCTCAGCGGCCATGGCTCACGGGCCCAGCCGCTCTGCGGCATGTGGGATCTTCCCGGACCGGGGCACCAACCCGTGTCCCCTGCATCGGCAGGCGGACTCTCAACCACTACGCCACCAGGGAAGCCCCTAATATTAATTGTTATTATTATTTTTTTAACATCTTTATTGGAGTATTAGTTTCTGCTTTATAACAAAGTGAATCAGTTATACATATACATATGTTCCCACATTTTATATTAACGTATTTGTTAGCTGCCCGTTGTTCAACAGGGGCACGCTGGATTCTTTGGAGGAGGCCTGTGGTGTGAATCATTCCATTGTCCCCTTGAGGACCAGAGAGTAGAAGGAGGCTGGGAGAATGACGTAGCAGAAAGAACGCAGGGCTGGAAGCGAGGGTACTTTTACGTTGCGGACCTTGGTCCTGGTTTGCAGTGAATCCCTCTGCGGCTCTTTTTCTGAGAGTAAAGTCACAGATCACAGAGTTGAAATGGTGGACTTGACGCAGCTCCCAAACCAAGGACAAGCAGAGGGCGTGGGCCGTGGTGCTGTGTCAGAAAGCCGTGTGCGGTGCCGCACAGCCCGCCTCCTTAGGCTGGCTGTGGGTCCAGACCCAGCTGACCTCTGCTGTGGTTACTGCTCAGCTTGCCTGGGGTCCGTGTGTATCAACGTGGCGTGGACGTTGCACAGGGCTGGCTTTGCCTTTGGTGCTGCGTGTGGCCGATGTGGGTGCCGAGTAGGACAGGTACTCCTTCGTGGACGGTGTGGTCATTTTCACAGTCCTGCGTACTGAGGCTCTCTCCTGTAGGTTTCAACTTCATGTTGCTCTGCATTTCAGATGAGTTTTCTCATCTCCACCCCCACCCCACCCCGCTTTTTAAAATTTTATTACTAACAATTTAATAACCATGTCAACCCAAACTTGGGCCAGCAGCGAAACCCCGCCCTCCCACCGTGGCACTGCGTAGCTTATGGGATCTTAGTTCCCCCAGCAGGGATTGAACCTGGGCCCCTGGCAGTGAGAGTGCCAAGTCCTAACCACTGGACCTCCAGGAAATTCCCCTCACTTATATCTGTAAATCACTGTTTTACATGGAGACCTTCATCACTTGTTTTTCCCTTTGGTGCAGTTTTTAGCACTAAAAGGGCATATGTATTTGATTCTGTCTTCTTAGAAATAAATCCATTCACTTAGTGTTATATATTCAGAGGTCATATATAATTGTGCTCATGACTCATACATAGAGGTGCTTATACCTAAATACTGTCCATTTTTTCAAAAATCTTTTCTGTTTACCAAAAACAATGGGACAAGGTTACTTGAACCTTCAGTGCTGAGTAGGAAAGATAAGAGTTTTGTTGTTGTTGTGCCTATACGTGCATTTTGAACAACACCTGTCATGCGTTAAGGTGATGTTCTGTCGTGATATTTACCCCTGAGATAAACAGAAAAATGTACTTAGATCTGTTGCCTAAGATATTGGCAACAATACTGAATCCTTTTATTTAGAAGGATCTGTGCCACATCCTCTGGGACAGTGTCTTCAAACTGTGGATCATGAACCATCACTCCTATTTAAGAAATGTTTTCCTGTGCCAAGGACATAGAGGTAGCTTCCTGCACCTTCTGAAAACTTTGAACTTCTGCTCTTTACACCGAAGCCTTTAATCTGTCCCGGACTGAGGTCTGCGTACGAGCCGGCTGCTCGCAGTCTTCCCTGCGGAAGCCAGCTGGCCCAGCCTTGTCCTTGACTGGGCTGTTCTTTGCTCGCTGACCTGCATTGCTTACTGTCACGAATCAGGTCTCCCCATGTGTGCCCACGTGGTGTTGGAGCTTTTGTGTGTCCCATTGGTCAGCTTGTCTATCCTGGTGACACTGTCCCCTGTCTTCATCATAAGTTTTGATTGTTGCTGGTGTCTAGAAATGCAGTTGGCTTGTGTATATTCATTTTATATGTTGTATCCAGGAACTTCTCTTTCTACAGATGAGAAAACTTAAGAATGACAGAGGCTGTTAGAATGTACCCAAGGTCACTGCCAAAACAGTGGCAGGGTCAGAATTTTAACGACAGCCATCACAGTCCACTGTCCCTGGTCTGAGCTTGGCCCACGTTGATCTTCAGGAAATTAAGCTGGCTGCAGCATGAAGGGGCATCGGAAGGCGACTTGTAGGAAGGGTACAAACTGGCGCCCGCAGAGGTGTCAGGGGCAGTAGAGGCAGCAGAGCCATGGAAGTGAAGCCCACAGGCCGGGAGGCCTGGGTACGAGCTCTGTGTCCGCAGAGCCAGTGGAGGTGTGTAGCCGGACTGGGAGGGACTGGGACCTCCCAGGAGGGGCTGCTTGCTCAGAGGTGCCAGTGGGGACTTGGTTGGGGGGGTGCGGGGGCTGGTGGAGGAGAGAGCAGTTGCTGGGAGGAGGCCCTGGGGGAAGCGCTTCACTTCCGGGCCTGGTGCCTGCTGCTGGGGAGGAAGGTAGGCACCAAGGCAAACAGTGCTCTGGTTTCGGTGTATAATGGAAGACTTCGGGCGGACTTTCTCTTGGATTCTCGCTCACAGGATCCATAAGTGTCATTTTTGTTTTTTTTTTAGTTAATTTATTTTATTTATTTTTGGCTGTGTTGGGTTTTCGTTGCTGTGCGCAGGCTTCCTCTTGTTGCGGTGAGCGGGGGGCTACTCTTCACTGAGGTGCGCGGGCATCTCATTGTGGTGGCTTCTCCTGTTGCGGTGCATGGGCTCTAGGCACACGGGCTTCAGTAGTTGTGGCTCGCGGGCTCCAGAGCACAGGCTCAGTAGTTGTGGCGCACGGGCTTAGCTGCTCCGTGGCATGTGGGATCTTCCCGGACCAGGGCTTGAACCCGTGTCTCCTGCATTGGCAGGTGGATTCTTAACCACTGTGCCACCAGGGAAGCCCTTGTAGGTTTATTCTTGCTGGATGATCATCCTGAGGTCTGAGTAATACTTCTTGTTAGGAAACAGTGTGTGTTTTCTACTGGAGTTTCTCTTGTCGATGAGGGTCATCTACCAGGAAAGAAACTTGGATTTTTATGTTTTAACAGAAGAAAATTTGACTCCACTTTTCAGAATGGAGACTCTTTGCTTGAGGGGTTTCCTGGGAGACTGGGGTGGTGGGCGAGGGCCAGCGTCTCCCTGCTTGGTAGCAGGACCTGCTGGCTGGTGAGCATATCACTGTAACAGTTCAGCACTGTAACTGGAACAGAGCTGTTCTTCTGGAAATTAGAGGTGGTTTAGAGATGAAGAACATCGCCAGCACACTGAATTAAACGTAGAAACTGAAGTAAGGAAGACGCCTCACTCCTTGACTTGACAAGTGGAAAGCACGTTTGTGCAGGGATGGTGACCAGGGGCTGGCGGGAGGCTGTTGGGCTCCCGGGGGCGGGTCAGCCTGCTCACGCACACACCCGCTGATTAGACCGCACCCGTACCCTGCAGGCCTGTGCAGAGGCGTTTCAGGGTGCTCTTGCTGTGCTTGTGTGTCTGTGCAGTCATCAGGGTGGGGACACCCTCTTGTGCCCGGGATCACAGCGTAGATCACTCATCACACATTGAATCACTGGAAACCCAAAGTTGATCTCGATTCAAGTCCTAACTTCACAGGAGTGGTTTGGCCATAAGGAGTCTATTTAGCCCGTCCACATTCTACCCTTTAATAAGGAAGGATTGGATCTTGCCCCTCAAAGCAGATTTTGGGCCCAGGAGATGTCTGTCGTGGCATGTATAGTGTTAGGCTGTTGGATACGCCTTTGTTTGGCCAAGCAGCATGGTCGGTGGACCAGCAACTAGCAGCCCTGTGTCCTTGTGTTGACAAACGGGGCTGTGGGTTACCTCTGAGCTCGGGGCAGCCTGGGCTCTGTGGGTGTGTGGATTCTCACAGCCCTGCTACTCCTACTTCAATGACTTCTGTGGAACCTTCTCATTTCTGTGGTCTTCCTTCTTAAACTAGTCCTCTCCAACTTACTTTAGAGGGTGAGGGTGGTAAGAATTCTCAAGGCTAAGAAACACCGCTTTCTGGTGGCCGTCTCCACAGTTTTGTAATTGGGGGTTTGGATGGGCAAATGAGAGTAGATCAGTGATTATTTATTAGGTTTGCTTGGAAAGCATTAAAAACAGAACAGTACAGTTTGGCAACGCTTACCCCAGACACACAAAATCTGAAGCATCTTTCGGGGGTGGGAATGTGTAGGAGACAAGTCACGGGTGATTTAAGTCTTTGAAATACAAGGGCGTATCTTCCGAGCAGCCCTGTTCTTTCTTCTGGGCCATGTGTTTACACTTGGAGTGTGGAAGAGGTCAGGTGGTGGTAGGATCTTAAATTCCTGGTGGGTGAGATGCAGCATAAGTGGTGGGAGCGGAGACTCCTGCCTTTAGAGGCCAGTGTCCTGTTTGTGTCATTCGCCCCAGGTGCTATGGTTAAAGAAGAGAACAGGTATATATTAAGTAGCTGTTTTCTTACCCAGTCCTTGCAGGCCGAGCCGGAGGTGGTGTCCCCTTGCCTCACACCACCCCTCACTGCTCCCTGAGGGACAGCTGTCAATCTGAGCGTTTAATCTTGCTTGAATTGGGGCTGGTGAACAAAACTTGTTTTGCATTAGATAATGATCTAGTTTGAAAGGCTCCTGGCAGTAGTGAGGTGGAGGAGGGATGTAGTGTGTGGGGTGGCATACAGGGAGGGCTGTGCAGTGCGGTCAGGGATTGGCGACTGTGCAAAGGAGAACGTGGACGCTTCATCCTGGAAGCGCACTGATGTGGAGGTGAGGCAGCGCTGAGCCAGCGACCTCGAGCGGCTGCTCAGGAGCCCACCAGGCATGGCCGCTCGGCTGGGGCTCGCAGGGACACACGCTGGCCGGGGAGGGCTTCTTATTGTCCGTATTTTGAGGTGAATTTTTATCTGTGTCAAAGGGTGACTGTGAGCTGGGTGGATTGAGAGGGCACAGATGCTTGGAGGTGCGGGGCCGAGCACTTGACCGTGCCTCTGGGAAGCGGCCTCCTTTCCACACCCGCTTGCCCACTGATCAGCTGTGCTCTTCCGGTGCCCCTGAGGCCCACGGTCTCCTCCACACGGGGCCTCCCGTTGCGTGCCTGCCGGTGACCAGGGTGCAGCGTGGGGCCTGCAGCATGATCGTGACATGACGTAAAGACAGAAAGCCGGCCTGGACAGTAGCGACAGGTTAAGGAAGAAAGTGAGGGCCTGAGTATGCTGTTGGAGGGTGGAGAGGAACCTGCCCAGATGGGCAGCGGGGGAGAGGCAGCCTCCTGTGAGTGACACGGGATGTTTCCAAGAAACTTGGAGAGATTTGGAGTTGCCAGGGTGGCAGCTGGGGACAGCATCCTTCAGCACCTGTGTCCCTAGGGCTGTCCACCAGGGTGGTGGCACTGATGGGCTGTGAGGTCATCTTTAGTGGGTGCACCTGCAGCAAGAGCTGACCCCCACCAGCTCCGGGAGCGCGGCAGGAAATGCTGGGGTGCCTGCCGTGCAGGACGGAGCTTCTGTCCCGTGAGGCTTTTTCCTCAGCTGTGTGTGTGCATGTACGTGTGTGCTCTGCCATGATGGTCTGAAGTTTGAACACGAATCTGTTCCTCATGAGCTCAGTGACTCCCGTGGGCAGAGTGAGGTGTGCATAGGGATGAATCTAATGTGCCACGTTCACTTCTCAGCAGTGCGGTGGGAAGTGGAGAGAATCAGGTTGTTGTGATGACACAGGTGGAGAAATACTGCACCTGAGTCAGGAGTTGGGCCGGTGCGGAGGGAGGGGGAGAGAGTGATGACTTGGAGCTGGAATGGACTGGGTTTCGATTGTGAGGGGGGCATGCCAGGTTGCTGGCTTGGAGGATCGATCGTCTAGAAAGTGGTACCCTGAACCAGGGCAGGAAATATAGTCATAATTCCCTTGGGGCTCCATCTGTGCACTTGTGTGTGCTGTGGATGTGTCTGTGGTGTGGCTGGACTTTGTGAGTTCAGTGGGGAGCTCTGAGCTGGAGAATGGGGATTGAGATCTACCCATATGGTTGTTAGAGCCTCAGAGGCAGGTTGGATGGCCCCGGGAGAGCCGGGAAGACCCACACCGCAGGAGCGGGTGGAGTGACAGCAGAGAGGCTGGGTGGGGTGCTGCCCGACGGGATGGGTGCTGCCCAGAGGCCAAGGCAGGGCAGCATCAGTTATGATCCTGGCTTGGAGGGAGGAGGAGCTCAGCGTGCCCTGGGTTTCTGAGCTGAGAACTCTCTTGTGAATACCAGCCTTGTGTCTGTATTTTGGGTCAGAAGGGCTTGGTCACTTTTAGACTTCAGCTGCGTCCCAGAAGCTGTGAGTGCACAGTGGGGTTGGGGGTGGTAGTGTGAGTGACCTTCGTGGATACAGGCTCTGCAGCCTGACTTTGATCCTGACTTTGAGGCAAATGATTCAACATCTCAGAATCTGGTTTCTCAACAGAAAAAAGGAGCCAATCCTGTTACTGTCAGGGTTGTCATGAGGGTTAAATGAGCCAGTGTAGGGAGAGCAGGTGCAGGGCAGGGGTGGGCAGCTGTGGGGTGGCAGGGCTACCCTTCTGTGCAGGACGCGTGCCAGAGTGTGTGCGGACGGCACAGAGACATGCTAGGCGCATGGCCAGCTGGCCCCTCCGCCCACCGTTGCTGCTCGAGAGCTCTGTGACCACTGCGGGTTCCTGGGAGGACAGGGTTGGGTGTCAGTCCGCCGTCGGGAAAGCTCTCCTGAGAGGCTGGGCTGGGGCTGGGTTCCTGCCTACGCCTCCCTGCCCAGCGGCTGCAGGTCCCCTGCTTGTGATGCCCGCGAACATGGGAAGGTGTGGTGGGCACCGGCTCCCGTCCTGATCTCCAGAGAGACGCTGGAGAGCTTCCAGACAGTGTGCACTGCCTTCTGTCTGTCTGAAGAGAGCTGTTCATTTGGGTGCTGTCCCTTTCTTTCCTGTCTGGGCAGCTGGTGCATTGGTGGAACTGGCAGAGGGTGGGCCTTCCAGCAGGACTGGGGTGGGGCCTGCAGTGTGGGACACCTGGTACTAAGTCATCCATTCAGCAGTTCCTAGACTTGGTCCTTGTTCTGTGCTGGGCCGCCTGCCCCCACTGCATCTTGGTTCTACAGTGTTAGGGCTGCTCATCCCTGCCAGCTCCATACCGCCCCCCCAGTCAGATTCGTTGCATTTTAGATGTTAACCTGTACAGATTATTGGTGTGAGCTCACATTCTCCATGAAAAGAGTAGCACACATTTAGGGAAAATGATGTATTTTTAAAGGAAACAATTTTACATTGGATATCGAAGAACCTTAAACTTTTCAAATGAAAGGTGTTTTAGGGATTATCAAACCTAATTCCCTTGTTTTATGGATTAATAATCTCAGGGTTGTTTCCTGGTATTTTTTTTTTTTTGAATTTTATTTTGTTTTGTTTTGTTTTGTTTTATTTATTTATTTATTTTGCGGTACGCGGGCCTCTCACTGTTGTGGCCTCTCCCGTTGCGGAGCACAGGTTCCGGACGCTCAGGCTCAGCGGCTGTGGCTCATGGGCCCAGCCGCTCTGCGGCACGTGGGATCCTCCTGGACCGGGGCACGAACCCATGTCCCCTGCATAGGCAGGCGGACTCTCAACCACTGCGCCACCAGGAAAGCCCTTGAATTTTATTTAATTTATTTTTTTATACAGCTGGTTCTTATTAGTCATCAATTTTATACACTTAAGTGTATACATGTCAGTCCCAATCGCCCAATTCAGCACACCACCATCCCCACCCCCCCGCCGCGGCTTTCCCCCCTTGATGTCCATACGTTTGTTCTCTACATCTGTGTCTCAACTTCTGCCCTGCAAACCGGTTCATTTGTACCATTTTTCTAGGTTCCACATACATGCGTTAATATACGATATTTGTTTTTCTCTTTCTGACTTACTTCACTCTGTATGACAGCCTCTAGATCCATCTGCGTCTCAACAAATGACCCAATTTCGATCCTTTTTATGGCTGAGTAATATTCCATTGTATATATGTACCACATCTTCTTTATCCATTCGTCTGCCGACGGGCATTTAGGTTGCTTCCATGACCTGGCTATTGTAAATAGTGCTGCAGTGAACATTGGAGTGCATGTGTCTTTTCGAATTATGGTTTTCTCTGGGTATATGCCCAGTAGTGGGATTGCTGGATCATATGGTAGTTCTATTTTTAGTTTTTTAAGGAACCTCCATAATGTTCTCCCTAGTGGCTGTATCAATTTACATTCCTACCAACAGTGCAAGAGGGTTCCCTTTTCTCCACACCCTCTCCAGCATTTGTTGTTTGTAGATTTTTTGATGATGCCCATTCTAACTGGTGTGAGGTGATACCTCATTGTAGTTTTGACTTGCATTTCTCTAATAATTAGTGATGTTGAGCAGCTTTTCATGTGCTTCTTGGCCATCTGTATGTCATCTTTGGAGAAATGTCTGTTTAGGTCTTCTGCCCATTTTTGGATTGGGTTGTTTGTTTTTTTAGTATTGAGCTGCATGAGCTGTTTATATATTTTGGAGATTAATCCTTTGTCCGTTGATTCGTTTGCAAATATTTTCTCCCATTTTGAGGGTTGTCTTTTCGTCTTGTTTATGGTTTCCTTTGCTTTGTAAAAGCTTTTAATTAGGTCCCATTTGTTTATTTTTGTTTTTATTTCCATTACTCTAGGAGGTGGATCAAAAAAGATCTTTCTGTGATTTATGTCAAAGAGTGTTCTTACTGTGTTTTCCTTACTATGTTTTCCTTACTATGTTTATAGTGTCCATCTTACATTTAGGTCTCTAATCCATTTTGAGTTTATTTTTGTGTATGGTGTTAGGGAGTGTTCTAATTTCATTCTTATACATGGAGCTGTGCAGTTTTCCCAGCACCACTTATTGAAGAGACTGTCTTTTCTCCACCGTATATCCTTGCCTTCTTTGTCATAGATTAGTTGACCATAGGTGCTTGGGTTTATCTCTGGGCTTTCTATCTTGTTCCATTGATCTATGTTTCTGTTTTTGTGCCAGTACCATATTGTCTTGATTACTGTAGCTTTGTAGTATAGTCTGAAGTCAGGGAGTCTGATTCCTCCAGCTCCGTTTTTTTCCCTCAAGACTGCTTTGGCTATTTGGGGTCTTTTGTGTCTCCATACAAATTTTAAGATTTTTTGTTCTACTTCTGTAAAAAATGCCATTGGTAATTTGATAGGGATTGCATTGAATCTGTAGATTGCTTTGGGTAGTATAGTCATTTTCACAATATTGATTCTTCCAATCCAAGAACATGGTCTATCTCTCCATCTGCTGGTATCACCTTTAATTTCTTTCATCAGGGTCTTATAGTTTTCTGCATACAGGTCTTTTGTCTCCCTAGGTAGCTTTATTCCTAGGTATTTTATTCTTTTTGTTGCAATGGTAAATGGGAGTGTTGCCTTAATTTCTCTTTCAGATTTTTATCATTAGTGTATAGGAATGCCAGAGATTTCTGTGCATTAATTTTGTATCCTGCTACTTTACCAAACTCATTGATTAGCTCTAGTAGTTTTCTGGTGGCATTTTTAGGATTCTCTATGTATAGTATCATGTCATCTGCAAACAGTGACAGTTTTACTTCTCTTTTCCAATTTGTATTCCTCTTATTTCTTTTTCTTCTCTGATTGTCATGGCTGGGACTTCCAAAACTATGTTGAATAATAGTGGTGAGAGTGGACATCCTTGTCTTGTTCCTGATCTTAGTGGAAATGCTTTCAGTTTTTCACCATTGAGCATGATGTTTGCTGTGGGTTTGTCATATATGGCCTTTATTATGTTGAGGTAGGTTCCCTCTATGCCCACTTTCTGGAGAGTTTGTATCATAAATGGGTGTTGAATTTTGTCAAAAGCTTTTTCTGCATCTATTGAGATGATCATATGGTTTTTCTTCTTCAGTTTGTTAATATGGTGTATCACATTGACTGATTTGCGTATATTGAAGAATCCTTGCATCCCTGGGATAAATCCCACTTGATCATGGTGTATGATCCTTTTAATGTGTTGTTGGATCCTGTTTGCTAGTATTTTGTTGACGATTTTTGCATCTATATTCATCAATGATATTGGTCTGTAATTTTCTTTTTTTGTAGTATCTTTGTCTGGTTTTGGTATCAGGGTGATGGTGGCCTCATAGAATGAGTTTGGGAGTGTTCCTTCCTCTGCAATTTTTTGGAAGAGTTTGAGAAGGATGGGTGTTGGCTCTTCTGTAAATGTTTGATAGAATTCACCTGTGAAGCCATCTGGTCCTGGACTTTTGTTTGTTGGGAGATTTTTAATCACAGTTTCAATTTCACTACTTGTGATTGGTCTGTTCATATTTTCTATTTCTTCCTGGTTCAGTCTTGGAAGGTTATACCTTTCTAAGAATTTGTCAATTTTTTCTTTTTTTTTAAATCACCCTTTTAGGGAGAAAAACTGGCAACTCAGGAGTACTAGACGTTTCAGCTGTGTCTTCCTTGCCTGCTCTCAAAAATCCTTTCACAGAACTTTTGTACATCTGTAAGTTGCAAGCGTCTGAGATATTTAAAGGAAAGCATTGATGACACTTGGGTGTGGCTGTGAGGACCTGGGCCAGCTTTGGGAGAGGCCGTGTGGGCTCCTCCTTGGCGAGGGCTGCCCTTGTAACTGTCTTGTCTCCCAGCCCAGACACAGGGCTTTCCCACTTGTTCAGGTCGTCTGTAATTTCTTTCACGAGTATTTTGTGGGTTTTCATTCAGTGTACAAGTGTTGCATCGCTTTGGTTAAATCCATTCCTATATATTTTATTTTATTTTTTTTGATGCTGTTGTAAATGATGTTGTTTTCTTAATTTCTCTTTCAGAGTGTTCCCTGCTGGCATGTTAGAAGTACCTCTGGGGCTTCCCTGGTGGCGCAGTGGTTGAGAGTCCGCCTGCCGATGCAGGGGACGTGGGTTCGTGCCCCGGTCCGGGAAGATCCCACATGCCGCGGAGCAGCTGGGCCCGTGAGCCATGGCTGCTGAGCCTGCGTGTCCAGAGCCTGTGCTCCGCAACGGGAGAGGCCACAACAGTGAGAGGCCCGTGTACAGCAAAAAAAAAAAAAAAGAAGTACCTCTGATTTTGCACATTGATCTTGTGTCCTGCAGCTTTGCTCTGCTGCACTCTTTTGTTAGCTCTCATGGTTTCTTGTAGATTCTCTAGGGTTTTATATTCTTTTTTTAAAAAAAATATTTATTTATTTTTTGGCTGCGTCGAGTCTTAGCTGCAGCACGCAGGATCTTTCTTTGAGGTGCGTGGGCTTCTCTGGTTGTGGTGCGCAGGCTTAGTTGCCCCACGGCATGTGGGATCTTAGTTTTCTAACCAGGGATGGAACCGGCATCCCCTGCATTTCAAGACGGATTCTTAACCACTGGACCACCAGGGAAGTCTCTGTGTTCCTTTTTAAGGTCAGTTTTCTAGCTGGACAACCTGGTTGAGTTCAGGCTTCAGTTGTGTCCTGTTGTGGTAGGTTGTGATTTCTGTCTGCGTTCCTGAGTGGTCGGTGGACCGCTTCTGTTAAGCACTGTCATGTGGATGCTTGCGGTGAGACTCGTGGGGCACGGGGATGGCGACTTCATGGAGCTGGACTGATGCTGCGCTCCCGTTAACAGAAGACAGGCTGGTGCCCAGTGTCCTGTGGTCTGTCCTCCTTGGACTGTTCCTTTTGGAGAAGTAAAGCAGATGGGAGTGGTGAGAGCCTGAGATCGATCAGTCATGATTGTTGACACGAGTGAAGTGGGGAAGCCACAGCCCTGATTCCTGTGACCTTGCGTGTATCCATTGCTGGGGTCCCAGTGCACCCTGACCATGGTGGGTGACAGCATCCTGTTGTCTCTGGAGAGCATGATGCTGACTGGGAAGTCTGAGTTTGCTGAGAGCTAGAGACATCGGTCATCTGTTTCCTGACTTAGACCCTCAGGAAAGGAGTCTTCGTCTTGTTAGTCAGGATTTCAAGTGTGTCTGTGATGTCCGAAGGACTGCTCTCCATGTGGATTGTTGTGTGGACTGTGCGTAGGGAGCGAGGAGCCTGTGAACTTGAGTGTGGACTTGCTGACCCAGAGGCAGGCTGGTGAAGGTTCGGTGGTGTCCATGTCACTCCTGCCGCGAATGGACAGCTTGTTTTGCCAGGCGCAGCACTGTCCCCTGCTCCAGTCGTTAGGGGCCTGCTTTCCCAGTCTGCTCCCACGTCCCCTAGTTTGATTCTGTGCTCTTATCCCAGCTTTCAGGAGTTGCCCAGGCCCTGGTTTACAGTTTCCCTGGGGTTTCTCTTCATAGCTGTGTGGCTTGATATCTGAGAAGCCCCTTTCTATCCTCCCCTAGGTTTGGCGGCTCAGTGGGCACTGGTCCCTGGACAGCAGCTCAGGCTCTCCCGCCTCCCCGTGTGCCCGTGTCTGTTCATTCTGCGCTTTCTTCCGTTCAGGGGCAAAAGGCGAATTGTCTGGAAGCATTAATTTTCTGTTTCCTGCTTGCTTTGTCCTCTGGGGAAAAGAAGCATCTGAGTTGAAGAGAGAAGTTGTACATGGGGCGTTCGTTTCCCCTCCAGCTCCTTCCCCACCTGCCTCAGCTATGCCCCGCGCCCCCCCGCCCCCCTTGTTCCCTTGAGCCTTCTCTCCAATCTAGCCAAGGAAGCAGTGACAGATAGCACCCATCCTAAAACAACACCAAAAATCAGCCCCCCCTCCCGCCCCCCGGCAGAGTGAGGCTTTCTTTGAGCTCTGGGCTCTGGGCACGGTGGCGGGCCGGGGTGGGGAGGCTTTGTAACTCTGCAGATAGAGCTCAGTCTGTCCTGTCCTTCTGTGACTGAGGCCCGGCTGCCTCTGCGTTCTTCAAACAGTGCCCTCAGTCCTCTTGGTTACATTTTAAGGTTTATTTCTGTTTTGTTTTTAATTAACGTTTTTTTGTTTTTGGCTGTGTTGGGTCTTCATTGCTGTGCGCGGGCTTTCTCTAGTTGCGGCGAGCGGGGGCTGCTCTTCGTTGCGGTGTGCGGGCTTCTCATTGCGGTGGCTTCTCTTGTTGCAGAGCACGGGCTCTAGGCGCCAGGGCTTCAGTAGTTGTGGCACGCGGGCTTCAGTAGTTGTGGCTCGCGGGCTCTGGAGCGCAGGCTCAGCGGCCATGGCTCACGGGCTTAGTTGCTCCATGGCATGTGGGATCTTCCCGGACTGGGGCTCGAACCCGTGTCCCCTGCATTGGTAGGTGGATTCGTAACCACTGCACCACCAGGGAAGTCCTTAAGGGGGTTTTTAAAGCTTCAGTGAGAACAGCAGGGACACGTGTTCTCCGTTTCCAGTTTCAGGGAGGTGGTGGTTGAGTGTGGGCTCTGGAGTCAGCCTGGGTCTGAGACCTGGCCCCCCATTCGGGGTGACCTTGGTGAGGCTGTGCACCTTCACAGGGCCTCAGAGATGAGGTTAGGCCAAACAATATGAAATTGTTAATATGAGACTTTTCTTAAAATCGAGATCATTGTAGATTCACATGCAGTTGTAAGAAATAATACAGAGAGACCCCTTGGCTACTTTGCCTAGTTTCTTGCGATGGGAACATTTTGTCAGATTGTAGTATAATATCACAACCGGAGTATTGACATGGATACAGCCGATGAATCTTAATCTTATTCAGGTGGGCCTTCCTTGTACCGTGTGCGCGCGCAGTTCTGTGCATCTCCATCACATCTAGGTCCCTGTATCCACTATCCCCACCAGAGACTCTCCTGTTTGCTTTTTCATAATCACACCCACTTCCCTTCTGCTTCATCGCCTCACCCTTGTCCTTAACCCTGGCAACCACCAATCTGTCCTCGATTTCTAAAATTTTGTCTCTGAGAACGTCATGGGAATGGAATCATGAATGTAACTTTTTGGGGTTGGCTCAGTACAAGCCCCTTGAGATCCATCAGAGTTGTTGCCACACTGGTAACAACTTTCTTTCCTTTGTGTTTCTGAGTGTTGTTCCCCGCAGACCACAGTTTGTTTACCATTCACCTGTTGCAGGACATCTGTGCTAATTCCAGTTTTGGGGAATTATGAATAAAACTGCTATGAACATTCTGTGGAGGCTACTGGACCATTTCTGACGTACCAAAATGGCGGTCTCTGACAACGCAGTCCAGTACCCAGAGGCGCCCTGCGCTCTGCTGGGTGTGTGGATGTGTGGACCTAGCTGGTCTGTGCACAGACCTCAAGACACATCCTGCCTCCTCCGTGCCATTGTCTGAACTACGGAAGAAGTTCCTGCTCTGGAAGGCTGAGCTCTGTGCTGGCCGCCCGCACCCAGCCCCGTGCCCCTTGACCTGGAGCGTTACCACAGGAGCCCGCGGCTGCTGTCTCTGGGGAGCAGGGAAGGGAAGGCAGACATGCACTCAGCCCCACCGCCCTGTGGGTATGACCACCCTCCAGCACCTTGGTGTCCTGGCGCTGGTTCTGTCCACGGTGTGTGTGGAGCATCTGCCCACACGGGGCTCCGCTGTCACTCGCATCCACACTCCAGCTTCTGCCAGGGAGCGTTGTGGTCCCTGGGAGCTTGGGCTTGGAGAACTGGTCTGTGTCTTCAGACCTCCGGCTGAGGCCAGTGCAGCAAGACCAGGCTTTGGCTACTTGGGGCTCCTGGGATCTGGGGCCTCTGGAAAGGCCGCACAGGAGGGCGGTCAAGGAGGCCAGGGTGGTGCTCGGTGCTTTAAAACCCAGAGTGTGGGCCAGCTGAGGGGACCGTGCTTTCCGTGGGACTGATTACAACTGTCTAGTGCTCATCTCATGCTGAACGGAAACTGCGATTAGCAGTCACAGGCCTTTGAAAAATTAATTAATTAATTAATTGGGCGGCATTGGGTCTTTTTAAAAATAAATTTATTTATTTAATTAATTTATTTTTGGCTGCGTTGGGTCTTCGTTGCTGCACCGGGGCTAATCTTCATTGCGGTGTGTGGGCTTCTCATTGCAGTGGCTTCTCTTGTTGCGGAGCACGGGCTCTAGGCGCACGGGCTTCAGTAGTTGTGGCACGTGGGCTCAGTAGTTGTGGCTCGTGGGCTCTAGAGCGCAGGCTCAGTAGTTGTGGCGCATGGGCTTAGCTGTGGTTGACACTGGCTTCATGTTGCCAGGGTCTGCGTCTGCACTCTGTCCCCACTGGTCTCTACTTCTGGGCTGGGAACGTGCTCTTTGAATGCTGTCGTTCTGACAGTAAAGTGTAGTCTGCTGTGTTTCCTTGTGAATATGTGGCTTGATTATAGTTGTGTGTTGGTTCTGATGTGAACGTGTGTGCAACACGAAGCGTTTTTCATATTTTTAGGGTATTTCTTCAATGTGCATTCCCCAGAAATGGGATTACTCTGTCACAAGGTATAAGTATTTTAGAGGCTCTTAATTTGTGTTGTCTTCTAGGAATAATTGAGTCAATTACTAAGTATTTTCTCTTAAAATGAAAAGACCTTTAGACTAGAATTTAGAAGCCCTGGATTTTGTTTCCAACTGGCTTTTAATTCCCTGCATGACCTCAGACAACTTGAAAATATATTATTTTTTAACGTCACTTAACTTGGGCCCAGTAGAGCACTGGTTCTCTACCCATGTGATTTTGCCCTTCAGGGGACTTGGGACAGTGTCTGGAGATGTTCTAGCTGTCACAGCTTGGGGAGGTGCTCCCGGCATGCAGTGGGTAGAGGCCGGGATACTCAGCACCCTGCGGTGCCCAGGACAGCACAGGATGATGTGGCTCCAGGTGGTAAGTTGTGCTGGGTTTGAGAAACTCAAGTTTCCTTCAAAACTGAATAGTAGTTGTATTGTTTGTTGCATTGCGAGTGTAGACATTCATCATAAACTCTGCGTTGTTCCGTCACTGCCTTTATAGGAAAATTGAAAAGCTTAGTGAGTTGTTGCTTTTCAGTAAAACCAAGGTGTGGTGATTGGAAGCTGCTTTTCTAGTCCTTGAGGTTAATAATGTCAGCTTCAAAAAGTCCTGTACCAGCAACATAAGGACAGAAAAATCTAAACCCATCTTTGCAAAACACACATACACATCTGTAAGCACAGGTCAGGAAACCACTGAGATCTTTTGGAAACCTAGTGCAGACCTTGGAAATCTGCTCTCCCTAAGCACTGTGTCCCGGCAGCTGTGCTTGTCTCCTGTGTGCCTGTGCGTGTCCGGTCCTGATGCTGCACGGCTGGTGCGTTCGGAGGTGGGAGCGAGCTTGATGGGATTGTGGAACAATAGGTGTGAATGGAATAATGCTGGTTGTTTTGTTCTTGGGATCTCAGTTCTCTTCAGGACCCTGCAGCGTCACTGTGTTCACATGGCCAGGCCGCAGGCTTGCTTGATTGGTTGATTGATTTCGGACATGGAGGTCTTTGGAGACGCTTTGCAATAAAAGCTCTTCTTTTTATAATGATTTTGGAAGATTGTATATTGTGCCATTTGCTTTTCTTTTGATACTGTACTTTGGGTTTACTTTCAAAGAGTTGAAATTGCTACATTTTGATGTAAAAATATTTGATGGATGAAAAGATGTTTTTAGTTGTCTCTGTACCTTTAAACTCCTAGTTTTGAATGATGGAAATAAATTATTTCAATTAATGACAAAATGGAAGGGTGCCCAGTTACACAGTCCCAGGAGCGGGCATGGTCCTCTCATCTTCCTCTCCGGTCCTTGTCAGGGCAGCAGAGGGGGCGAGGTCGCTGCTGGACCCGGGGAAGACTCACGGTGTAAACGTGAGAACCAGCTCTCCGGGCCCTGGGCCCTGGCCTGCCTAGCTTGAGCAGTACTGCTTAGACTTCGGGTGTGCTTCCTGGTTGCTATCCACCCCACCCCGACTTCCAAGAGGAACCGTTATTTTGAAATTTATAGTTTATGATTATTTGCTTTTCATTGATTTTTTTTTTTAAGATTTAGTTTTATTTATTTTTGGCCGCATTGTGTCTTCGTTGCTGTACGCGGGCTTCCTCTGGTTGCAGCGAGCGGGGACTGCTCTTCGTTGTGGTGCACAGGCTTCTCATTGCGGTGGCTTCTCGCTGCAGAGCACGGGCTTTAGCTCGCGGGCTTCAGTAGTTGTGGCTCGCGGGCTCAGTAGTTGTGGCTCGCGGGCTCTAGAGCACAGGCTCAGTAGCTGTGGCACATGGGCTTAGTTGCTCTGCGGCATGTGGGATCTTCCCGGACCAGGGCTCGAACCCGTGTCCCCTGCGTTGGCAGGCGGATTCTGAACCACTGCGCCACCAGGGAAGTCCCTTTTCATTGATTTTTACTGTATACATAGTAAATCGAATATATTAAGTTTCACGTACTTTTGAAAGACACATACATTCAATATATTCCTCTGAGACCTTTTCTCACTCACTGTTACGGTTTTTGAGATTTGCTGATGTTGATACGTGTAGCTGCAGCTTACTCATGAGTAACGGGGTTGTTTGCCCATGGCGGGCCTGCCCACGAGGCCCCTGTGTGCTGCCACCCCCAGACGATATCTCTTAGTCATGTTGACGAAGTGTGCCAGCCCTTGTGGGGCCGCCCCAAACCTCTGGTTTCTCCTGCCGTGGACGCTGGGGGCATGTCTCCGACCTGGGATCCCGGGAAGCTTATGTGGTCTGAGTTATGGTCCTTTGCCTTTGAGGATGGATCCCTAGGTGGATAGAGAGAGGAGTGGAGAGGATACAGGGTGGCCGGGACCAAGCCCATCTGGGCGCCGCAGGAGCACAGCTTGAGGCTGGGAGAGGGCCTCCAGGCGGAGCGAGGCGGACGGGCCAGCCGTCGGGGCTTTGTGAGCCAACAGGAGAGTTCACATTTTACTCTGAGTGTGACGGGGGTCCGTAGAAGACGCAAATGCATAACTTCGACAAAGGTTTACTGTCAAACTCCAAGTAAGGTGAAAGTCTGTGGACGGCCCTTCCAGGGCCCCAGTCCTCAAGCCCCTTCTCTGGGGAGAATGACCGGCCCATCGGAGTGTTCTTTCCTTAACTGGGCCTTTCTGGGCACGGCCGTCCAGGAACCATGATCAAGAACAGAGACTTCCACCTGGGTAGCGTCCTCCCACAAACCACCAGGTGTGAGTGCCTCTCCTGGTGTCCTCTCCCTTTATAGCCCAAACCAGCCAGCCAGACATCCTAAAAACCTCTTGCTTGTCTGGAGTTCCGTGAAGTAAAGGAAGGTTGTAGTGTGGTCCAAATGGAGAGAGACTGACATTATAAAATGAACTGAGTAGAAATTATTATTTACATGAGCTAACTTTACTCTTCTTTCAGAATACCCTCAGTGCTGCTCTGGGACACGCCTCTGTTGGATTTAATTTACAGTCATCAACCTCGGCTTTTAGCGATGGACTCGGTAAATATTTTATTGTATTGCCTCTCTCATCAGTTTGTGTTATTTTCATTGGTTTGTAAAAAGAAGTAGCAAAATATTTCTTAAGTCTTCACATTGGTTTTCTTGAGCTTGATAGAGCTTTGGCTAAGTGTTCTGGGTTTTGTCCTGGATCTCACTTAACTGAGGGTGCTTCAGGGCGGTGGTGAGCTGCGAGGTGTCCCAGCGAGAGGCGTTCTGTGGACAAATTAAGACAGGTTGGCAGCCTGGCCTGTGAAAGAAGTTGGTTTCTTGTCAACTCTGTCGTCTTACTGCCTCTGTCCCCGAGTGGTCTGGAGCCTGCAGCACCTGCTTGCGGTGCCTGTTTTGTGCTCTGGGCGTGTTGCACACACACCATCTGAGAACTGCCCCTCCTCCTCTGGGGAGGCAGGCTGCCTGGCTGTGCTCTGCTCTGTGTCCCGTGTGTGGGCCAGCTGGTAGCCACACGTGGTTTTCCTGAAGTCCGAGGCCAGCGTGTGTGGGTGTGGAGTGGGCTCCTGGCTCGTTTGCCCTGAGCCTTGCGTCCCGCTGGGAATTCCTAGCACAGCTGTGCCCGGAGGGGCAGCTGCCCTCCTGCAGCCTGGGGCCCGACTGGCACTCGTTGCTCTAGGACAGAGCCCTCCTCCCCTGGGACACGTTGGAAAGAAAACTCTTGGCTCCTTTGCATGTTTCCTACCGTGGCCAGGTATTAGTGTTTTAAAGCGAACAGTGCCAAAGTGTATCTTCTATTTTGTGTTGTTTCTAGCAGACAGGAAAGAAACCTTTCCTGCTACTTAATCTCACAGACCCCCTCCTCTATCTCAGCCGTCATTGTATCCGGCCACTTTGAAATGCACCTGGCTGGACTCTTTGACTTGAGGAAGTGTTTCCTTGGAAATGGGGGTGAGGTATGATGGAAAGATCTTAGTCTGCAGGGTGGTCTGGGATTAGAAAGAAGCCAGCCTGGCCAGTGGGGTGTGGTGGTGAGGGGCCGTGGTGGGCCCCGTAGCATGCTGGGAGCGCTCCCACGGCCGTCTTCCAGGATGAGCCCATGCGTTCAGCTTGGCTGTCACGGGCTGTGGGGCAGCCATTGAGAGACTCAGCCCAGCAGGGGGTGAGCTGGGCGTGGAGGGGCAGCCAGGCCCACCCACACTGCAGGCTTGAGCCTGGCCTTTGTTTGGAAATGATAACATTGGCCTTAATTTATAACGAGGAAAAAAAATGCTGCTTAAATTAGGTTATTAACAAGCATTTGGTGATCGCTGCTTAAAAGGAAACAAGTTATCAGCAGCTCTGCTGAGAGGTCTGGGGCTGGCCCAGTTGTTCTGGTGGATTGTGAGCAGTAGGTGTGTTAACGTTGGCAAAGTTTCCTGACACGTGAAGGGCTGGCTGTTTGACGGTAAGTCCCATGGCAGTAATCCACGGTGTCTAATGCCGTTTATCACTTTTGTGAACCATAAATATTCAGTTAATATTGACTGTAATTGTCTTTAAAAAATCCACAGTGTATGGAAGGAATAGAGATAAAGGTGCTACTTTGACTGATCACCAGGGGGGCCCCTCCCGGGTCCGGGGCCTGCGTGTGTGGGCACAGGTGCCGGGGTCTACGATCCATGACCTTTCCTGGCATCAGAAGGCACAAATATAAAAACAGAATAATTTTGCAGGCTCTCTAATAATTGTTCATTGTTATTTATATCATTCATTATTTTATTTTATTTTTTTTGCGGTACGTGGGCCTCTCACTATTGTGGCCTCTCCCGTTGCGGAGCACAGGCTCTGGACGCGCAGGCTCAGCGGCCATGGCTCACAGGCCCAGCCGCTCTGCGGCATGTGGGATCTTCCCGGACTGGGGCATGAACCCGTGTCCCCTGCATAGGCAGGCGGGCTCTCAACCACTGCGCCACCAGGGAAGCCCCATTCATTACTTTTAATTTTCATTTTGACCACGTAAGGTAGAATATGAAGCATTTAGATCACATCTGAGATCACTGTTTCTGACAGAGGTGGGCTTGTTAAATATCCTTCAGTGCACACTGCTGTGCTCTCGGCCCTGCCCTAAGGTGATCCAGGTGTGGTTGTGGCTCCAAGGTCCGGGAGGGGGCGGGCCGATGCCAGCTCTGGACGTGGGCCCAGGTCCTGCTGGGCCTCGGCTCCCCTGCCCTGTGAGGCGGTGATGGCCATACTCATCCGAAAGATTTCCCGAGAGCTTAAGTGACCCTGTTTATGGAGGTAAAGCTCAATGAAAATAGAAGCTTTAAAATAGTTAGATTTATTCTTTGCTTTCCTTTCTCGAGCATAAAACACTAGTTTCACCTGATGGCTGGTGTAATTCTCGCTGTGTTAACATCTTTCTTGGTAAAGCGCAAGGGTCGGGGCAGAGGTGAGCCTTAAATGGCTCTCGATGGCACGCGTTCCGCCAGGGTTCGGTGCGGGTGTGGCTGCTGCCGCCGAGGGTTGTCAGCAGCAGGGACCCCAGGGCAGCGCAGGGTGGTACCGTAGCTTCCTATGGACAGGAGTTCTGAGTGATGTTTCCAAAAACAGAGTGGCTTCTGGAAGTGGCTGTTAGAGTAATAAAGGCAGTGTGTCTATTTGAATGGAGGCTTGGATCTAATGGTTTATGTTTCTAATTGAACACCTCCATAAAAAATAGAAAAGTGATCACTTTCTAAAATTGAAGTACAGTTGATGTGTAGTATATAAAACTTACGTAGTAAGTTACAGTATAGTGATGCGCAGATTTAAATGTTACATTACAGTTACTGCAGAGTGATCACTTTTGACTTGCTGGGGTGTGCAGAGCAGTGACACGCCCTGTCTGTGGCATCCTGGCGCCCGGAGCAGGCTGTGCTCACTGTGGAGCTGTGAGCGCGAGAACTGCAGGTCTTGTCAGCGGCAGAACCAAGTCCCCCTCCACCTGCTGTCCGGATGCGGGCTGGGGACGTGGGGGAGGGCGTCCTGTGCCTGGGGCCCCTCGTGATGGGGAATGTGTTGCCGTCTGGTGATGCAGCTCTTCTGGGTAGGTCTCTCTGTGCCCCTCACATGGCAGGAGTGGCGATTTGCTGACCCTGCCACCGCCCAGCTAGTGGTGGCCACTAGTGACTGTGGCACTTCACAGTCACAGCACACGTGGCTGGGGGGGCTACCGTCTTGTGCCTTGGCTGCAGGGCGGAAGGCTGGGTTGGATTTGCAGGTGGTAAGAAGCTTGTAGATACTAATGCTAATGATACGTTTGCCTTTTTAACAAGGATATTTGTCAGGATTTAAAAATAGGTAACAAAGCACACTTTTGCTTCTTTCTCTAAGAAATATGTCTAGCTAATTACACCAATAAAACTTATGTATTCCGGATTTTTGAGTATAGTAAATTTTTATTGTAATTTTAGAGTTCTGGGGAATATTCATTGTCTAGGCTCCCTTAAAATACATACAAAGTATGGAATATTAGATGTCATTTAAATTAGATTTCATTAAATGCATGCTTTTTGTTCATATAAAAACTGGCAGTTGTGTTCACACACCTCCCCAGAAGGCTCTCGCTCTCCCCACCACAGCCCTTGTTGGTCAGTAGGACTTGGGTCCTTTTATTCCAGGACATGGGAGTTGCCTGGAGAGTGCACATGCCCAAGAACAGGGTTTGGAAAATAGGCAGGGCAGAGCAGAAGGGACGGTCTGAGCCCAGGCTGTGCCCCAGCTCCTTTCCCTCTGGACGTTTCTAGCTGAACTGGCCTCTGGGCTCTGGTGCCTCAGCTGTGCTGGGCAGGAAGGCATGTGGAGATTCTGCTTGCGACTGCAAGGGTTTGTCGGCTGTTTGTAGCACCTCATTTGTTGCCTATAATATTGCCATTGTTTTCCCTCCATCGTTAGCTACAGGGATTCTCATGGAGCCAGTGTTCATTTTATTTTTTTTAACTTATTTTTTATGTTTTTATTTTTCTGCTTGTACCGCGAAGGCTTGCAGAATCTCAGTTCCTGGACCAGGGCTTGAACCTGGGCCACGGCAGTGAAAGTGCCGAATCCTAACCACTAGACCACCAGGGAACCCCCCATTTTATTTTTTTAAATATTTATTTATTTGTTTATTCATTTTTGGCTGCGTTGGGTCTTCATTGCTGCACAAGGGCTTTTCTGTAGTTGCGGCGAGCGGGGACTACTCTTCGTTGCAGTGCGTGGGCTTCTCATTGCGGTGGCTTCTCTTGTTGCAGAGCACAGGCTCTAGGCACACGGGCTTCAGTAGTTGTGGCTCATGGGCTCTAGAGCGCAGGCTCAGTAGGTGTGGCGCATGGGCTTAGTTGCTCCGCGGCATGTGGATCTTAGTTGCTCCGCGGCATGCTCCGCGGATCTTCCCGGACCAGGGCTCGAACCCATGTCCCCTCTATTGGCAGGCGGATTCTTAACGACTGTGCCACCAGGGAAGCCCATCCCCATTTTACTTTTAATACCTTCAAATTTTAAAAGCTGGCTAAAGGGATTTCCTCCAAGTTTTATATTTGAGGGTGAAGAGATTTGCCTGTATCTGGCTCAGAGTAGAGCTCCACAGGTTGTTAAAACTGAGCTGAACTTGACTGCTGGACCAACCTGAAATCCCACCTTCCCTCCTGCTGCTCCTTGCTGGGCCTCAGGGGACGAGGGCTCTGTGCAGTTACGGATGTTTGCTGCGGGGGGGGGGGGGTTCCTGTGCAGCCCACTTGGATCTTGGTGGGGGGAAGAAGAAGGCAGGGGAAAGGCGATGCAGGGCTGTGGGCAGGTGGGCTGTTCTGTGGGGTCGACCAGGACAGAATTGGGGAGGCGCCTTCATGGCTTGGCCTTGTGCACTCTAGGTTAGGTACCTTTTTTTTAAAATTAATTTGTATTGGAGTATAGTTGATTTACAATGTTGTGTTAGTTTCTGCTGTACAGCAGAGTGAATCAGTTATACATATACATATCCATTCTTTTTTAGATTCTATTTCCGTATAGGTCATTACAGAGTACTGAGTAGAGCTCCTGGTGCTATACGGTAGGTCCTTATTAGTTATCTCTTTTATATATAGTACTGTGTGTATATCATAGAATATGTACCTTGATCATTATTTGTGTTGCCCGTTGGGAATAGGGATTTGGGTATTCTTAGTGCCAAAAAAAGAAGGGTGATAGTGAGGTTTCCGGTGAGGTTTGCAGTGTACTGTGTTCTGAGAGTGAGGATGCGGCGTTTGGTCCGGCAGGGTCGTCTGCACCATCTCGTGGTTGCCACTGAGACTCTTCCAAGCTGTGTGGGGAACCCTGCAGATGGAGCTGAGGGCTGGCCAGGGTAGTTAGTTTGAAAGGGGAGCAGAGCAGCAGTCTGGTCCCTGCCCAGGGCAGGGCAGAGTCTGCTCCCATGGCCCTGGATGTGTACACGGGCCGTGGCCCGGGGCAGCGTGGGCCCCAGGGCTTGCCGGCAGGAAGGCAGGGAAGGCAGTGCACACTCACCTCCCGTCTCAGCCCCGTGCCCACTCCCTGCTTCTGTCCACGCAGAGGCCCTGGGGCGGGAGCCCGGAACACAGGGGAGGAAAGGAGGGAACAAGAATGGGGTCTTGGGGAATCGCATGACACTTACTGTTTCTGACTTTGTGGACCTTTTGTGGATGGGTAGTTTGCTTATTGGAAGAAAGAAGCCCCGGGGCCCTCATCCACCTCAGAGGGCGTTGTCACACGTGAAGACCAGGGCCTCCAGGGCCGCTGTCTGGATCCTGGGTGTTTGTGGGGGTGGGGCCCTGAAGGGGGTGGGGCCTGGAACTGCGTGGGCAGCGCATCTGCATCTGGCTTGTGGCCCCACCTTCTGATCCTAGCACACCCTTCACACGTCTTCTTTTTCTCCATCTCCTGGTTGTGGTCGACCTCTGTTGAAAATTTGTTCTTGTGGTTTTTTAAAAAATTAATTTATTTGGCTGCGTTGGGTCTTCGTTGCTGCGCGTGGGCTTTCTCTAGTTGCGGCGAGCGGGGGCTACTCTTCGTTGCGGTGCGCGGGCTTCTCATTGTGGTGGCTTCTCTTGTTGCGGCAGAGCACGGGCTCTAGAGCGCACGAGCTCAGTAGTTGTGACTCGCGGGCTGTAGAGCGCAGGCTCAGCGGCCATGGCTCACGGGCTTAGTTGCTCTGCGGCATGTGGGATCTTCCTGGAGCAGGGCTCGAACCCGTGTCCCCTGCTTTTGCCAGGTGGATTCTTAACCGCTGCACCACCAAGGAAGTCCCTGTGCTTGTTAATTTTTTGAACAAGGATTTTTTTTAGATTTTGAATTTTCCTGTTCTTTTGAAAAGTTTACCATCTAGCTCACCCGCCCCCGCCCCCTGCCCCCGTGCCCTCCACCCCCGTGTATTTTCATCTTGGGCAGAGTGGTGACTTATGGAGGAGCCGCACGGGCTGCAGAAGTCGGATGGTGAGGCCCCGCCCCCGTGTTTGGGGGAGGGGGTCTCTGGCAGAGTGTGTGTGAGTTGGGTGCTGGAGCCTCTGGACTTGGGCTTTATTGCAGCCCAGTCTCACACTAGCATCCCAGATACAGTCTTTGGGCTTGAGGCCCATGGAGATAGATGGGTCGGGGGTAGGACAAAGGTTTGCAGCCAAACCTGGGGTGGTACAGCTGGGAATGCTCAACCCTCTTTTGAGCATTTTTTTTTTTTTTTTTGTTTGTTTGTTTGTTTCTTTGTTTTTGCGTTACGCGTGCCTCTCACTGTCGTGGCTTCTCCCGTTGCGGACCACAGGCTCCGGACGCGCAGGCTCAGCGGCCATGGCTCACGGGCCCAGCTGCTCCGCGACATATGGGATCTTTCCGAACCGGGTCACGAACCCGTGTTCCCTGCATCGGCAGGCAGACTCTCAACCACTGCGCCACCAGGGAAGCCCCCTCTTTTGAGCATTTTTTATGGGAAAAGCTATAATCAGGTGTGTAAGCTCATCTAACCTCCTTAAGCTAACACCTCACTTTTCTTTAAAAATCCCTTTTCTTTGTGTTTGAGCCTCTTCTTTTTACCCTGCCTCACAGGACGTCTCTCAGGCATTCTTCATCTAGTGATGGCTGCTCTTCTAGGTCTCTGTGCAGAGGGTCTCTGGGGGGCCCCTGTCTTCACGTATGACAACGCCCTCTGAGGTGGATGAGGGCCCCGGGGCTTCTTTCTTCCAATAAGCAAACTACCCATTCACAAAAGGTCCACAAAATCAGAAACGGTAAGTGTCATGCGATTCCCCAAGACCCCATTCTTGTTCCCTCCCTTCCTCCCCTGTGCTCCGGGCTTCCGCTCCAGGGCCTCTGCGTGGACAGAAGCAGGGAGTGGGCACGGGGCTGAGACGGGAGGTGAGTGTGCACTGCCTTCCCTGCCTTCCTGCTGGCAAGCCCTGGGGCCCACGCTGCCCCGGGCCACGAGGAAGGGATCCCACTCGGGAACTGGCTGCTGGGTTGCATCTTCCAGGAACGCTGAAGGTCTGTGGGAGGCACGAGAGGCACGGGCTCTCCACATGCTTTCACTTACATTCTTTTTCTTCCCCTACGAAACGCAAGAAAGTAGGTGGCATTTTCCACATTTTTATTAAAAGATTCTAGGCGTCGAAGACGTTGGATAGTAGGGTTTTCCAGGTTCCATAGCTGATCAGCGGCAGACTGAGTACGTCCTGGGGTCCTTCTTACACTAAGGCAGGAGATCCCTGTGCTGGCGTCTGACTTGAGGAAAGGGGCAGGAAGTGAATGAAGTAGCATGCTGGTGTATCACCTCCGGGCGATGGCACTCCCTGGGCCCCACTTTACACTCGTACCATGATTGTGCTGCAGGGAGTATGGGGGTGTGTGGTGGGTGGGTGAGTGAGTGTGGGTTTATGGTGGACTGTGTGCGGCGGGGTGTGTGTGTGGCACTGGCGTGTGGGGGGTGGGGGGGGCGCCTCTGGCCATCACCCAGTGCTTGGCTCCGGGGCAGAGGGCATGTGCTTGAACTGTGCCGGGTGCAGGGCGAGGCCTGGGCACAGTACAGACAGGACTGGGTCCACTGCTCTGGGTCGACAGCAGAGCCTGTTTTCTAGATTCCTCGCACCTGCCATCCTTGTCCTTTTCTTGTCCAAGGAAGAAGTTGCTGTTCTGTTCACTCTCGACCCTTTCACACTTTTTCCTGAGACTTAAGTGAACTGTGGTCTGTGTCCCGAGGGTAGTGGCCTCAGAGGGGTCGTGGGGCCTGCATCCCCCGGAGGAGGTGGCCAGTAGAGGCTTGCCAGCTGGTGACCACTCGGGGCTGCTTGGCCACCAGTGTGTGAGGCCCGGCGCCTTGGCAGTGGGGCAGTGCCAGGGAACCCTGCTGGGGTGGCCGGGAAAGGGCAGCCACAACTCCCAGGCTGCTGTTGGTGCCCTCGTTTGTGACCTGATAAGTCGTCAGCTCGGCGGAAGATGGAGTTGTGTAGTATGCACAAAGGATATGGGCTTGGTACTCTCGTGCTGCCCGGTGGCCCAGACGCTGGCGAGGTGGACACTGCCGCCCTTGGGGTTGGGGCAGGAGTGGGGCTGTGGCTGGCGGGCAGGCTTGCTGGTCTCCCGGGGAGCTCCGAGAGACGTGGAGGCCTGTCTTCAAGGAAGGCTGTGTCCTTCTTCTCCATCCAGGCAGACTCTCCGCCTGGGGACTCCGCGCCTGCTCTCCTTGTCTGTTCTGTCCCCCAGGCCCCCCGCGCCGGAGCGCATCTGTCTCTGTCTCTGCAGCTGTCCTCTTACCGTGGCTCATGTGGCACCTTAGCCCCTCGGCTTCTTCTGGGCACTGCGAACCTTCACTTCTCCAGGACCACCTGCAAGTGCCTACGGCCTGGGCCTTCTGGACTGGGGCCCCTCCCTGCAAGGAGTACCAGTGTGACGTGTGTGTAGCCTGGGGACAGTTCTGCTTGGTGCTTAGAGTGGGCATGAACGTGTGTGCCTGGAGCCCATCACGCGGGAGCTGCAGTCCAGAGCACCTGGTCTTGAAGGGTGTCCTGCTCACAGCGTTCACCCGTCCTGTGCTTTAGAGTCAGGAAACGGGAAGCGAAGTGCATGACTGGGGTCAGGACCTTGGTGATTGTCTGGCTGAAGTTTTGCTGGAGATCCGTTGAGGTTCACTGTGGTGCATCGTGTGCGTCGAGCAGTCCTGGGAGATCATGTGAGGAATTTGAGCCCTGGGTGCGGGCTCTGTGTGGGTCCTGAGGACTCTCTGGAATTCCAGTAGTGCATTTCCTGATAAGGAACTCAGGGCAGCCTGGCCTTGGACGTAATCAAGTCTGTACTCGGGAAGCTGCTTGGAAAGTCACTGTGTGAGGACAGGCTCCTGCCAAGGGCTGTTTTGCAAGTGTGTGCTACAAAATATTTTCTCTTCCCCTTATTACTTAAGTAGGGCACCTGTCATAAGCTAGTGAAAGTTATTTGAGAGCACAGGTTCTGGCGGGAAGAACTTCTCTGAAACTCATTTAGAAATAGCCATAGAGAAGTATTAAATGAGAGCGTTTTTCCCAGCAGCCTCACCAGGCCTACCTGTGGGTGGTCGTGCCTGAGAGCAGGAAGTGAATGAAGTAGCGTGCTGGTGTATCACCTCCGGGCGATGGCACTCCCTGGGCCCCACTTTACACTCGTACCATGATTGTGCTGCAGGGAGTATGGGGGTGTGTGGTGGGTGGGTGAGTGAGTGTGGGTTTATGGTGGACTGTGTGCGGCGGGGTGTATGTGTGGCACTGGCGTGCCCGTGACAGTGGCCTCGGGCTGTGGTCTTAACCGTGACCCTGGGCTGGTGTGTGGAGAGGAGAGACCGTGAGATGTTTCTTTTTGGGAGTTCGATTTCGGTTTTATTTAAAACAACAAACTGTGTTTATGGTGTGTGGTTTCCACTCGGTGGCTCACGACTTCGGTTCCCCCTCCCAGTGGGCCCGTGGGCAGGCGTTGGCGGTGCGAGCACAGGGCGGCTGTTGGTGGGCTGCGCTTTGAGGAGTGCATCTGCATAGGGCTGCACAGAGTCTTGGGTCCTAGGACAGCCCCGCGAGGTTGGGAGAGGGGCGCTGGCTTGGCTTTCGTTCTCTGGAAGCGCTCCCCAGGGAAGGGTGTGGTGACCACCCCGGACTGAGGTTCAGCGGCTCAGGGCTGCTGCCATTCGCTTCCCTGTCACCCAGACCCTTCGAGCTGAGGCTGCGGTTTCTGCAGGACACTAGGAGGACAGCGTAGTGTTTTATGACTATTAACGTTTACATGGGAGGCTGCGGGGAGGGACCACACCCGTGGGCACGGGGTCAGCCTGGCAGAGCGCATGCTCGGTCCCGGAGGCCATGCGCCGTTAGATATGGCAGGATGGACAGCTCTGAGACCGGCCAGGTGGTGGGCTGAGCTGACCCGGCAGACATTTTTCCTGTCTGCGGTCTGATGCGGAAGGGGTGAGGGCTCCGCCTCTCAGCGTGGGGCTGCCTCGAGGTGCTTGACCTGGGAGGATGACGGCGCTTGAGCATGTGCCGCGCAGGGATCCGCGTGGCCTGAGGGGCAGGTCCCCCCCTTCAGGTGCCCGTTCACGGCCGTTGGGGGTCTTCTCGGCCGGTGCCCAGTCACAGAGGCTCAGCTGAGAGTTGCTGGGGGTTTAGTGGGGAGCGAGCAGGACCCTCAGTGGGCCTCCCCCTTCCCTGACGCCGCTCCCATCCCTCTCCAGGGGCGCCGTTTGGGCTGCCCTTGGCCTCATCTCAGCTCTCGAGGCTCCTTTCTCACGTGCTGGGGCCTGGGGCCTTTGGAGTTTGCTCAGGCTGTTCCCAGTTGTTACGCGTTTAAAACAACAAATAAGTTTTTGGCTACTGTTGGGAGGTTGGGGGTGAGTGGAGTCTGGGGCAGAAGGAGGACTTGGGGTTCGCGGGAGCAGAACTGCTCCCAGTAATGAGCTCTGTCTTTTCACCAAACAGCTGACACACTCCCCTGCACACACCTGCCTGTCAGTTGACAGCAGCCTCGCTCTCGGGCTGTGTTGCACTCTGAGGTTGCAGGGAAACTACTGTCAACAAGAGAACCCCTACCTTTTCTACAAAGAGCGGATTAAAGTAAAGTGTAGGTCACCGAACATAATTGTACACGATGTTGCTTTCTTTTGTTGAAAGGGTAGTTTCTTAGTGCAGTGAAGTGTAGAAATCTTTTCTTTATTCTAAGAGTTACGCTATTCGGTGTCTTAGAGAAAAGTTAGGGCTCCCATGATTCAAGTAGTTCGTGCACATTAACCAAAACTCAGTGTATCAGTTTGCTGGGGCGGCCGTAACAAACCCACAGAGCGGGGGCCTCAGACCACAGAGACAGACTCCTCCACAGCCCCGGAGGCCAGAAGTCCGAGACCGAGGTGCCGGCCGGGCTGGTCCCTGCCGGGGCCGAGGGAGAATCTGCCCCAGGCCTCTCCCAGCTGCCGCATTTGCTGGCGCCTCTGATGTTCTGTGGCTCGTGGAAGCGTCACCCCCTTCTCTGCTTCCATCTTCACGTGTGCGTGTCTGTGTCCGTGTCCAAATTTCCCCTTTTTATAAGGGCACCAGTCGTACTGGGTGAGGACCCACCCTGATGATCCCGACAACATCCGCAAAGACCCTGTTTCCAGATAAGGCCGCATTCTGAGGTACTTGGGGGTTACGATCCCAAAATAACGTTTTTTGGGGGGGACGCAATTTAGATAATAACACTTACCAGTAAATAAAGTTAAATATAAAGAATAAAATAAAAATCATGTGTAATCCTATCCCTCAAAGATAAACATACAAATTAAAAATTGTGAATATGTTACATTTCACAAAACAGGGATCAGATTGTATATAAACTTTCGTGTTCTGCACTTTAAAACCTAGCATTAACTTCCAATGACGTGAAACTTCAAACTGTGACTTTTAGTGACTACATAGTCTAGAGAGCAGTGTATATAATGTGCCTGATGAAGTTATGATTTTCATGTTTTCTGGAAAAGGGGCCTTGTCCCCTTGCACACTGTCTGCCCTCACACAGCAGGGGGTCCTGCTGAGCGGAGCCTGGGGACTGGGTGGGGAGCAGGTGAGGTGGGAGGGGCCTCAGGAGGTGGGAGACTGGGCTGGAGGTTGGCGGCCCAGCCTGATGTGGCCGCCTTTGTTACATAAACCAGGCGCTCTGTTCCTGGGAGCCTCCCGGCCCAGCATGGTGAGCTTGTGGCAGTTCAGTCACCTTTTTTATTAAGCAGACTTTATTTTTTAGATCAGGTTTAGGCTCACAGCAGAATCAAGCAGCAGGGTACAGAGATTTCCCATATACACTCCACCCCCACCCACCCAACCCGGCGGAGTGGTTGATCTATTGAAAGCAGTGAACCTGCACAGACACGGTGTCACCCAGAGTCCACGGTCTGCATTCTGCTTCCCTCTTGGTGCTGTCGGTCCTGTGGGTTTGGACGAGTGTGTGATGATGCGTCTCTGCCATCACAGCCTCACACAGACTCGTCTCACTGCCCTGAAACCCTCTCCCTCCACCTGTTCACCCTTCCATCTCTTCACTGTCTCCACAGTTTTGCCTTTTCCAGAATATCATGTGGTTGGGCTCGTACCGCCTTTTCAGATGGGCTCCTTTCACGTAGGAATGTGCATTTAAGGTGCCTCCGTGTCTTTTCATGGCTTGATAGCTCATTTCTCTTTTTTTTTTTAGCGCTGAATAATAGTCCATCGTCTGGATGTCCCACAGTTTATTTATCCATTCACCTACTGAAGGGCATCTTGGATCACTTTTAATTGTCTCTCTGGTCTTCTCTGATGGGAAGTAGACAGTAAACAAAGCCAGCTGCTGACCTCTGACCTCTCTGTGAATTGCCTGGAAGAGGGGGTGTTGCCGCCCGGATGCTTGTGCCGTGTTGTCCCCCAGTTCCGAGAGCCCTGGACTGTGCAGGACGTTGCTCCAGAACGATGCAGCCTTCTGTTCAGGGAGCACCTGAAACACTTCGCGTGGAAACCATCCCCACAGCGGTGACACTGCGGAGTTGGTGATGGGCGGCAGGGAGAAGGATGGCCTCGGGCTGTGGTCTCCTGGGGTCCGAGGGTGCGCACCCCAGTCCAGAGGCGGTGCAAGGCCCTCGCTGGGCTCCTTGGGAAGTCTGTGTGCCCATCCAGCCAATGCGCCTTTGCCCACACCACTTAATTTTCCTTTCAGAGACAAGACCAGTAATTCTTAACCTGGGCTTAGAACACATAGAGTGTCATGGGGTCTGTAGCTATTTCAGAATGCCGCCAAATTCTCCACACGCAACCCACACCCTGCATTTTTGAGAGTGAGCTCTGCCCCTGGACTCAGCAGTAGGATTGACGCTCAGGGCCCTGAGCCACGTTCTGAAGCAGAGCCCCGCCCGGAGGTTCTGGTAGCCAGCTTGGGGGCTGCTTGGACCTGGACCCGGTCTGTTCACCCCTGTGCTGCGGCCTCACCGCTAGGCCTTCATTTCCCCATCTGTAAATGGCATGATTTTGGATCCTTTTCATCTTGACATTCAGAGGATAGTACTGGGTCAGGGTCTACAAAAGATTGCTATAAAATCTGGAATAGTGCATCTTATTCTTGCCGAGCAAAAAGGACCAAGTCCCAGTCATGCCCCAGCCCGGGGCGCATGGGCCCCGCGTGTCGGTGTCCGCGTCCCGCAGCCGGCGGGCACTCTCTGCTGGCCTCCACGAGTCTCCGGTGGAGCTGAATGGACAGACAGGCCCACCAGGCGGGCCAGGCCCTCCACCCTGCTCCAGTCTCCTCTGTGCTCCTGAGGTGGGACCACACGGCCCTGGGCGTCGGCTGCCACCAGGGAGACAGACAGAAAGCCAGTGCCTCTTTGAGAGAAACGCTCAGACTTTTATATGTTCATCTTTTCTCTCTTCTCATCTAGTTGACGGTGATCATGGTGGGATCCAGGGAGTGGGGCACACGGATTAAAGGGTCTTGTGGGTGAGGTCTTGGCGGGGTCTGTGATAGAGCAGGGGCCTGGAGTAGCTGTCTCTCCCGCACGCCCATGTTCCTGGGCCCTGTCATGTCAGGAACTCCTCATGTTGTAAACACGGAGGGGCTCAGAAAACTTGTCTGTATAGGGGCATCTGTCAATAAAATGCTTATTTACTAATTTCATTTAAAAGTAGGAGGAATAAACCCATTGCATGTTACTCTAAATCACTGTACTTTCCAAAATGAAAAACTGTCATGTGTTGCTTTGGTTAAAGTATACCGCCCCCCCTCCCCAAAAAAATGTAGTTGGAATAGGGAAGAATATTTGAATAGCTTTTTTTTTTTTTGGGCCTCACCGCGCAGCTTGCGGGACCTTAGTTCCCTGACCAGGGGTTGAACCCAGGCACCGGCAGTGAAAGCGCTGAGTCCTAACCACTGGATGGCCAGGGAAGTCCCTTCAATAGCTTTTTGATATAATTTTGGAGGTTTTATTTGATATGACACTGAAACCCAACAAATGGTCATGTGGTGATGGTCACTGGCAGTGTGCGTCCTCCATTGGGTCACACGTGTTTCTTCTCAGCTGTATTCGACCCACTGGTCTTTCTTGCACTGTAACTGGACCTTTTACCTGTGTTGGATTTTGCAGCATTGTGCATTGGCAGTTGGTCAACTGTGGTTTGCTCAGTTATTTCCGTCTTCCAGATGCTGATGTATTTTATTTTGCTACTTTTGTTTCTGTTACCACCAGTCTCATCAGAAGAGCCTTTAAGCCATCAAAAGCTATCTGCTCATGGCGTTTTCCAAAATTCTAATATTTGACCAAATGCTTGAATTTTAGCGTTGGCAATAAAATAGGTCAGGTGCTGGGACTTCCCTGGCGGTCCAGTGGTTAGGACTCTGAGCTTCCGGTGCTGAGGGCCTGGGTTCGATCCCTCGTTCGGGAACTAAGGTTCCGCATGCTGCACGTCGTGGCCAAAGATCAATAAATTAGGTCAGGTGTTTTCCTTGAAGTGGCAGTCTCATTTTGTTCATTTGCTAGAAACACTCTGCCACATCCCCTCGTTTGTAGAGCTTGTATATCAGTCACTCTTCCATATAAAAATGCCTTTGCTGGGGACAGCTGTTGTTTGGTACACAGCAGAAATGCTTCATGTACGTTTCACATTTTGTTACATAGAATATGAAAAAGACAAGTACGGAAAGGCTTGGTATTTAATGAAATTAATAATTCATTAATTAGTGGTTCATCATGAAGGTTCTTAAGCAAATTGGACCATCACCTTTGCATCATGAGTGCAAATACCACCCCAGCTAAAAAGGCAGTGTTGCTATGAAAAAAGTTTCAAAAGGGCTGCAGGAATTCCTAAGGGTCCTTGGACCACATTTTGTAAACAGCTGTACTAACAAGCACTTCAGCATGTATGAGAAATCGTAGTTGAACAAATCAAGTCAGCCTACATGCTTATCGGTCTCTCAAAATTCCACAGCCTTAGGAGAATCCGATGGTGTCCATGACCTCTCCCTAGTGCGTAAGCTCACGAGTTCGTGTGCATTTTCAGAGGGCTCCTGATTTGGTGGACCCTTGGTAGTAAGCACCCCTCCTGTAGTTCTCACAGAAATGGGAACATTGCCCCCCCACCCCCCCCACCCCCCTTTAAAGTAGGTCTGTGCATGTCTTCTGGCGCATGCTCACAGACTCAGCACACATCCTCAGCTGTGTGTCGGTGCCCTAAGCTGCTTCCCCTTCCTCTGATTTCCTCTTCCGGAGCAGACCAGCAGCAGAAGGCAGTGCTGTGCGGCCAGGCTTCCTGTGTGCCAGCTGCTCTTGGGGGTGTGGACTCTGCTCCCAGGACAGGTTGCTGGGCGAGGTCCAGCCCACTCCTCTGGCAGCACACAGCCCTTCCCTGGGCCTCATCTAGTTTCCTTGCGTAATTCTTCCTGCTGAGACGCTGCCTCCAAACTGATGGTGCATCTCGTAGTTTTAGACCCTGATTCTCTTGGATCATTTGAGCCATGTAGCTTCCTCTGGGGTCACTTTGGTTTTGTCTTCTGTAGTTCAGCCTGGTCACTTGATCTAAAAATCTGTCTTTGTTTTTCCAAATTTTGCAGACCTTTTAAGATGATCTGGATTGCAATGACTCGAAATATATCGATCGGTACACATTTGCTGGTTTGGAGAACTTTTTAAAGTTATGGAGTTCTGTATACTCAACTTTTATTAGTCCTCTAAAAATTGCTGTCTCTGAATTGACTGTGAAGGGACCTTGAGACTGACGTTCTAATAATGCTGGGGCCGATCTGCTTTAATTGGAAGTGAGGACGCTGGGCCTTTTCCCAATAACTCAGTAACCTCCTGGATGTAACTCTGCAGGCCGTTTACTATGAAACTCTGATGTACAACCCGGTAAGCATCTTTAATGAAGTTCTTTATCATAAAACATGACTTCCGTATGTGAAAGTGATCTTTTTCAGGTTTTATTGAGATGAGGAGGGGAAAATACTCTTAACTGTCTGTCAGAGAGATTTTTGTATCGGGAGGCGTCTCCTGATTATTGAGAGGAGTACAGCAAGCTTGGTGGAGTCGAGGCCCTTTGTGTCCAGGGACGCGGAAGC
This sequence comes from Orcinus orca, assembly GCF_937001465.1. NCBI lineage: Eukaryota > Metazoa > Chordata > Mammalia > Artiodactyla > Delphinidae > Orcinus > Orcinus orca. Next base: position 510,537 of record NC_064578.1, read on the forward strand.
CAGTTGGACTGTAGTCTGAGAGCGCGCCTGCGCTGGGGACAGCCGGGCTGGGAGCACCTCACTGCGCGCGGGCCCTGCCCGGCGCTTTCTGCTCTGGACTGGCTCCTGCTCTGTGGGCTGTGGCTTTGCTGGATCTGTGTGACCACAGCTGTGTGTCAGGACCCACTGCCACTTTTGACATGTTGTGGTTGGAGCTTCCCTTATTTTTGGCCCTCAGAATTAAATCAGTCTGTGCCACAACTTTCTTGGTGATTCTTTTTTGGCATAAACTTCAAACTTATGCAAATCAGAATGGTACTTCTCACTGTCTGACGTTATTTCCTTTTATTTAGTAAATATTTAGCGTTTGTATGTGCAAGATGCCATGTTAACACTCAGCTGGATTTCCAGCATGAAGAGTAATGGCCTAGCTGGACTGCTTACTGCCCATCAGCACTGGGCCAGCTGCTCCCCCTTTTAATCCGGAAAGGCCCCCTGTGGTGGGCGTTCTCGCTTTGCCTGCAGAAGGAAGATGGAGTCTCGTGTGTGCGTGGGACTCCAGCGGCTCCGGCGGGTGCTCTTCCATGAGGCTGTGTCGTCACCAGTGAGCACGAGTGAATCTCAAGGCATTTGAGTCTCGCAGAAAGATGTCAGACGCACAGAGAGACCCCCTAGAGGCACGTGTGGGAAGGGGGAGACTGTTTCTCTTGTGGCTCGAGCTTGCCCAAAGCTCCGCTGAGGAGGTAGCTTTGGGTGGGCTTTGAGTAATAAGTATAATTAGAACAAATGGCCGTGGTGTTTAAAACAGGGCTTTCGGGTGAAGGAATCAGAGTGAGTCTGGAGCTGCGAGTCCAGTGTGTCTCAAGGTTGGGGTGCAGGTGAGGTTGGGCTACCAGACCAAGGGGTGTCTTGGAAGGGGGGTGGGGAGGAAGCCCAGCGAGCGGGCGTGGACCCATCCCTGTGGCTGCTCTGGGGCTTGGGAAGTGGGGAACCAGATCCTCAACTCGGTAACTGGAGGGATGGCAGCGTCGCTGCAGAGACAGGGGACGCAGAGAGAAGGGGCTGATGGGAGGAGCTATGTTTGGGCACGAGGGACTCGAGGTGCTGGGAGGAGAGTGACTGGGATACCCAGCAGGCAGCTGAGGCCGGGGGTCCCCCTGGGTGCGGGTGTGTGCGCACCGGGAGAAGGGCGGGCAGGAAGAAGGAAGCTACACGGAGCAGAGCAGCAGAAGCCCCCGAGCGCAGCGCAGTAGTCTGCAGCGGGCAGGCTTGCTCTGTATAAGACAGGAAATGGAGAGAACGTCTATAGAAGTGACTTCTCCACTGGAAGCCGTAGGTCCTTTGAATGGATGACGTGTGGTTGTCTAGGTCACGTTCCTGTTTTGGGAAATAAGGTGCCTTATGTTCTAATCTGTACATTATTATGTATTTAAACCTCATAGTAAGCACAGCTCACATGGACTGTGTGTTACTTTTTTTACTAGCAATTTTTGGGATTTTAAATGGTCTGAAGGACCAATAACAATGAGGTGCTTTAGACTGAAGCCTTCACAGAAGAATCCAACAAGTGTGGTTTAATTTCTAGATATTTGTGGTGAGGCTTAAGCAGTTTGGAACCCCCATGTACTGGTTGCTGTTTGCTTCAACTTGAAATGGGTTTGTACTCTTTATCAAGCACCTCCCTGCCTCCTGTAAAGCTCCGGTAAAGCTGACCTCCTTCAGTTTGGGGGAGTGTGAAGGGTGAGACGAGGTGAGCGAGAAAACAGCAAAACTAGTGAACGCGAGCACTCGCAGGCAGGTAGGACCAGAGGCCTGAGAGCGCTGCCCCGAAACCTGGAGCCTGCAGGTTTATCGGGCTCTCCCCTGGGCCGCCGTGCCAGGTGGAGCGGGCGGCCGCAGAGCAGAGCGCGCTCGGCCTCCAGTCCCCACGGCTCTGCCGGGGCTGCTTTAGACCTTAGGGGGCGGCCCTTTTCTAATTCAGTTGGCACATTTATGTGTCACCAAGAACAGATGTTAGTTTTTTTTACAGAGCCGTGTAGATTAAGGTACACTTTCACTCTCCTCTCCGTGATGCCGGCTCGAGCAGAGTGGGCACCGGAAGGGCTGGACAGGGCTGTGCAGCGGGGTGGGCATCCGGAATCGGGTGCCTCTGCCTGACTGGGGCTTGGGCACCACTGCCTCTCGGGTCTTCACAGTTGATGTGGGAGCATTTTGTGGATTTCTTGGCTTTAAACTTTGTGAGCTGGGGACAAGGGAAGGACTCCGTGGACAGGAAGGTGCCCAGGTCAACTGGGTGAGGGTGACGGGGAGGGTCACCGGTGGGGATTCGACACAGGCTCACTCAAAGAGGTTTCCTTTCTTCTGCAGTGGAATTGCTTAGAATCTGTTTCCGGTGTTCCTCGTCTCTGACATGATATTCAGAAGAAAGCAGCCCCGGGCAGTTTTCTGCTCCAGGAGTTTGATGGTTCAGAGGCGCAGGCTCTGGGCTCCTTGGCAGCCCTGCACACGGGGCTGTCGACGGGCCTGTTTGCATCGTCGGGTCGACGCTGCCAGTCTGTCCTCCCGGAACTGGCCCTGGTGCGTTGTATTAACTCGCACTCCGACTGTTCAGCCTCACTCCTTGCCCAACGCCCCCTCTGTCCCAGGGCCCTGCCCAGCACACCCCATCGCATTCAGTGATCCTGTCACCTCAGTCTCTTCTGTTCTTCTGTGACCTGGGCAGTTTCGAGGACCACCAGTGAGGTGTTTCTTAGAGAATGTCCTCCATGTGGGTTTCTCTGATGTTTTCTCCTTAGACGGGATTGTGGTTTGGGAGGCATATGGCCGCAGAGGAGAAGTGCCTGCTCATCATGTCCAGTCAGGGTGCTGGCTGGCCCCGCGGCCGCCTGGGTGAGGAACGCCTGCAGTCCCGTCGGGGTGGAAGCGTCTCCAGGCTTCCATTTTACGAAGCGTTCATTGCATCATGTGAGAACGTCTGAAGCGTTTGTTTTGCTCGATGTCATCCATGCTGTCAAGATTATTATTTTCTTAAATGAACGTTTTATCACTTGGGAAACGATCTGCTTTCTCCACTCACCAGAGGTAAGAGGTAAACTGTTTCAGGTCATGACTTGCAGTTTTATCACTATTATTTGTGTCCTGAAGTTCTTTCAGATATACTGTTCCCTGGCAGGTACCTTTTGGGATAACAGTGTCAGCAGCTCTGAGCCCCCCTCCCCGAATTGCAGCCCTCCTTCTGCGGGGGCCATCTAGACTAGACCATGGTCTCAGAAAGCCTCGCCCTGCCCGGGAGCTGTGCTGTGCTGTGCTGTCACAGCCCAGAAGAGAGGCCGGGCTGCGAGCGTCCAGAGTGGCTGTGTGTGGCTGTGACCTCCTGGCCAGGCCTTCCTGGGGTGGAGGGTGGAGTGGCTGCCTTGCACGCTGCGTCTGGGGAACTGGCTGTGCGGCTGTGACGAGGCGGACAGGCTCCATGGACCGTCCTGCTCGTCACACTGTTAACAGTGCGACGCCCTGCTTTGCTGTACAGCAGACATTAACACAACGTTGTGAATCAACTATAGTTGAGTAAAGTTTTAAAAAATGTGACTTTCTAGGGCTTCCCTCGTGGTGCAGTGGTTAAGAATCCGCCTGCCAATGCAGGGGACATGGGTTCGAGCCCTGGTCCGGAAAGATCCCACATGCTGCGGAGCAGCTAAGCCTGTGTGCCACAACTACTGAGCCTGTGCTCTGGAGCCCACGTGCCACAACTACTGAAGCCTGCTCTCCTAGAGCCCGTGCTCCACAAGAGAAGCCACGACAATGAGAAGCCCGCGCACCGCAACAAAGACCCAACGCAGCCAAAACTAAATAAATAAATTTATTAAAAAAAAATAAAGTCCCACATTATGTTTTCCAATCAGTAAGGGCTTTACTTCAACAATTACAATCCGAGAAATAGGAGAGACCCCGGCAGCCTCTTTGCTTCTTTTGCTGACAAATACGACTGTGTTCCATAAGTTTTTAAAGTCGATTGAGAGCTTAGAGTGACTTCTCTCCTTAAATAAGATGGGTGATGGGTTAAGTATTTTTTATAATTTTTTTTATTATCTGATTTATACATGTGAGTGTCTCTATGTCAATCCCAGTTTCCCAAGGATTAGTTATTAAAATTTACCTTCCATGGTTTGTCGATGCAGGTTTGGGGCCCAGGCGGTAGCTCGGGGGATACGATAGCTGCCTCTTAAGTGGACCGGTGTCCCCATGCGTGATGGCCTGGAGGAGGGCTTCCTGTGACACGGACGGACAGCGCCGCCGCCACAGGGGGTGGTCTTCTTTCTAGGCTGTGGTTGGTAGGCTGTACCTAAAGTGAATGTAATTGCTGAGGAGTGAAGACCCGGTCCTTTGGTTTTGTTTTCTTGTCGGGACTGGTCGCTCTGCCTCCTTTCTCACCACGGAGGGCGGCCCTCGGCCAGCCCAGGACACGCGGGCCCTTCCGAGCTTCCCCGCTGTGGGTGGGGACTTCTCCGTCTCCGGGCCGGCGGGGAGGGCTCTGCTGGGCTCCGAAGGCCGAGACCTTGCAGTGCGAGTGCCACCTGCGTTGCCGTAGCGGCCGTGGTCACTGGGAAAGTTCTTGGTCCTTGTGTCTGTAATGGTGCCGTCTACTCAGGCCTTCTGAGTCTCGTCCATGGAGAATTGGAATTTCTTAGAAGCTTCTCTTGGAACCTGTTTTCATAAAAGCTACAGCAGAAGAATGATAGAAAGGTTTTGTTTATAAGGTTTTAGCTTCAGGGCTGCCTACAAAGCATTTAGTTGGAGTTTTCTCAGTTCAGTGGTCCGATTAAAAAATAATGAAGAGAGAGCATAAAACATCTGTTTTGTTTGTTGCTTAATAGCTGGGAGTTAACTGCATTTCTGCAGGCAGAATTGGGGGTGGCTTTGGGTGCTGTCGCCTTCCCTTACTTGGTTCATCTCTTGCTGGAAACCAGCCCGACTTCCTGGGAAGGCGGGTCCTCACCATGGGGAGGGCTCTGGCCATGCTAATTCCCACGTCACACGCTTCCCTGGTGTTGGAGGACGTGAACACGGGACTGTGCTCGTTTTGTGAAGACTGATGAGCAGACAAGTCCCGAGTTTCCTTTTTAGGGCCTGGAAGCTCTCTTCTCTCTTACAGACTCTGCCGTGAAAAGCTGCCTCTTGGCTGTGCACTCATGTGTATGTGCTCACATGTGTGCTCACACACAGGCACTCACATATATGCCAACAAACTCCTCACTGACCCTCCCTGATTCTGCCACCACGGGGCTGTCGTTAGGATTGAATTCTGTTGATATTAAGTGTGGGTTACCGTAAAATGTTGTAAGATCAAAAGGCCACCTGATTGAGGTAAAAGGAAAAAAATCATTCCCTGTCCCTTTCTAATTTTAAAAATTTTTATGTTTTATTTCCCCCCCAGTGTGATTGAGACATAATTGATGCGCACGCACGGGTGTGTGTATAGATAGACGTTGTGTTCTGGATCTCAGCTCGATTTCGATACAGAGCTGAGCCTCACTGGCTCAGAACAACTTCAGAGCAGGTGGCCTCCTGCACGTGAGGGGAAGATGTCGCAGGCAGGATTCGCCTGCTTCCTGAGGTGTGCTTGGCCTTCTGTCCTGCGTGAACCGGCAGCCCTGCAGCCTGCAAGCCTGTGCCTGGTGACTCCCTGACCCTTGCAGGCAGGCTTTGTGTTTGGCTCAGGGCTAGATTTGCAAACGGGTCCAGCCGTGGGCCTGGTCCCTCTGTAAGCCCCCTGTCCCAGGGTCTGAGGGTGTGGGACAGGCCTCAGCTTAGAGAATACTCTCTTTCCGGAGGGGGGAGTTCAGGACTCAGGACAGAGGAGGGTGTTTTAGATTCTTTACGGTGGAGCACCTCCCTCCACGGGAGCGGAGCTCCTGCAGGGCGCTGGCGGGTATGACCACAGCCCCCTTTCCCCGTGGCCGCCGAGCGCGGAGGACGGAGGAGGGTGGAGGCAGCTCTCCAGGGTCAGTGCGGTCCACGCACGTGCCCACTTCGTGTCAGGTCCTTGACTCTCGTCCATGGGGCTGTCCACCCGCTGCATCTGGCCTGTGCTGCTTCTCATGCACCTTGTTCCATGGTGACTCTGTCACTGCAGACACACAGTAATCAGCAGGTGTCCACGGAGCGGGACGCGAAGGTTTGGAATCAGACAGAAAGCAGCTCTCAGGGCCGATGTAGTGCCGTCTTGTCCCCGCTGTTCCAGCAGAGGTGGCGACGTCTGTGGTCCCTCAGTAAGCAGTAAGGGGAGGACTCACTGCTGGCACCTTTCTGTTCTGTTGAACCTTTCGTCCACAGACTAATCCTTTCCTCTGTGGCTCCTCCCCACTCCCATTCCCGGAGACCTTGGTCCTCAGCCTGTCTCGAACCTTAGCACCATGGTGTCTTTTTTGCCTTAGGTCATAGGTATGCATTTCCAGGGGGCAGAGGCTGCTGGCCCGTCTCATTTAGCAGCTGCCCACAGAGAAGGGAATCAGAACGGGTCGGGGGTGGTGGTCCCAGGAGGGAGGGCTGGGCTTGTGCGGCCCGCGTGCCCCCTTCCCTGGGAGGGGGTGTTCCCTGAGGTGGCCGTTCTGGATTGACTGTTGTGCCCTCTGCTCTGCAAGGCAGGAGGTGAGCGCTGTCTGTGACTTGCCGCTTTTCTGCTCCTAAACAGAGCAGTAGGGGAAGATGGGCTCTGATTACAGGTCCTGCAGTTTTGTAAGTTATTGTGGGACCGTGCACAGCAGGTTTGGGGAATCAATCGTGGGTTTCTGTGTTAAGTTAGGGAAAGTTTGCTCATGGGTAACACTTGTAATCTTAAACGGAGGCGGGGGAGTACTGATTCAGCGTTTGGCTGGAGACCCGATGGTAGGGGCTTGTCTTTAGTTTTCTTTTGTCTTTAGTTACTTTTAAACTTTCTTTTAGGGTATCAGTATTATCTAAACTTTTGCAAGAAAAACATGCTGCTCACATTGTGGTTGTTTAAAAAAAGACAGACCCTGCCTCACCCCTCGTCCTGTCCCCAACCCCTGAGCCCGGAGCCTGGACTGTGGTGCAGGGGGAAGGGGTCCAGAGTCATGCCTGAGTTAGTGTGTCCATCGAATGTATTTTAGTAACTTTTATTAACTGTTTTAAAATAACTGACAGTGGTATGAAAGTTGAAAATCCGGACAAGAAACAGTTATTTGACAGGGCATAGCTGAATAAATACATGGCCTTGTGTGTGTGTGTGTTTTAATAAATTTATTTTTATTTTTTTAGTTTTTGGCTGCGTTGGGTCTTTGTTGCTGCGTGCGGGCTTTCTCTAGTTGTGGCGAGCGGGGGCTACTCTTCGTTGTGGAGCGCGGACTTCTCCTTGCAGTGGCTTCTCTTGTTGGGAACACGGGCTCTAGGCGCATGGGGTTCAGTAGTTGTGGCTCGCGGGCTCTAGAGCGCAGGCTCAGTAGTTGTGGCGCACGGGCTTAGTTGCTCCGTGGCATGTGGGATCTTCCCGGACCAGGGCTCGAACCCGTGTCCCCTGCATTGGCAGGTGGATTCTTAACCACTGTGGTACCAGGGAAGCCCTGGACTTGTGTTTTAAAGACTGTACTTTTTATTTCTTTGTTAGGCTGTAAGGCAGGGACAAACTGTTGATTTCCAGCCTTTGAGAGCCCTGGTGTGCAGAGGCGGAAGTAACAGATTGCTTTCAGCTTTGCCTGGGCCTCCCCTGCACTGGGCACTGTCTGAAGCTTTTGGGCTAGCTTGCTGGGTTCCAGGGGCCGGAGGAGGTGGGTCAGAGCAGGGGGCCTCTGCCTACCGCTGCCTTCCTGGTCCTCCACAGTACTGCTGCACGGCACTTGGACTTGAAAGGTCTCGAGTTGTCTGGGGGAAGAGAACAGACACGGTGTGAGCACTGCTGGGAGGCCACGGCCCAGAGAGCTTGCGTGGCTGCATTGTGGTCACCAAGTGAAGGACCCAGGCCGGCCGACAGTATGCCCTGAGCCCAGTCTTCTCCCCCCGCCCTGTCACATCCATTTGTGGGGCTGAAAAATGTTCACTAAACTCTGGATGATAAAGTGAGTAAATATGGGGTGTGTGTGTACGTACATACATGTATACTGACAGATATCCTCCAGGCTGAATTTGACTAGCTGAAGGCCATTCGTTTCTTGCCATGAGAGTTCTGAAGGTCTGGTTCTGTGGACCGTGTGTCCTGACGAGCCTGTGGGCAGGGTTCCGTCTGGTTGGGACAGGGGCCAAGGTTGTCCGGAGGGCCCCTCGGACTCTCGTGTGCAACCAGACGTGGGGGCCGTGCTTCGGGCCCTTCGCTATGTGCAGTTTCAAACCCGAGTCCTGCTGGCCACATTGGAGCGAGTCCCTGGTTTGGGCGCTCGGCAGTCGAGGGCAGCGGATCTGGGTTCAGGTGCGGTTTCCCCTTTGCCCGAAAGGCTTCTTCTGGACACATCCTGAGGCTGCTTCACATGGAACCAGCTGCCAATGCAGGGGAGCTGTGGAGATTAGACGGACAGGACCGAGGGCAGAGGGGCTGTGGGCGGGCGTCCGCCATCTCTTGGAAGCCGGGGCTCTGTGCTGACTGTCCCCCATGGGCCTCGGCGCAGGATTAAGTCCATCTTTTTCTTAGAGTTGGCAGCGGGTCACCCCATGGAGTCCTCTCACCTGGTTTATAGGCAGAACGCTTGTCACATGTGGCTTCTTGTTGATGGCTTAGGGTTTGGGGTCGTGCAGCGTGGGAGACGCTGCCCCTTCGGGCCGCACGCCCAGGCGTGTTGGCAGTTTCTCGGTGGCTTTCCTCCTGCAGTCCCTGCTGTTTAGGTTGATGGCTTGCCCTCTGTTCGGGGCTGGGCCCTGGGAGCCGTCAGTGCCGGGCTTGGCGTGTCTGTGCCGAGCTCTCCTCTGGAGCCCGCTCAGGGGAGCTGCGGGCATTTGTCACTAGGGGGACGTTTGGGGCCAGAACCTCACAGCCTCTCTCCTCCTTTAGACACCAGGCCTCGTGCTGGTCACTTGGCATGGAGACTGGCGGGCATGTTTCCCGGGTTCTGTGCTCCTCCCTGGAAAGCACGCTGGGCGGCACCTGCAGCGTCAGTTCAGTGCCCTGTTCACGGCTGCGGTCATCTCCTCTAGATTGCCTGCTAGTGAGCCCGTGTGCACCGGGTCGTTGCCTTTCAGCAAAGACGGCTTTGGCTTCCAGCACCCACGCTGACTCTCCACCACCCAGAGCGCCTCCCTCCGGGGCCCCCGAGGACGCAGGTGTGGCCATGAGGGCCCTGGAATAGCCCGTGGCCCGGCCCTGGAGGTCGTGGCACTCGAGCAACCTGGGAGCAGAGGAGCTAAAACCGCATTGGCATTCTGCACCTGGGGTGCCAGAAATAACATCTCTTCAGAGTGAATTTCTTGGTAGAAAGGAGGAGTTATTTATACACCCATTTATATTTGGACTTGAATTGAGTAGTTTCGAGATGCAGTGTTTGGTGAATAAAGATGAAAGTGTATGTTTTTGAGCGATGAGGAAACTGTGAAATGGCAAGCGTCTGTAGCAGGTTTCTTTCTAAATTTTTTGTTTTTCTGTATTTACAAAAAGTTTTGATGAATACTTCTTGGGCACTTACTGAAAACAGTTACAATGTGAGTGGAACAAACAAATGACACCTCGTTTGCCCTCCACCTTGGTTCCCGCTTCCTGAAGTGTGAGTGCGCACACCGCACATACACCCGGGCCAGCAGCGATGCAGCGGCCTGCCCTGCTCAGAGGCCGAGCGTCTGGAGTGCTTGGTCAGCGCGTCCAGGCTGTGCCTGTCCGGTCTGGCGGCCTCCTAACCCCACGTTCAGTGTTCAGGTCATATCGGGAGCCCCGTTCACTGTTGACATTTGATCTGTTGTTTTTTTTTTTTCCATTTCACTTAGAAACTGCTAGTCCCCCTATGTGCCCCGCCGACTGCAGGCACTCCTTGAACTGCCTCATGGCTAGTGTGGGGCAGGTGTGGGAGCTGCCCCACCTTCCTGTACCCAGTCGGAAAGCCTTTCCAGACATGTCCTGCCTTTGCACGTTTTGGGGCCAGCTGTTTTAAGGACACTGGTGGGCACGGATGAGCCCCCGCGTTGAGTCTGTCTCTGTGTGTTGGTCATTGTCAAGGAGCACCAGGGTTCTCAGTGATGCTGTTCAGTGAGCGCCGCCACCCCACCCGGGTCTGGGCTTGGCTGTGGCTACACGGGCGCCTCGACACTCCTGGGTGCCGTCCACGCCCTTCACGATGATCTGGTTCTGAACAGACTTTAAACTTTACACAATCCTTCCCCACCCACTACCCCTCCCAAAAAAACATGTGCCAAAGGAAAAAAACCAAAACAGTGCCTAAGAATGCCTCCTCCGTCCTCCTGTGTCTCCCGACTGCATCTCCTCTCCCGTGCTCTGCTCTTCCAAGTTGTGCTTGTCGCACAAGTGATTCCTAACCATAGCGGGGTGGCCGCAGATCAGAGGCTGTGGCATGCGTGGCCCCTGCCCCGTGCGCGACGGGGAGCCCCGGGGGTGCTGTGCACGCGGAGGCTCAGCGGGGCGTAGTCCTCATAAAAGTGATTCAGCGGTGGGTTGGTTGAGCCTCTCTGAGCTTCTAGCCACTTCTGAGCTCCGACTGTTTCTGCATATTTTTAGGCTTGTAACTCAGGCTTATGAATAAATTTAGATGCATTTTGCTGGGCCTGTTAATATTCAGGATCTTTGTATACAGCAGTGTCTTAAAGAAAGCCTGAGAAAATATGCTAGTTAACCGGGCTTTATAATCCTGTTACTGTAATTTTCAACGTGCTTTATCTGTGGCCTAATAACACATAAACTTAGTTTGATATCTTCTTAAGCTCTACATTTTTGTGATTTTCTATGGAGGTCATTATGGTGGTCAAGCTTAAGTGTCGTGATTTGAAATTGGTATCAAGAATTGGGACTAAATCACTGTGATCAAGATGGTAGGCTTACTTTTCCAGTAAAATCATTATACACATGCATGTATACATGTTAATCATGTGGTTGTAAACGTGAAAGGATAGGTGTTTGCCCGTGCCTTATCCGGACGAAGCTCCTGAAGGGCTCTTCTCATCTAAGCCGGATGACCTGAGTGATGGTTTTCTTGGTTAGGGTGCTGCCTGGATGGCATGGTCTGGAAGCATACGGGGAAGTTAGCTCATTACACACGGTGGTGTCTGATTCTCTCACGGAACCGCGTTGAGGAAGGCAGCCCTGAGCAGGCCTGGCAGGCTCTTCCGTCTGGGCCAGTTGGCTTTGCTGGCCGAAGAGCCTCTGTTGGTGCAGAACAAAAGTGGCCACGGCGATGTGTGTGCTAGTGAGCACTGTCACTTGGAGCCGTGCTCACAGATGGGCACGGCGGCCAGGGTTGCGGGCCCTGCTCTCGAGGGGCCTTACTTGGTGAAGAGAATGTCTAGGATCAGAAGCACAAGATCTGGAGGATTTCTGTTAAAATCCTCTTACGTTTGCAAAATCTGATATTAGTGTTTTACAGAGTTTTTATGTTTAAAGGATGTCACGGGGAGGAGAGAAGGTGAAGGCAGTTACCAGTAAAATAATTATTTACAAGTTTTGTCTTTCTTGCACCCCCTGCCCCCATCATTCACTTGTAAGCAAATGAGTCTCTCACTGCAGCTTTGTAGAAGTGTGGGTAGAAAAACGACCATGTATCAGTCTAAGTTTGTTGCAAAGCCCAAAGAAGTAAGAGGGTCCAAGAGGACCGGCACCCAGGACTTGTGTTGTGTAGCCTTCAGTCATCAAGTGTGTTCTTTTCTTGAATACTTGCTGAGTGTTAAGTGCCGTGTTAAGTATTTTTTGAGGCCCCGGATTCTCATGGTTCAACAGATTAGTTCATGAAATGAGACATAAAATACCAGCACTACAGGTATCTAAATAAGTACACTAATAGTAAACACGGTTAATAGAAGAAGTTCAGAGGAAAGGGATTTCCAGAGAGCTCCTGAGGGCTTGGGGAGGGAACGGAAGGGGTGAGAGAGCACGTTGGGGAACTTCGGACCCTGAAGCCCTAGCCACCAGAGGCGCGCATCTTGCCCGGCAGAGAGCCGACTCCACCCCCGTGGGTGAGGCCGGGAGAGCGCAGGCTGGAAGTAGGCAGGGGTTTGGGGGATGGCTCGCACAGCCCTCCTTTTTAGATGGGAACGCGTAGAGCCCTGCCGGGAAGCAGGAGTGGTCACCTTTGGTGTGCCCCCTGGGTCTGGATGGACAGGTGTGAGGGCCTTGGTGGCAGCAGAGCTCACCCTGAGCCCCCTTAGTTTCAAGACCCTGAACTTGGGTGCCCCATGTCCTGGTTCAGCCTTTCTGGCACGGGATGGAGAAAAGGTGTCTGTGGCTGAAAGGTGGGAGGTTGGTCGGGGAGCACTGCGCCCTCGGGGACGTGTCCTAGGTCAGCAGGTGCTTGCTTGCCGCGAAGGCGTCTGTCCAGGGCGGGGAAGAGGCCCTGACGCTCTCCTCCAGAGGCTGATGGGCCTGCATGGGCAGTCAGGCCGCTTGGGCCGGGACTCAGGCCTCCTGCCCAGCTGGTACCACCTCCCGAGACTTGAGCCCCACCTCTGTTTCTGTGAAACGCATGGAATCAACAGACTTCATCACAAGTAACTGTACTGACCGTGTCGATCTGGTCACTGTAAGAGGTGTGCAGACAGCTGGACACGTGTGTGCTCCGAGCTGCCTGTGGCTCTTGGGTGAACGTGAGAGTTACTCAGTGTTTTGATTTTTGCTAAGTGAAGCACCTCATGGGAACACAAATGTCAGGTGCTGGTATGGTCTCGCACCAGTTTCTTTCTTTCCGGAGTGGCTGGTTTCTGGCAAGGCCATGTCTCCTGTCGGTGGCCGCGGTGTTGCCCCGTGACCAGGAGGGCAGTTCAGCATCCCTCCCCCCCGCCCCCAATTACGCGCCTGGACTTGGCAACTGAGGTTCCTGTATCTGCAGATTACCCTCCTCCTGCTCTCCAGGAAGCCCCTGGGGGGAGCATGGCCGTGGTCGTGGTGCCCATGGCAGGTACAGGTGCCACTTGTCCACGCATGTGTTATAGGGACCAGAACACACTCCTGCGGCCGCTGCTGTCAGTGCCACTGCGGCGCGCAGGGCTGGCCCGTGAGGGTTCCGGCGGCCCAGACCCAGGGTTGACGTGATGTGGGTGTTGTCGTTTACCTCACAGCCACATGACTTATTTTGGTGTGATTTTGGAAGTACGGTTTTTCTGTTCAGGCTAACCATTAGCTTGCTTTAGGATCGTGGGAAAGTAACTGAACTGTTTTGGGTTAGACCGAATGACCTTTGAAGGCCTTCTCCACCCACACTGTGTGACAGTGCCTTGTCCCCTGCCCGTGATCTGGTGGCGGGGCAGGAGAGCCCTTTATGGTTGTGATGTTGAGGGAGGGCATGGTTGGGACCTCAGAGTTCATTTCCTGTAGTGAGAACATCGACTGGTTTCTCTGGTCCTCCAGAGGTGTGCACACGTGTGTGTGCATGCATGTGCACGTGCGTGGAGGAGCATGCATGCAGCCATTCTGTGAATGACTCTGAAGGTGACTGGGTCGTTCAGGAAAAGTCTAGGGATGGACAGACAGCTCTCGCCGCCTGAGGGTGGACGGCGCATTGGCAGGAGCCCCGGCATGTGCGGTCTCACGGCACACGTAAAGGTAGCATTTTTATTTCACCTTCCGTTTCCCAACACTCCCAGAACCTGAGACAGTCATACACACTCTGTGTACAGTTTCAGCAATTACCAGCATTTGGTTCTCTTTCTTCCCCTGCTTGTGTACGTCTTTGTTTTCCTTCTTTTTAAAAAATTTTTAAATTTTAGTATTTTAAAGTAAATCTGTGATGTCATATCACTTTACCTGCACATACTTCAGTAGTAAGTCTCATAATTAAAGACTTAAAACCTTTCCCTTGGATCTTCTAGCGATGGCTGGTGAGAGTGGCTGGTGTCGGTGATTCCGTCCTTGCAGACTGCTGGCGCTGTGCTGCGGGCCCACAGACGGTGTGCAGGGCTTTTTCCTTAGACTTCGAGTGTTATGGTCTGTCTTGCAATGCATGTAGTTGCTTTTTCCTCATAAGAGTGTGAACTCTAGTGGTAATTTTTCTCAGAACTGAATTTAAAATCTTTTATTTACGTGAGAGTCAGGTGCCATCATTGGTGGTCTTCGTGTTCCTTCAGTTTGCGGCAGGAGTCGGTGGGAGGGGCCCTGGGCTCCGTGCAGACCCTCACTCCTGCCTTTGCGTTCGTGAGTCCATCATCCCTCTGGTTTCACCTTTAGAGCTTTAATAGGATTTTTGAAAAGTGGTTTTCAGTGACCCACCTTTGGCGTTGCGTATGGCCCGGTTGTAGGGCGTGGGGATGCCGATGAGACCCCACAGCGGCTGTTGAGGGGCTCCAGGGTGATGGCTGGACCACCTGGAGACTCGGCATCGCTCCCTGGGCTGGGGGCAGGAGCTGCTGTCCCACGAGCACCCTTAGGCCAGGGAGCGGATCGGACTGCCGGATGTGGCAACAGGCCCTTCGGGAAACGTCTCCACGTGGGCCCCCACGGCTGTACGCATGTCCTCAGAGCTGCTGTGGGGATGCACGCTGGCCACCCTGGGATGCAGGTCCTTTCATTTGAGTGTGCTGAGCCCTGAGAAGAAAGCCTGTGATGGAGCACACGGATTCTTTTTTTTTTTTAATCGTTTTATTCTGCTTTTCTTTCTTTCTTTTTTAATTGTTGGGTCTTCGTTGCTGTGCGTGGGCTTTCTCTAGTTGCGGCTAGTGGGGCCTGCTCTTGGTTGCAGTGCGTGGACTACTCATTGCGGTGGCTTCTCGTTGCGGAGCACGGGCTCTAGGCATGTGGGCTCAGTAGTTGTGGCACGTGGGCTCAGTAGTTGTGGCTCACAGGCTCTAGAGCGCAGGCTCAGTAGGTGTGGCGCACGGGCTTAGTTGCTCCGTGGCATGTGGGATCTTCCTGGACCAGGGCTTGAACCCATGTCCCTATTGGCAGGCAGGTTGGCAGGCAGGTTCTTAACCATGTCCCTGTTGGCAGGCAGGTTCTTAACCACTGTGCCACCAGGGAAGCCCAAGCACGCGGATTCTTGCAAAGCGAGAGAAGCTGGTTTTACTGATTATAGCACTTTGACCACCAGTCCCTTCTCACCACACCTGATTGAAATGGCCCCTCCCTTTCCCTGCTCTTCCTGATGCTTGAATCTAAACAAGGTTTGCTTTCTGCTCACGAGAGCCTCTCAGAGCTCCAGACCCCAGCTGGGACCTATCAGTGCGGCTGGGGGTTGTGCGCTCGTGGTGCCTGGGTGTTGAGATGGGCTGGCTCCTTGTGGCGTGTGTGTGTGTGTGTGTGTGTGTGTGTGTGTGTGTGTGTGTGTGTGTGTGTGTGTGTTGATTTTCTTGAGATCTTTGTAGAGTCACATGCAGGTGTAGGAAATAACACAGAGAGCCTTGTACAGTTGGCCTGGTTTCTCTCACGGTAACATTTTGCAAAACTGGACAGCATCACAGCCAGGGTAGCATACCGGCTTCGGTCAAATCCCCTGATTACACTCAGACTGCCTTGTTTACCTAGATGTGTGTGTGTCCTGGGCTCCCTGCATGCAGCACCGCAGCCGGGACACAAGAACAGCGGCCGCAGCATGAGGGCCTCCTGATGTTGTTTGTCACCTGTAACCGCTGACGCGCTTCCCGTCTCTGTGCATTTGCCCATAAACGTCCTCTGTGTCTGGGAGCTTCCACGAGCATCGTGTTTGTCGTTCACCCGCATCTCGTGTAGCGGCCGCCGTTCCTTTTTGTGGCCGACTCATAGTTCACCGTGTGGCAGTACCCACATCTTGGTGATCCATTCGTGAGTCGACAGACCCCTGAATCGTCTCCTCCCCTTGGCGACTGTGAACCGTGCAGCTGCAGACGCGAGCACTTAGGTTTGTGTGTGCGTGTGTTTGTCTCAGGCTACGCCAGGAGTGGACATGTTGCTCTGCTCTTTGCTGTGACTGGAGCCTTTGGCGGTGAGAGAGTCACGTTCTCTTTGGGGAAGCCCGTGGAGGTTGGGGTGCCTGCTCACGTTGCCGAGTCCGGCGTGGGCTGCCAGGGCCAAGGGGGCTGAGGGAGGCCTTCAGGGGATCTCCCGCCAGTGCTCGCGTCCTCCTGGAAGACGCTAGGGCGCTCTGCTGCCATCCTGCTCTGAAGCATTGTACAGTACATCCGTTGCTCTGAATTTTCCTGTTGAGCAAGAAATTAATTTGAGAGCAAGAGAAAGTGCTGAAGAGAGAAGCCTGGACAAGATGTGTGCTGAAAGGGATGTTGGAAGCTGGTTTGAGGGCCTGTTGGCGACACCGCTGAACTCAGGCCTTGTGAACAGAGCTGGGAGCCAGGGAAGGGCAGCCCCTTGGTAGACAGAGACATTTGCTGCAGGTGCAGCATCTTCCAGAGAGATCTCTCCATGTGGGGCTCACTTTTGGGCCCCAGGGGGGTGCCCAGTAGCAGATGAGGAACATCTAACACACGGCAAGTCTGTCTGCTTCCGTATGAATGAAACAGGGAATTTACAAGTGCTCTCTAGCTTTGGATTACTGTTTTAATGTTACTTCCCTCAAAGAGAACTGGTTTTAGTCCAAAATAAGGAGTGAGTAGTAGCATACAATGTGTGTCTAGGAGGTGTTTTCTAAGCTCTGGACTGGGGTCTGAGGGAGGTGGCATGGGGGCGTGGCATGTGCGTGGCCACCGGACATCATCAGGACGTTGGTGGGCGGGGAGGCACGACTGAAGGCAGCGTGCGGGGGCTGTGGGTTGCCTCAGGCAGCCACGCTTCTGGGGGGTATGTTTTGAAAGCCGGAGCCCGCTCTGGTTTCCTTGGGTTGCCGTGCAGGGCGGTCTCAGGTTTGGCCCCCAAGGAAGCTCGCTCTGCAGAGCAGGGACCCTGGACTCAGCCCCGGCCCGTGAGTCTGGGGAGCCCGCACACTCTGGGACCCCAGGGTCATGTTGGATGTTGGGCCGGGCTGAGTGCTCTCAGTGTCCCTGCGCACGGTGCCGGCAGTGAGGTGCCCCTGGTCATCGGGAGGCCCACGGTGGCAGTGGGCTCTGTTGGGTCTCCTGGTGGAGGGCCCCGGTGGGGTCGGGGGGGCGAGGGATTTGGGCTGCACGCTAGTTGGCCACAGGCCAGCGTTTGTATTTGTGGCCTGAGTTTGTACAGCCAGATTGATAAGGGTGGTTTCCACGTTTGTAACGAGTTCTTCACAACAGCGCAGCTTGCAGAGGCCAAAGGCCCTCCATCTGGCCCTCCCCAGGGTCAGCCTCCTGGGACCAGGCTTGGCATGTGGGGTGCCCGGAGCTGGGGGGCCAGCTCCGGGGGCTTGCTCTGTTAAACTGACGTCGTGGGTTCTGTCCCGTTAAGTGCCCCTGGCCTACCTGTGAGCACGTGGCCCAGCTGGGAAGGGGCTGGGTTGGGGGCTGCAAGTAGCAGCCGATTTGTCATGAAGACGGGGTTGTGCTGTGTTGGGCTCCCCTGAGCACCGTCCCCTGTGTCCGCGGACGCAGAGCGGGAGGAGTTGGGGGCAAGCACAATGTGCACGAGCTTGGGGTGTTTGGGAAAGCAAGTTCCAGAAAGTCCGGTAGCCACCGTGCATTGCAGGGTCTCTTGGCCGGCAGACACCCCGCCCTCCCGAAAGGTCACCCCACCTGGGTGGTCTTTCCGCTGGTCCTGCCAGAGGTCACTGCAGCGACAGAAAGCTGGTGGGTTGCCCGGAGTGTCCCCCGAGACCTCTGGGGCCCAGGCGCTGGGGAAGAGGCTCCCTTCCCTCCGTGATGGGCAGGGGTGGGAACCTGGTGGCCCGTTACGCAGACTATGCTGGGGTGTGTGACGGAAGTAAGTGTAGGCTGTTTGGTGTGTAGAAGTATTGAGCCAGGCTTGGCACAGAGATTGCATGTGAATTTAATAGAATGCAAAGAAATTTTGGGTTGATTTCCCTAAATTCTGGACATAGAATTGTAGACAACGTAAGCGTGGTTTTCCTTTCTTTCTTTCTTTTTCTTTCTTTCTTTTTTTTTTTTAAAAGAGATTTCAAAACTTAATAAGACTGTCTTAACCCTTGCCTGGCATTTAAGCATATTAACAAATTTGTACGCATTGTCAAATTACAAGGTAAATTTAGAGATTTTTTCATTCACTGTACAATGCTTCAGATTGTAGAGTGAGTGAAAAACGTTGGAATGAAAATCTACCTTTTTTTTTTTTAAGTTTTTAAAAAGTTATTTATTTTTGGCTGCGTTGGGTCTTTGTTGCTGCAGGCGGGCTTTCTCTAGTTGCGGCAAGTGGGGGGCTACTGTTCGTTGTGGTGTTGCGGGCTTCTCATTGCGCTGGCTTCTCTTGTTGCAGAGCATGGGCTCTAGAGCGCAGCCTCAGTAGTTGTGGCATGTGGCTCAGTAGTTGTGGCTCACGGGCTCTAGAGTGCAGGCTTAGTAGCTGTGGCACGCAGGCTCAGTAGTTGTGGCTTGCGGGTTCTAGAGCGCAGGCTCAGTAGTTGTGGTGCACGGGCTTAGTTGCTCTGCGGCATGTGGGATCTTCCCGGACCAGGGCTCGAACCCGTGTCCCCTGCATTGGCAGGCGGATTCTTAACCACTGCGCCCCCATGGAAATCCCGACAATCTACCTATTTCTGACCAGAATTCTTTAGCCTGGAAATATTGTATGTCTTAAAGAAATATCGATAGATATATTTTCCCAGCTTGGATTTGGGTCACGTTTGGTGAATATTTATTGTGTTTCATTTCCTTCAGGGCTCAGCGTTGTGCTTCATTTTGCAACTGTTATCTCTTTGATTTGGTTCTAAATAGACACAGGACACTGCTCTGGTGCTGCTGGGTGGAGCCTTCTGGTGGTGGGCGCTTCCCTGCTGACGAGGATACCATGGGATTTGACCTGTGTATAACCAAAGAAGATAACACCTTCAGTGTTTTCAGCTGTAACTATGGGGGTGTGCCCTGGGGCCTGGGTGGGCCTCAGGCGGGGCTCCCCACCTGTGCGGAGAGGGCCTCAGACTTGGAGGAAGAAGGCAAGGCCCAAGGGGGTCTTCAGGGAAGAGGTGGGTGGCCGGTGCTGAGCAGCACAGGCAGGGCGCCCAGCTTTGGAATAACTCAGTCTGTGCCGTAGTGGGCTGCGTGGCCCTGGGAGGCCTAGCCCAGTGCCCCAGGCTGGCCACGGGCCTTGCCATGTGGGTCAGGCTCTAGGCCAGCTGAGCAGCATGCTTCACTACCTGGACCTCTTGTGGGAGTTCTTGGTGTATGTGACTCTGTTCCTCTTCTCTCCATAGCCCCTCAGCGCACACACGCACGTGCGTGCGCGCAAAGGGGGCCCTTGTCCATTAGATGAGGCAGCTGAATGTTGGTGACATGCATACTCTAGGCTGTGTGCAGTTCATTTTGCCCAAGGGTGGCTGTCCCTGGAAGCCTTTTCACTGCCATTCATGCTGTGTTGCTGTTGTACCCAGAGGGGTGGGAATTCTTGGAGCTCCAGCGCTGGCAGGAGGCGGGCCCAGGCCTGTGGGCCTTTGGTTTAAGACACGCAGCTCTAGAGCCTTGTTGCACAGCACAAGTGCCGCTCACCCCAGGCTTGTTGGTCAGGTGACGAAAGTCCGTGATGCTGTTTTTGGCATCTGTGACACGCACTTCGGGATTTTGTAGCTTTTACGCAAAACCGTGCTGAATGCCGTCCCATCTTCCTCTCTGCACCACTGAGGGTGTGCTGTGCCTTTCATTGTGGGTGTGAAGGTGGATGCAGCTGGCGCTTGCGAAATTACCTTCCAGCTACACTTTCAGGATGAGGGGCGGAGGGGCGGACGGTGGCCTTTGTGGCATAGAAGGCACTGAAACACAAAGACGGGTTCTGGCGGCCTGGCCTCGGGGTGTGGGCTTAGCGGACTGTCCAGACGCTGGACCCGAGGGAGGAGGTGGGAGGCCCTTGTCAGGGAAGGTCTGGTGCGGTGTCCACAGCAGCGGGCTCCTGGGTGATCTTATTTGGTCTTTGCTGAAAATAAGAAAGAATCCTGAGCCCTCGGCGCCTGGCACTCGCTTCCTGGCGGCACGGTGGTATGTGTGGGCTGCGCCCGTGGTCTGCTTTCTAGGCTGTGTTTTCCGGAGGCGTCCTCAAGGGAGGACGCAGGCAGTGGCGCTGTGGGGACCTCGGGGCGCGTGGAGCAGAGGACGCGCGGAGAAGGGCTCGTGTGCGGGACACGGGACTCCTGCCTGTGGACGGACAGGTGGGCGGGTGTTGTGTTGCAGGTGGAGGGGGTGCCGTGCGCTGCCTGTGAGGGTCGCGTAATCCGGTCGCCGTTGTCCCTGTGTGTGCCGTGTCTGGTCGTCTGCGGTATTCCGGAGAAGCAGAGTCGATGGCACCTGCATCCTCCTTCAGCTGCCCGTCCTCTTGTGTTTTACTAGCAGAGGTTTAAAAGGCTGTGAACAATGTTCCAGAATCTTAGTCTAAAAAAAGGAGGGGGGCGCAGATACTAACCCTAAAAGTAAAACTCTCAGAGAGACGTGGAGTTTGGTGGGTCAAGGAGGCTGGCATCCAGGCCTGCCGCGTGCTCTCCAGTGTCGGCCGCGAGCGCCCGTCTCGGGCAGAGCGCTCCTGGCACTTTTGATGGCTGTGAAGTTGGCTGCAGGCGGCACCCTGTGTCCAGGTAGTTAAGCTGGCGATTGCCCCGGGAAAGTGCCTTGGTGTCAGGCCGTCTGGTTGTCCATTGTCCGAGGCTGCCTTTCTCCTTCACCCTCTGGGGCTTTCAGAGCATCACCTTCTGAGACCTGCAGGGAGCGAGCGTTGGTGTCAGCGGGGGCGGGGGCGCGGTGCCCTCCCAGCACGGAAGCCTCTGGGCCTGGCTGCTCTTTCTTAAGAGATGAAGTTTAGAGAATGTCCACGCAGGTACCCCTGCTGGTAAAGCCGAGGCGGCTCCAGGTGCTGCGTGTTCTGACCTTTCTGAACACCCACTTCAGCTGAAACAGAACCTCTGAGCGAGGCCCACGGGAACAGTCGTTACGGGGAGGTCTTACCCAGGTCGCTCCCAGGTGTCGGTGACGAACCCAGCGTGGAAACCCGGTACCCGTGGCCGAGGCATGCCTGCACTGCCGCCTGTGCTGTTGCTGCGCTACACACGCGTAGAAGCAGGAAGTGGGTGTGGGTGACGTGAAACCCGCGCTGACGTGGGCAAGAGCTCGGCCCTTCATAGTGACCCGTGATAAGGGGTTAAAAGTTGCATCTGGGGCTTCCCTGGTGGCGCAGTGGTTGAGAGTCTGCCTGCCGATGCAGGGGACACGGGTTCGTGCCCCGGTGCGGGAAGATCCCACACGCTGCGGAGTGGCTGGGCCCGTGAGCCATGGCCGCTGAGCCTGCGCGACTGAAGCCTGTGCTCTGCAACAGGAGAGGCCACAACAGTGAGAGGCCTGCGTACCGCAAAAAGAAAGAAAGAAAAAAAAAAAAGTTGTATCTGATTCCTCAGTTTCTTCGTCGCTAAAACCAGCGGTGGACAGGGGTGGGGGTGGCGGTCTTTGGGACCCAAGGCTGTGGATGTGCTTGTCCCTGGTGGTGTTCAAGGAGGGCACATAGCTCCGGGCGCCCTGCCTGGGGAAGCCCCGGGGGCCTGTGATTGTGGGAGTGGGCCTGGTCTCACAGGAGGAAAAGGACTAGGCACAGGACCGGTTTTTGCTTGGGTTTTTGTTTTAATGTTTATTTATTTACTTGGTTGCTTGGGCTCTTAGTCACAGGCGTGCAGGATCTAGTTCCCTGACCAGGGCTTGAACTGGGGCCCGCTGCATTAGGAGTGTGGAGTCTTACCCACTGGACCACCAGGGAAGTCCACAGGACCATTTTTAAAGATAGATGTCAGAAGTTGAGCATAGTAATGATGCCTGACTTGTGTTATAAAGACTTCCTGCTTCTCGTTACTTTCACTGCAGTGTTCTTCTTTTTTTTTAGATTCATTTTATTTATTTATTTATTTTGGGTGCATGGGGTCTTCATTGCTACGTGCAGGCTTTCTCTAGTTGCGGTGTGCGGGCTTTTTCTTGTTGCGGAGCACAGGCTCTAGGCATGCGGGCTTCAGTCGTTGTGGCGTGTGGGCTCAGTAGTTGTGGCACATAGGCTCTAGAGCGTAGGCTCAGTAGTTGTGGCGCACGGGCTTAGTTGCTCCCTGGCATATGGGATCTTCCCGGACCAGGGATCGAACCCGTGTTCCCTGCATTGGCAGGCGGACTCGTAACCACTGCGCCACCAGGGAAGTCCCATCACCCCAGTGTTCTTTACAAAAATAATAGAAAGGAAGGTTTCCCTGAATGGAGCCTCCAGCTTGGCGAGCAGGAGAGGGCTGCTGGGGGAGGGCTGCTGGGGGAAGGTTGGGGTGTCGTCGGCCCCACCCCAGGGCCCCCCTCCCCTGGAGTGCCAGCAAGGCGTGCTCTCCGCTCTGCCCTCCCAGATGCCGCCACAAGCAGGAACAGCCGTGGGCCCTCCCCAAAGAGGGGTCCAGGGGGCTGGCTGCGGTGACCCCCTGGTTTACTCTGTCACGGGCATGGCCCCTTCCTGCCTCCCTTGCAGGGGTGACCCTGGTGAGGACCTGGGGCCGGAGGACCTGGGCTTGGGTACAGCGGGCCTTTGCCTGGCGTTTGTGCTTCCCCTCTGAGGAGGAGAGGGCCATCTGTTTGAGGGGGGGGGAGGAGGCGGGCCGGGATCGGCTGTGATGCCAGCGGTTACAGACGGCCCTTTGTCATCCCCTCTACTGTGTGTCTCTGTGGGTTTGACACTTCCAAGGACCTCATATCCGTGGAATCTTATAGTATTTGTCTTTCTGTGACTGGCGTATTTCACTGAGCATAATGTCCTCAGTGTTCTGAAGTCTGTGTGGTAGCATATTGCAGAATTTCCTTCCTTTTTAAGGCCGAATAATGAATATTCCATTGTAGAGATAAACCACGTTTTTTTCCATCCATTCATTTGTCGATGGACACTTGGGTTGCTTCCATGTTGTGTTTGACTCTTGTGAGTAATGCTGCTGTGAACATGGCGGAGCAAATATCGCTTTGAAACCCTGCTCTCGTTTGGGGGAGGGTGTATGCGCAGAAGTGGAGTTGCTGGGCCACATGGTGGTTCTCAGTTGCACTCTTGGAGGCCTTGCCATATTGTTTCGCACAGCAGCTGTACTGTTTTACGTTCTCACCAGCAGTGTACCAGGGGTCCAGGAGTTGACCCCTTGGAGACGATGGCTGAAGGGCCTCGGAGCAGCCCTGGGAGGTGACACCCTGGCTTCTCTTGACGTTTATTATGTGCAAAATGTCCTTTTGGGGAGGTCCCCAAAACTGCACTGTGCCTTTCTCACAGAGCTGGCCCTTGAGTCAGCAGTGTCGTTCCGGGAACGTGCTCCTGACTCCTGACTGCGTCCTGGCTGTAAGGCCTGTTCTGCTCCTTCCAGCTTCCTGAGGTTGTTTCCTCTTCTGACCAAGGTCAGCTGACAGCCAGTGTCCCCGGGTCCAGTCGATGGCGGCCTGGGGAGCCTGTGCTCATCACTGGAAGTTTCCATTTCACTCCCTTCACAGGAGACGTCTCATGTGGAGTTGTTGAGAATCAATAATGAATACTTTTAAAAAATTCACAACAGACTGGTATTTGCAATCTATAATGTCATATTTTTTAAAAGGTAAGG
Organism: Orcinus orca; assembly: GCF_937001465.1. Classification (NCBI taxonomy): domain Eukaryota; kingdom Metazoa; phylum Chordata; class Mammalia; order Artiodactyla; family Delphinidae; genus Orcinus; species Orcinus orca. The sequence goes on from NC_064578.1 coordinate 534,227, forward strand.
ATCAGAAACTTGAGAATAAAAAAAATACTGTGCTTTGTTAGTGAAAAGCAGCCCCAGCTCATGGTAAGGTTTTCCAAATGCTTTTGCAGTCATCTGTTTGCTCTCTGCAGTAGTAACATGAGGGGCCTTGAATTATTTATTAAAAGCTCACCACACAGGCTCACACTGGCTGTGTCCCTCTGGTGGGTGGGGCCATCCCTCCAGTGGGCGGGGTCAGTCTGGCTGTCGTCTTTGCCCTGGGCCTGCCCAGGCCAGTGCACACCAGCTCCGGGTGCGGAGGGATTAGGTAGGAGAGGCCTCGCAGCTTCTCTGGGTTCCGTTTCTTGTGATCTTGGGCAAGTCACGGATCTCCCTGCTGTGGATGAGAATGATGTGTTTGTTCCCTGTCTCCTTACTGCTCGGGGTTATTTAATGGCTCCATGAGGCAGCTCCACAAGGGACCTTGCCTCCCATTGAGTGGAGCACGAGTGCTCATGGTGAATCGGTCCTTAAGAAACCACCCACCCTCAGTGTGTCTCTGCGTATTCCAAGACTAAGTAAAAATAAGCATCTTTGCGTTTTCTTTTGTTCATTATGGAACAAAACAAAAACAAACCTTTGCTTTTAAAATCCCAGAAGTGGGACCATCAGCTCTTCCCTGCTGTGGCTGCTCCTGTGTGTGTCATCCTTGCAGGCTTGTCGAGGGTGGCAGCAAGGCCCGCTTGGGCTGGGAGGAAGCTGGGAGCGAGTGAAAGGGTTGGGGGGGGGGGTCCCAGACCCCCTGCCGTGTGGTCCGGACAGGTGGGGCAGAGGTGGCCTCGGCCACAGATTTGGTGCTGGCCTTGGGGTCACAGGCAGCTACACACACAGCCAGTGTCCCTCTGCCTGGGAAGACTTGGTAACCTTTAGATTTTTCTAATGTCGTTAGATGGAAACAAACTGCGACCCCGAGCTTTCCTTCATGTATTCTAGTGAATCTGCAGCGCGTTGCTCTCTGAACCCCTTGGAACTCTGAGGGTCCATCCCCCACTGCCCCCTCCTGCCACCAGGGCTTTTCATTCTTAAAGGAAGTAGAACGGACCTTGCCATGTCACCCCGCCACAGCTAGATGACAGAACAGCTGCAGATTGATCAACCACCTGGTTCCTGCAGCCCCGCAGTGGGCTGCCCGGGCCCACCCGGCCCTCTGTCCGAGCTTGTGGTGGCCCCGGCACCTTCCCTGATGCTGGGGCTGCTGGTGCAGGAGACCGGCTGCCTCACAGGGTCGGTGCTGCTCGGCCAGGCTCCGCCTGCTGAAATACTGACCGTCTTCAGCCTCTTAAGCATTTGGTGACTTGTCTAATATTCATGAAGTCATGAAGTCATTTCTCAGAGTTTCCTTTCACTGAAATTCAGAGGGAGCAGGCAGCAGGACGCTGTCAAATCTTAGGGTGAGATACTGTGCTTCAACAAGAGCATTTTTTTGTTTGCTGCACGTAAGGTTAGTTCTTCAAGATGCATATGCCTCGCAAGACGTGCGGGAGGGGAGCTGTGTGTTTCAGCTACTGTGCCACGTGTTACTGAAAAGCAGTGAAATGACGCGGCGGGTGCACCGTGAGGGCGGGGCGGGCTGTCCCCCGGCGGGGGCGGCGCGGGGCCCTGCCTGTCCTTACAGGGGGGGCGCCCAGCTGAGGAGGCTACGCCCGGCCCCCCGCACATCCTGCCGGCCTGGCAGCGCGCTCAGGGCCTTGTTGTGGCGTCGCAGTGCCGCCGGGTGTGCCGTTGTGTTGGCCGTGTGTCTGTCATTAGAAGCGCTATCTGTACCCAGCTCCGTCCAGCTGCCCGGGACTGGTGTTCGTTTGTGAGGAGTCTTCCTGCTAATGCTTATGACCCTTCGAGATGCTCTTCAGAGACAGGTAGAAGCTTCCTGTTTACTTTCTCTTGTTTTATAACTTTACGTGTGTGTTCACGTGAAGTAAATAAGCCCTGTAACAGTAGTATTTCCATACTGAAGGTTTAATCATTCCACCTCCTTCCTCCAAACTCGGGATTAAAAGTAAGCTGGTTCCGATGGTCCCCTTTGCTGAGCAGCCACAGGGCGTGAAAGAGGCTTGGGGTCCGGGGGTGGGGTGGGGGTAGCCACCCAGCGTGCTCCTCTGAGCGCCTGGCACCCCGTGCGGCCCGGCGGGGCTCGGCGTGCAGGCTGGGTCATTCGGTGGACGGGCCACCACGGGAGGCATCCGTGCTGAGGAGTGGCGTGGCCGGAGTTGGGCTTTCCTTGGGCTTTCCGAAGATAATAAGCTGCCGTGTGGTCCCGACAGGTGGGGCAGAGGTGGCCACGGCCCCGGGGCGGGGCGGCCCTGATGGCAGGGGCTGCGGGCGCCGGGGCTCTGCTGAGGTGCGCGGTGGCCCACCTGTCACAAGGCCCTGTCTCTTTGACCCATCCATCTCTAGGGACCCTCGTCTCATGGTTATTTTTGAAGAAGGTAACAGCTTTGCTGAGATACAGTCGGCACACCACACAGCCCCGCCTAGCCTCTGTGTCCCCACGGCTGCCTGCGCACATTCTCACCACCTCAGCAAGAAGCCACGCCCCTTGGTCATGGCCGCCCCCCACCCCCCACCCCGGGCAAGCCACCCACCTGCTCTCCGTCTCCGAGGATTTGCCTCTTCTGGACCGTGTGTGTGCTGGAATCATACACTCTGCTCCCACGGAGAAACACGCACGTGTGCACCTGGGCACGTGTCAGGAACGCGTTGTCTGTGACGGCAGAAACATGGAAAGAACCCAGATGTGCTGAATGTAACTTGCAGACATGTTAAAGAGATTATATCTGATGTTTCATTTAAGAACTGTGGTCTGATCCTGTTTAAGTGAGACTGCATGTGTGCTCGTAGCACCAGCCATTCACTTGCTGAGCTGAGAGAGGCGGCCTCCTTCCCAGGCCCCCAGGCCTCGGCCGGGCCTCTGCTGTGCCCCGGACCCCGGCTCCCGCTCCTGTGGGGCTTCCAGGAGACCCCCTCCCCGAGCCCCCTGCTTGTCGCTGGAGGGCTGAGCCTGGAGTGCGCATGGGCACGCAAGCTGCTGTCCTTTCCCCTTCTTTACCGAACCCTCCAAACCCACTGTACTGCCAGCTATACCCTGTTTCTTTGCTCCCCTCCACAGCAAAAGTCCTCTTAAAGAAGTGGTTGGACCTTTGTCTTCAGAGCCTCTCCTGCCCCAGCTCTTTGAGCGCTTTGTGGAGACAGTTTAAATATAACGAAATGCACCAGTTTTAAGTATACAGTGCGCAGAGTTTAACAAATCATCGGAGCCACGTTCCTACCACCACAATCCTGACGCAGAAATCGCTGTCATCCCAAAGTGCCTCTTCAAAGCCAACACCTTCGTCCCATCCCCTGGGCCCAGGAGACGACTGGTGTGCTTTGGTCACTATAGGTTTTCTTTCTCTAGACTTTGCTGTGAACGGAACCACACCGCTCCATTCATCCTTCCACTCAGCGCCCATCCCATGGGTTCCATGCAGCACCTGTCAATGTCTACAGACATTGCACTGTTTCCAGTTCTTACCTCTTATGATCAGAGCTGCTATGAACAGCTGTGTACAGACACTGTGCCTGTGTTTTCCTTTCATTTTGGTTAGTGCCCAGAGCTGGGATTTCCGGTAGGGGAATGGTTAACTTTTAAAGAACCTGTGAGACTGTTTTTCAAAGTGACTGTACAATTTTGTGTTCCCACTGGCAGTGAATGAGAGTCCATCCAGTTGCTCGTAGCCTCACCGTCACTGGGTATGGTCGTTCTTTCTAATTTTGGCCATTCTAGTGGTATACTGTTGTGGGTTTAATTTCTGTTTCTGTAATGACAAATGATGTTGACTGTCTTTTCTTGTGTGTGTGTGTGTGTTCCTTGTATGCTGTTTTGGTGAAGTATCTATTCCTTCATATCAATTTTATTTGGTCCATTTAAGAACTGGGTTGTCTTACTGAGAATCCTCTCTAATTCTATACTTTAGAGAGTTCTTTATATATTTTAGACACAAGTCCATTACCAGATTTATGTCATGCAAATATTTTCTCCCAGTTTGTGTCTTGTCTTTTCATTCTCAAGTATCTTTTGAAGAGCCAAAGTTTTTATTTTAGTCCAAGCTAACAGTTTTTTTCCGATACTTCATGCTTTTGGGGTCTTAAATTTTTGTCTAACCCGGTGTCACAAGATTTTCTCTTATGTTTTCTTTTAGAAGTTAGGTAGTTTTGGCTCTTATATTCAGTTCTACAATCCATTTTGAGATCCTTTTTGTATAAGGTTAAAGGTTTTTTGTTTTTGTTCTTTTTCTTTTTTTTTTTGCACGTGAGGATATCCAGTTATTCCAGCACCACCTGCCGACCAGCTGACTGTTTGCCACGCGGTGGCTGTACCTTTACTGAAGATTAGCTGCATGTATATGTGGGTCCATTTCTGGGCTCCCCGTTGTGTCCCACTGATCTGCATGTCAGCCCTTAGGTCAGTGTTACACCGTCCTCATGACTGTAGCTTTGTAGTAAGTCTTGAAATGAGGTAGTGTACGTCTTTCCACATTGCTCTTTTTCAACACTGCTGAGGCTACGCTGTGTGCTTTTCTTTTCCATGTTCATTTCAGAATCAGGTCATCAGTTTCTACCAAAAAAAAAAAAGTCAGCTGGGATTTTGATTGAGGCTGTGTTAAGTCTGTAGATGAATTTGGAGAGAATCAGTATCTTAACAACATGGAATGTTACGTGTATTTAGAGAGGACTTGCACATACTTTATCCCTAAGTAATTTCGGGGTGCTGTTGTAATCGTCTTTTATCTATCTATCTATCTATTTATTTATTTATTTTTCATTATTATTTTTTCTTTTGCGGTACGCGGGCCTCTCACTGTTGTGGCCTCTCCCGTTGCAGAGCACAGGCTCCGGACGTGCAGGCTCAGCGGCCATGGCTCACGGGCCCAGCCGCTCCGCGGCATGTGGCATCTTCCCGGACCGGGGCATGAACCCGTGTCCCCTGCATCGGCAGGCGGACTCTCAACCACTGTGCCACCAGTGAAGCCCCCATCTTGCTTTTTTAAAATTTCAGTTTTCTAATGTTGGTTGGTACTGCATATACATATAATTGATTTTTTTTTTTTTTTTTTTACAGTAGTGACCTGTTTTACGTATTTGCTAAATTCAGTTATTGTGATAGGTTTAAAAAAAAAAAATACGTTCGGGCTTCCCTTGTGGCGCAGTGGTTGCGAGTCCACCTGCTGATGCAGGGGACATGGGTTCGTGCCCCGGTCCGGGAAGATCCCACATGCTGTGGAGCGGCTGGGCCCGTGAGCCATGGCCTCTGAGCCTGCGCGTCCGGAGCCTGTGCTCCACGATGGGAGAGGCCACAACAGTGAGAGGCCCGCGTACTGCGCAAAAAAAAAAAACCACATTCTATAGAATTTTCTGTGTGGTTATGTTTATCACATGTGAGTGGAGACGGTTTTACGTTTTCCTTTCCATTCTGTGTACCTTGTATTTCTTGTCTTACTGCACTGTCTAGTACTGAAGCCCAGTACTGAAGGGAAGTCTTGAGAGTGGGCACTCTTGGTGTGTGCAGTCTTTCACAGTTCAGTGGGTTACTGTTGAGTTTTAGTAGGTTCCCTTTATCAGGTTGATGAAGTTTTCTTCTTTTCTTAGTTTGCTCAGAGTGTTTAAGGCAAACAGGAGTAGAGTTTTGTCCTATGCTCTTTTTACCTGTCAAGATGATAATTTTTGAAAACGCAATAGAGAAAATTCAGTGAAACCAAAAGTTGGTTCTTTGAAAAGAAATAAAATGGATAGACTTCTAGTGAAACTGATCAGGGAAAAAAGAAGACACAAATTTTCAATATGAAGCATGAGAGAGGGAACATCACTATGATCCTGTAGCTGTTAAAAGGATGAGGGAATGTTATGAACAACTTTATCCCAATAAATTTGACAACTTAGATGAAATGCACAAATTCCTTAAAAGACAGAAACTACCTAAGCTCACTCAAGAAGAAATGGATCACCTTAGTAGCCCTGTATCTATTAAAGAAATTGAATTTTTAATTAAAATCTTGACACAAAGAGACCTTCAATCCCCGGTGACCTCACTGGTGATTTCTACCACCCCTCAGGGAACAGGAAATGTCTGTCATACACAGGCTTCTCCACCTGTCCGTGAGGCAGGATAACCTTGATACCAGAATCAGAGGAGGATGTGATGAGAAAACTACAAGCCAGTTCCCACGTCAATATGGCTGTAAAAATCCTTGCTTTGGAGCAAAATTGATTTAGCAATTTAAAAGGATAATAATGCAGGTAGGGTTTATCTCAGAAACTCACATTTGGATCAACATTCAAAAATCAATTGCTGTAAGGTGCCATATTGACGCAATAAAAAAGAAAAACCGTAACATCTTCTCGAAAGCTGCAAAAAAAAAAAAGAAAAGAAAGTGACAAAATTCCATACCCCTTCACAATAAAAAACAGTACAAAGTGAGAACAGAAGGCGCTCCCTCAGCCTGATGAGCAGGTGTTAGGGGTCCCCGCAGTGGCTGCAGGTACTGCAGTGTGAACAGCTGAGTCCTCTCCTAATGCCAAGTGCAAGTAGGTTGCTGCTGGCATCTTTTTTGTTCTCTTTTTAGAAATAACCTTTACTGCTGAAGCAATACTCTGCATTGTGGAAAATTAGGAAATACTGATAAGAAAAAATAAAGCATACAACACCACGTTTTCACTGCCGAGAAAAGAGATCTTCTGTGTGTGTGTGTGCTTACACGTGTGCATGCATGCATTGTGTGTGGGAGGCTCTGGGGCCCAGGTAGCCCACGTGGTCCAGGTGCTGCTGTGGGGCACTTGCCCCGTGGCCAGTGGTCAGTGGCTGGAGTAAAGGTGGCTTGATCCCACGGAGGGGCCGTGTTTGCCGGCCTGCGAGCTGATTGCTTGCAGTAAGTCTCTTAGTATGTGTGTCTGTGTCTCTGGCTGACCCTGACTGACCTGATACGAGTGTGTAATGTATACTTATTAATTTTATAGAATCCCCTCTTTACAGTCAGTGACTGCCGCCTTCCGTGCCAGTGAGCCCTGTCTTATCCACTGCGTGGACCACAGAGAGACCTCCTGCCCCTGCTCCTGCCCACGGAGCCGCCCTTTCTGGTCCTGCCTTCATGCTCTCCTGTTGCACGAGTACCTCGTCCTGTGCCGTTCAGTTTGCCTTTTTTATGGGTCATTAAAATGAAAATCCAGGGGCTTCCCTGGTGGCGCAGTGGTTGAGAGTCCGCCTGCCGATGCAGGGGACGCGGGTTCGTGCCCCGGTCCGGGAAGATCCCACATGCCGCGGAGCGGCTGGGCCCGTGAGCCATGGCCGCTGAGCCTGCGCGTCCGGAGGCTGTGCTCCGCAACGGGAGAGGCCACAACACTGAGAGGCCCGCGTACCACAAAAAAAGAAGAAAATCCTCCTTTGACTTTGTCTGGGCTCTGTTACACGTTTGCTTTCTATTGGTTTTATGTAATTACCTTTATCACATGTTCCTTCTGTGCTTTGAGGTATATTCTGATTTGAAAGCCTCTTTATCGAGATACCTTTTGAAAATAAATACATTTTCCTTTAAGAACCACTATGCTGCTGTTTCCCAGTTTACTGTGTAGCGTTTTGTCATCCCCAGTTTTGAAGGCTTTTAGTTCCCACTCTGATTTCCTTTCTGACCCTCATCCTTAGAAGTGCATTTCTTAATTCTCAGATTTAAGGTGTCCGTGGTCTCTCCGCCCCCCATCTAAACTGTATTGTGGTGTAAGAAGTTGGTCCTTTCAGATGTTAGACTGCTCTCTGGGCTGTGTGTGGCCATTTTTCATGACCAGTTGTCCTGTGTCCTTGAAAAGAATGGGCACTGAGCGATTACTGACCGGGATGTTTTGTATGTGCTCATTGGATCAAGCTGGCTATTGTGTTCCAGTCTCTTGTGTTCTAGTGTTTGCTGGGCTTGTCTCCTTGGCCCGTTAGCTACTGAAAGGTGCTTTAAAGCCTGTTCCTGTGATTGTGGCTCTGTCTGCCCTGTGGTGTCAGTTTTTGCTCTTTACTCTGAGGCTGTCTTCTGTGTTTCGTGAAAGGAGCCTCTGCTGTGAGGTAGTGACATACCTCATCACCTCCTGGGTTGGGTCGTGTAGCAGCCTCAGTTCCTCTGCTCACCATTTAAGCAATGTATCTTTTCTCTCCTTCTCTCGAAATCCTTCTAGGTTGTTATGTTCTTGATATCCCTTGCTCATTCTGAGCTAGGTGGATTGCTTTTTCCTTTCCAGTCTGACAGACTTCGTCTTTTAGCTGTATTTCTTAGTCCTCTTACTTTTGTACTTAATAAACATTTAGTTCTTTCACATTGTACTTGTTTATTCTGACTTTTCTGTCTCTTTTTCTCTCTTATTTTGCCTTTTTAGATCTTCTTCGGTTCCCTTTCTATTTCCTCTACAGGTTTGGGAATTACACACTTTTTGCGGTCACCTTGGATGTGAGAGTGGTGTGTAGCAAGCCAGCCTTTTCAGACCACCTGGGACACCCCCCAGGTTGCCTTTCCTCGTGCTTCGTGTCCATTCTTGTTTCGATTGCGTTGTGCGTGTGTTTATATATTTTCACCTATAACTGCCACTTCTTCCGAATGATCTTCTTTACTGGTTTCTTTCATGAGGACCTTCGTAATGAAACCAGAGAAATGGACTTCGGTGTTTCCTTGCAGGTGAAGACAGGGCCGAGGGTCGGGGCCTCTGTTGTGTGCAGGCCTTGGCCGAGCCTCCGCCGGCCCACGACCCTCGCTCCCCGCTGTGGTTCTTGATGTCTCCCAGACACCTTCTCCGGACTGCGGAGAAGTGCCCGCCTTTGTCCTCAAGACGCTGAGGCAGCTTGTAGACAAGGGAAGGACACCACTCCTTTTATTCAGGGGCAGTTTGGGAAGATGGAATTATTTTATCCCTGAGAGGATAAAATCTGTGTCGGTTGGTTCACTTGGAGCTGCTGACCCTGTGGCCGTGACCCTGAGAGACGGTCCTCCGAGGCCCTGCCGGGGCACCCCCGTGATTATCTGAGCCCCTGCCTGCCTTTGTAAAGTGGAAACAATACCATCTGTTCAACTGAGGCTAGTTAGGGGCTCTAAATAAAATGACATATGAGAGTAAAGCACCATGCAAATGTAATTGGAAATGGATCATTAAACCCAGTCCCTTACTGAAGGGGGTGGGGTGTTGTCGTTAATTACAGTTGCTGTGTGTACCGGGCACTTGCCTGGGTTCCATGTGGCCCTGCAGGACAGTGGTTCTTTTCCTGATTTATACACAGGGAGACCGAGATTGCTCACGATTTCAGCCAGTGCGCACGGGTTGTTTGCCGCGTGGTCCACGGCCACACCACGCCACAGGTTGTGAGGGTCTGACTTGCAGATGCCCTGGCTGGAAACAGCCCTGTCATTGTAGTTTCCCGGAGGCCTGCCTTCCCTCTACTACATCAGCTTTGGGGCAAGAACGGGGGGAGGGGGAGCCTTCCGTGGCCCTGGGGTCCCTTTCTCAGGGCCCAGGGCGCTTCCTTGAACACCAGGAGCAGTGAGCTTTGGGAATGACGCTGGTGCAGGGCTTATCGACGCTTCTCGTCAGGCAGCACCTATGGACACGTCTTCACTCACGTGAGTTTACTCCCTGGAGTGGATTCGGGGCCAGGTCCTCTCTCTGTAGCAGGCTGTCGAGAGGAGACACAGGGCTTGCCTGCACCCGCCCCCTTTCCCCAGCCCTGTGCAGAAAAATACCTGCGTACTGTGGCTTTTAAGGAAGTTCACAAAAAAGACAAATCTGAGTTGGTATTTACTTTGAAAGAATTTGCCACAGATGCAGGATCTTTAAAACAGAGCACTGGAGTTTATAAATGTTGTTGTGTATATCTGTTCAGGAACTTAGATTTGCAAACGGATGTGACTGCAGTTTCTCCTGGTTTTGCATCCTGAGTCCAGGATTCTAAACATGTGATGGCCCAGGCCTCCTCGCCTCGCACCTGCTCCCTTTCTTCCACCCCTTTGCCATGTGGGTGGAATCAGTGCGGGGGACGCTCCGAGTAAACGAAAGTTTGCTTATTCTGTAAAAACAATTTCTCGGAACATTTTTAACATCTCTGTTTTAACTTGCAATTGTTTTTTTCCTTGGAATATTTAGTATTTAATTTTAATGATGACTGTCCTGAGAAGTGTATCTGTAGGGCCCATAAATAGATTTTTGTAACACAAAATATCAAGTTTGTTTCTTCTCTTAAAAATGTCAGCTCATGATTGGGGATTTAGTTGCCTAGTTTTCTGTACGATGGTTTAAAAATATGGTAGGAAGAAAAAGGGGAAAAGCATGTTCTTCTCACCGCGTCCCGTGCTGGACGAAGACCAGAGGTGGTGGGGTGAATGCTGGCAGTCCCAGAGATGGCGCTGCAGCCCTGCCAAGTCACGCCCTCACACCTTCGGCTGGGTTCACGTCAGCCGTCTCTCTGCAAGCCTGTCAAGCGCACACCTCCTTATGCTGCTGCTTTATCCTGGACTGCATGATTTGCTTCCAGAGTCTCAAACTCGCCAAAGATGAAATGGACTGTGTTTTTCAAACCAAGTTGGAACTGGGTTCTGAGGCCGGAAATCTTGGACTGTCTGGCCTGGACCCTCCCTCGGGTCTCCTCCGGCTGCGGGCCTGCCCCCACTTCCACCTCTTCCTTTGAAGCCAGGTCTGAGTCAGTCCTAGGAACCTTGGCCCCGAGGGCCCCGGGGAGGCTCAGGTGACCGTGTGGGGAGGACCCAGAGATCCCTGAGGTGACTGCAGCCACTGTGGGCTCACGCCCTCTGCTGTAGACGCTGCCGTCTCGTGGCCACTTCATGTCCGTACACGAGTTTGCACAAAGCTGATTAATCTGGGGGCCTTATATTTTGCTTCTCTAGGTACGTAATTTTGCAGTGTTTGGTATATCCGGAGATTAAAAGCACGTTTGCATACATGGAATTGCTCTGAGAGGTACCAGTGGGATTTAAGCCGTGGGCAGGGTAGTGAGGGGAGGGGGTGGGTGGTCCTTGCTTTAATCTGGAATTTTTATGCCATTATCCTCTATTTACAGCTTTCAGGAATCATCTGGTATCACTGCACATATGTTTAGAGCTGTTGCCAAGGTGACGAGCCTCGTCTCGCTGCCCACACAGTCCTTCCGGGCGGGGGGACGCTTGGCGGGATCTGTTCACACAAGGGTCCCCAGGCTGTCCCATTGCAGTCACGTTGTCTGCCCCCTTGTAGCTTGATTGCCTGGTTGCTTTCCCTGCAGTGTGTTTCCCATGGAGAGAAGGGGACCCGCTTTGTTTCTGTGGTTGTTTTCAGCCGACCTCCTTAGAGATACAATGACCAACTCGGGCTTCATATGTTTTTCAGTGGAAATATCCATTTAAACATTGTTACAGTAGTGCATATAAACAACTGTAGTCATATGACCTGGGTTATGATTTATGGGTTTTTCCGCTGGGTTAAAGAAGTCTGAAGTCACGTATGTTATAGTGGTGCTCCTCCGGGTGTGTTGGTAACTTCTCCGTCTCTCTGAAGGTTGAATTTGTACAGTGAAGCGTCCTCGTGTTTCATTCGGGGCCGCCTTCTATTCACCTGCCATGTCACTGTGCACTTTCAGGAAGAGAAAACTGTCAACCTTCTTTGGGTCATGGACTCCCTGGGGATCGGTTAAAAGCTGTGGATCCTCTCACTTTTCCTGCACGGTTTCTGGAGCCTCAGGGCTCTCCAGACCCTTGTCCCTTCACCTCAGCTGTCCCTGAACTTCGTCTCAGAGGTTTGGCCCAGGAAGAGTCTCATATCATCACTCGAATTTACAGTTTCTATTTAGATGAAAGTTCCTGGTTATTGACTTTTGGGGTAGAACCTAGTCACGTTCCACAAATGACTCTGTCACATGCAGGATACCTTTCCCCCTTTCTCTGTCAAGATCTCTTGATAATTTTACAACTGAAGACGTATGCCACCATCAGAAGTGACAGGGCATGGTGTGAATGACTGTGCAGTGTGAAGCTGCATCAGGTTTTTAAAAAGAATTTAGTTAGTTTCTTGCAGTTCCATTTCTAGTTGTGAACCCTAAAAGAAACTCTTAGGTATACATGTACAGAAGCGTGAAGACAAATGTTCATTGTAGCACTGTTTGTACTGCCAAAGAGCTGGAACAAAATAAATGCCAGTCAATAAGAGAATTTTTTTTTTCCTTTCAGACAATGAATACCACACTGCAGTTATAATAAAGTAGAACTACATTGAACAGAAGCATAGATAAATCCCCAAAGCATAATCTGGAGGGGAAATGGTTTATGAAGATCCGTGCAACGTGTTTCTTGTAAAAATATCCCGTATCATGTTTATAGGTTTACAGTGTAGCATGTAGCACGAGTGTGAAAACATGTATGGTGATGATTAGCATCAAAATCCAAAATCTGGGCTTCCCTGGTGGCGCAGTGGTTGAGAGTCCACCTGCCGATGCAGGGGACACGGGTTCGTGCCCCGGTCTGGGAAGATCCCACATGCCGCGGAGCGGCTGGGCCCGTGGGCCATGGCCGCTCAGCCTGCGCGTCCAGAGCCTGTGCTCTGCAACAGGAAAGGCCACAACAGTGAGAGGCCCGCGTACCGCCAAAAAAAAAAAAAAAAAAAAAATCCACAATCTTTGGAGAGGAGGAGGAGGAGGGATGATAGCAGGATTCATAGGGGCTCCAACTATGTATGTAATATTTTTATATAAAAAAATTCCAAACCAAATATGGCAAAATGAACAGGCGATGGGGTACATGAATGTTTCTTACATTATTTCTCATACTTTTCTGTATGTTTCTACATTTTAATGAAACTTTTAGCCATTGTTACTTTGTTATAAAATGCCAAGGATAGAAAATATTTGCTGTGAGGAGCTCATAAAATGTAATAACCCATTTTAAACATATTTAGGGGCCTCCGGATTCCTGGAATGGTTTGAAAAGGAACTGCTTTTCCCCTCGACACTGTGAAAACATGACTCAAACAACGTGTGCCATGCGTGGGCTTTGGGGATTTAGAACTTGACCTCAGTTGGCTGCTGTTGACTGGCCTGCCCAGTCTGTAATGTTTTCATTACAGTTTCATTGGTGAGGTTTTTTGTTTGTGATTGTTTTTTGTGTTTAATTGGCAGATGGTAGGGTTCGAACTGAGCTGGCCACTTGTCATGCCTTTGGTTGTGTCCAGGGGAAGCCCACTGGGTCCTTTCATGATCCAGTCCAGGCTTTCACCACAGTGGTCAGATGTCACCTTCTGTTCTGATCCTTAGTGGACGGGACTTGTGACAGTGGCCCTGGAGGGAGTTTCTAGGTGGGACGTGGGTTCTACTCCGGACTCTCCAAGCATCCTGCTTGCTAGTTCTGGGCGTGTCATTCCCACCATGGGGATTTTGGTTTTCACCCTGTAAAATATCTGTCCTAGGACAAAACTCGTAGGGTTTTTCCAGATCATATAGGTAAAATGATTAGTAGAACATGAAATGTTAAATAAGGTTTGTGGATGCAGTTTGCAATTCCCTATGTCTGATTCTGTAATCAGATGATAGAGGCAGTGTATGTGCATGGTGGAAAATCATAAAATACAAAGAAGACTGAAAGCACATTCCCACGGGCGTCCCTGTGTTACTAGCTTCTGGAATCTTGTTTCGTGGATTAATTGTATTTTATTATTACATGGTATATTTTAGCAAAAATTAGAGCCTCCTATCTTGTAACTGGTTTTACCTTTCCTTTCAGATCTCAGAGCTGTTGTGTAGAAAAAGGCTTTTTCTCCGTGACTGCTGATATGACCTGCTCTTTACTGTGTCTGCCAGTGCCTTGGTTTAGCACAGGGTTGGCTGTCTTTTTCTTAAAGGGCCAGAGAGTAAATACTTCAGGCATCGCAACCTTAAGGGGCAGTGTTGAGGGTGTCACGTGGGTACTTGTATCGCTGTTCACAGGTGTCAGCACTGTCGGTGGCTCCGGGGTGGGCCCAGCAGGGAGGAAAGCCTGCGCTGGCAGTGCGAGGACTGTTAGGAGGGCCCCTCTGGGTCCCCTCCCAGCCATCCTCCTCTCCAGGAAGGGGCAGCAAGTGCCCACCAGCTTTTTGCCTTGGGCTCAACTGAGCCTTGTTGAGTTTACTGTGAACAAATCCCGGTTTCTGTGATGAGCATTTCCCTGGGTGAGGGGAGCAGCCAGCGACCCAGGCCTGGGGCCCTTCCTCGGGGTGGAGGTGACCCCTGAAGCTGGTGTGCCACCTTCCCTTAGGGGTCCGAGGGGCCACACCACGCAGGGTGGAGAGCGGGGTGCAGCCTCTGTTGGTCTGGAGGACACAGCAGGAGGTCGTTTATCTTGGCTTTGGGGAGCAAGTGGCCAGTCGTAGGACACTCCACGAGTTTATCTTGCGTAGGTGTTGTGTTAGTTCCTAGGGCTGCTGTAAGTCACCACGCACTGGCTGGTGTAGGCAGCAGAGGTGCGTCCTCACAGTTCTGGAGGCCAGAATTTTAGGCTGCGGTGCTGGCAGGACACTCCCTCCCCAGACCCCTGGGCAGCACCCCCGGTCTCCTCCAGCTCCTGGCGGCCCACGCCTTCGTCGGCTCGGGGCCGCGGCACTGTCTCCCTTCTGTCACGGGGACGCTTGCCGTTGGGGTGAGGGTCTGCCCCGAGTATCCAGGAAGGTCTCCTCTTGAGGTCCTTCACTTAGTTACCTTATCCCAAATAAGGTCACACTCACAAGTGCTGCGTGGCAAGATCTTCGGGAGTGGGCCTGCCGTTCAGCCCACTGCTGCTGCTTCCTTGAGGTAACCGTGTAGCTTTTCTCTTTCCTCTTTCAGATGTAATGTAGACGTGAACAAATGCACAGGTCTTAGGTGTACAGTGTAAGTGTGCCCACCCCTGGGACTCTGAGCGCCCCTGAGAGGGCACTTCTGTGACGTGGCGGGGACCCCACTGTGGGGGGCCTGCCTCTGAGCAGCGCTGCCCTGTGGGCACGGTGCACCTGGCGCCGCTCGCTCGTGGACACGTGCTTTGCAGTTCGCGGCTGTCGTGCACAAGGCTCCCTCCCACAGGAAGTAGGGTGTCTGGGTAAATGCATTTTCAGTATATTCTCTCAGTGCCCTCTTGCTAAGGAAAAGCCGCTCAGTTTCTCCAGGAGCCCTGCTGCTCCACCCAGGAGAGGATTTTTGTTGGGTTTTGCCAAAGTGAGCAGTACAGGGAGGAGGTGGGTCCAGGGTGAGTGTCAGCGTGTGTTGCGCTCCGAGTGGGCGGTGCCAGTGCCCAGGAAGGGCTGGGAGACCTGGGAGTGGTGCCCTGTGCTCCCGGGACCCTGGAGGCGGCAGGCCACGACCTCCACCTGCCCGCCGTGGGGCCCACGCCCCCCGTTGTCACAAAGGCACCCAGCAACAGCGCGTGAAATGTGGCCGACCATCACTACAAACAGGACTTGCGACTGGGGTGTGTGTTTAGAGTTACTTGTTTCTGGTGCGTGGAAACCTGTTTAGAAGAAGGTCGCAGTGAGTGTAGTTGCCCCGAGCAGTTACCGGAACGTCCCTCTGCTCAGGTTCCAAGGTGAAGCGTCGGGAACCGTGGACACGCGTGCCTCCCTGGTTTTTCATTCCCAAGTCTGATGAGACTTCGGGCACAGGCCAGGTGATGGTGACTTCTGGGGCAAAGGAGGTGGCTTCATGATGGGTTTATTTCTGGATGACTTTGTTACTAATTTAGACTTGTTTTGCTCCAAACATCCCCTTGGCAAACTTGCCATTCAAAGAGGGAAATTACCAGCTGATTATTTAAACGTAAGGGAAGTGGAGAGGATCGTTCTTTTGGTAGCCTTTTTCTGCAAAAGACTTTCTGTTTCAGGAACCAGAGAGTATGGTGGACACAGTGTCGCCAGCACAGACAGGTCTTTTCCAGGCTGCTGTGTGAGTTTAGCCGCTGTGTCCCCTGTGACAGATGACCGGGCTGGGGTGGGCTGTGTCCCCGGGAACCTCAGCAGCACACGATGGGGTGAGCGGCCTCGGCGGTGCCCGGCCCGGGCAGGTGGACGTGCAGGGCTACAGGGGACAGTGTGCCATGGGGAGCAGCGGAGGACGCGTCTGGGGACGTCGCCCACCCTGAGGCGGGTGCTGGTGGTTGTCCTGTGTCACTGTGGGGCCATGTTGTGACGCTGCTGCACTGAGCATGTCCGGCGGCAGGTGCGCCTCAGAGGCTGCGGTCTCTGGGCCCGGGCTTGTGCTGTGGGCTGAGAACAGAGGGAAGGGGAGGAGGCCTTCTCTGGCTCTGGTGGCCGGCCAGGGCGCCCTCCTGGGCTGGCTCAGAGGCTGAGCTGCAGTCCTTCCTAAGACGCTGCGAGTGCGCGCACACACCCGCGCCTGCGCATGCGGAGCCGATAACCAGCTGCCGGGCCGCCAGCCACACGGGCCACGTGCGCCCGTAAGAGCGTGTGGCCCAGCAGGCTGATGTGAACAAGCTTTTTTAAAAAGCAGTTTTGGAGGAGCAGGGCCTGGGCGCCTCACGTCCTCGGTGAGGATGTGCTGTGGGACACACTGCGGGGCGTGGGCTGCAGGACAGGACATGTGGCGCCCCGGTCTCCTGAAACGAGCCCCTGCTCAGAGTTGCCCGTGTGTGGGCACCGGGCCGAGACCGGAGGAGGAAGGAGACAGCCGGGGTCCCTCTCCTGGATGCATCTGCGCAGCAGGAGGTGTGCGAGCACCTCGACTTTGACCTTGATGCTCTGCTTGGTGTCTCCATCCATCTGTCCGGTGTCCTGATGGGAAGATGTCCCTTTATATGCAAAACGTTACACTTGTACGAAATCCTTTTGTCACCTGTCCTTTGGTTTTTCTGGCCACATAGACCATCCTGGGGGGACACAGAGGTGCTGAGGGTTGTGCAGAGTGGGAGGGCTCCCAGGGCCACGTCAGCCACGGCCCCCTCCCTTTCCTGGGGAGGCACCTTTGTAGGCAGGGTGCCCCCAGCCTCATGGAAGTTTGGGTTCCCACGGTGGGGGTGGCTGTTATTTGAGCTCTGTGTGACGGTGCCGGGAAGTGGGGAGGGGGTAGCATTTTCACACGGGGCCTGGCTCTCCAGCCTTCAGGGGTGAGTGTGCTGTGTGCTCCTGCGTGTGTGTGTGTTCAGCCAGGCTGCTTCAGGCTCTGGTGGAGGCAGTGTCCTTGGCCTGGGCCTTCACTGCCCTGAGAATGGTGGTTCTGTGTCTTCAAGCCTCCTGGCTGCATGGTCACGTGGCCAGAAACCCATTATCGAAGTAACAATTAAGGCCTTTTCGAACCAACTGGCAGGAAAAGTGTCGAGTTTCCTGTGATGTTGCCATCACTTCTTAATTTAGAAACTGATAAAAGATCTACCCACGGGTGTCATCAGGCAGAGGGGGACGTGTCCATGGTTGCATTCACAGAGATGCACGGCAGAGGCAGCGTCCAGCCACCGGCTGCTGCGTGTCTGCTCCCCACCATCTGTACGTGCAGGCCTGGGGCAGACACGGGCGATAAACCACCATGAGGGCAGTGGGCGGAGCCTGTGCCTGCCCGCCCCTTGTCACTGCCGCGGCTGTGGCTCTTCGCGTAAGTGACGGGACCTCACCCTTTGGGGGCAGGGAGGTGATGGCAGGAGGAGACTGGTTCCTCAGAGAGGGGGGCACACCTTGGCTCTCAGGCAGAAGCCTATAACCGAGTGTTCCTTCAGGAGAAGCATCTGAAGTGCCCTGGAGGAACACTGGCTTCAAGGGCTCCATCCTCAGCCCCCACCTCCCCAGCCTGAGAGACTCAAGGGCCACTGATAAGAGCCCTGGGCAGGTGTCAGGTATCATCCTGAGCTCTTAACATGAGGAAGGTTTACTTCCATATTTTACAGATAGAGAAACAGATATATCCAACCACAAACCCAGGGCTCTTTTTTTTCTTCATTGAAGTATTATCGTTGATTTGCTGTGCTATATATATTTCAGGTGATTCAGTATTTTTGCAGATTACAGTCCAGTTAAAGTTATTATAAGATACTGGCTCTAATTTCCTGTGCCGTCCAATATATCCTCGTAGCTTATTTATTTTATACATAGTAGTTTGTGTTTCTTAATCCCCTCTCCCTGTCTTTCCCCTCTCCCTTCCCGCTCCCAACTGGTAATCACTGGTTCGTTCTCTGTATCTGTGAGTTTGCGTCTTTTTTGTTATAGTCACTAGTTTGTTGTATTGTTTAGATTCCACATGTAAGTGATCTCATACAGTGTGTTTTTGTCTGTCTGGCTTACTTCACTTAGCATAGTGCCCTCCAAATCCATCCATGTTGCTGCGCATGGCAAAACTGCATTCTTCTTTATGGCTGAGTAATAGTCCATTGTGTGTATAAACACCACATCTTGTTTACCCATTCATCTATTGATGGACACTTAGGTTGCTTCCATGTCTTGGGTATTGTAAATAGTGCTGCTATGAACATTGGGGTGTGTGTATCTTTTCAAATTAGAGTTTTCATTTTTTCCAGATATATACCCAGGAGTGGAATTGCTGGATCATATGGTAGCTCTATTCTT
This sequence comes from Orcinus orca, assembly GCF_937001465.1. Classification (NCBI taxonomy): domain Eukaryota; kingdom Metazoa; phylum Chordata; class Mammalia; order Artiodactyla; family Delphinidae; genus Orcinus; species Orcinus orca. The sequence continues at coordinate 552,788 of NC_064578.1, forward strand.
GTTTGTTTTTTGTTTTTCTTTGCGGTACGCGGGCCTCTCACTGTTGTGGCCTCTCCCATTGCGGAGCACAGGCTCCAGACGCACAGGCTCAGCGGCCATGGCTCACGGGCCCAGCCGCTCCGCGGCATGTGGGATCCTCCTGGACCGGGGCACGAACCCGTGTCCCCTGCATCGGCAGGCGGACTCTCAACCACTGCGCCACCAGGGAAGCCCTATTCTTAGTTTTTTAAGGAACCTCCATACTGTTCTCCATAGTGGCTGCACCAATTTACATTCCCACCAACCCTGTAAAGAGGGTTCCCTTTTCTCCACACCGCCAGCGTTTGTAATTTGTAGGCTTTGGTGACGGCCATTCTGACCGGTGTGAGGAGATACCTCATTGTGGTTTTGATTTGCATTTCTCTAATAATTAGAGATGTTGAGCATCTTTTCATGTGCCTGTTGGCTATCTATGTGTCTTCTTTGGAAAAATGTCTGTTCAGGTCTTTTGCTCATTTTTTGATTGGGTTGGTTTGTTTTTTTGATATTTAAGTGTGTGAGCTGTATCTACATGGTGTGTGTGTGTGTGAGTGCATGCATGCATACACACACACACACACACACACACACACACACACACGTATTTTTTTGCCGCGTCATGAGGCTTGTGGGATCTTAGTTTCCCGACCAGGGATTGAACCCACGCTCTCAGCAGTGAAAGCGCAGAGTCCTAACCACTGGACTGCAAGGGAGTTCATGTTTATATATTTTGGATATTAACCTCTTTTCAGTTGTATCATTTGCAGGTTTTCTCCCACTCAGTAGGTTGTCTTTTTAATGGTTTCTTTTGTTACACAAAAGCTTTTAAGTTTAGTTAGATCCCCTTTGTTTATTTTTGCTTTTATTTCTTTTGCCTTTAGAGACAGATCCAAAAAAAATATTGCTATGATTTATGTCAAAGAAAGTTCTGTCTATGTTTTCTTCCAGGAGTTTTATGGTTTGTGGTCTTAGGCTTAGATCTTTTAATCCATATTTAGTTTATTTTTATATATGGTGTGGGGAAATGTTCTAATCTTTCATCTTTTATGTGTAGCTGTCCAGCTTTTCTAGCGCCATTTATTGAAGAGGCTGTCCTTTCTCCATTTATATTCTTGTCCCCTTTGTGGTAGATTGATTGGCCATAGGTGCATGGGTCTCTATCCTGTTCCATTGATCTAAGTGTCTATTTTTTAAAAATCAATTAATTTATTTTTGTCTGTGTTGGGTCTTTGTTGCTGCGCACGGGCTTTCTCTAGTTGTGGCGAGCGGGGGCTACTCTTCATTGTTGTGCGTGGGCTTCTCATTGCAGTGGCTTCTGTTGTTGTGGAGCACTCACTCTAGGTGCGCAGGCTTCAGTAGTTGTGGCACGCAGGCTCAGTAGTTGTGGCTCGTGGGCTCTAGAGCACAGGCTCAGTAGTTGTGGTGCACGTGCTTAGTTGCTCTGCAGTATGTGGCATCTTCCCAGACCAGGACTCAAACTTGTGTCCCCTGCATTGGTCGGCAGATTCTTAACCACTGCCCCACCAGGGAAGTCCCTAAGTGTCTGTTTTTGTGTCAGCACCGTACTGTTTTGATTACTGGAGCTTTATAGTATGGTCTCAAGTCAGGGAGCATGATACCTCCCACTTTGTTCTTTTTTCCCTCAAGATTGCTTTGGCAATTAGGCAAGACTTGTGGTTCCATGTAAATTTTAGGATTGGATTATTTTAGTTCTGTGAAAAATGTCGTACATATTTTGACAGGGATTGCATTAAATCTGTAGATTGCTTTGGGTAATATGGCCATTTTAACAGTATTAATTCTTCCAACCCAAGAGCATGGGATATCCTTCCATTTCTTTGCATCATCTTCAAATTTCCTTTATCAGTGTTCTGTAGTTTTCAGAGTATAGATCTTTCACCTACACAGTTAAGTTTATGCCTAGGTATTGGATTGGCCAAAAAGTTCGTTCGGGTTTTTCTGTAAGATGTTATGGAAAAACCTGAATGAACTTCTTGGTCAACCCAGTATTTTATTCTCTTTGATGCAATTCAAAATGGGATTTTTGTTTTCTTTCTCTTTCTGATAGTTCATTATTAGTGTATAGAAAAGCAACAGATTTGTGTCCTTAACTACTTAGGCCAGTGTTTCTGAAGTGTCCTGACAGCTTCTCATAATTTAGGAAAACAGTCTATTTCTGTCTTTGCCCTTAACACACACCCTGGAAACATGTTCACAAAATAACTCTTCATGAGATGGTGTGTGTGATGCCTCCTGATACTTTCTGTTCTGTGTTATTTCACTTTCTAACAAGTGGCTATTGAACATGCTAAAACAATTGTGGGACTGAGTGTGGTTTTGGAAACCCCCAGTAGGTGAGCTGTGTCTGCAGGGCACGTTCCCAGAGTTGCTCTCACTCTCATGTTTCTCCTTTGATGAAATGTCTCTGCACGTCTTTTGTCCATTTTCTAATTGGATGTTTGTTGTTTACAGTTGTTTTGATTGTTGTTTATTTTTTATTCATACGAGTCCTTTGACTTGTGATTTGCAGTTTGCCTTTTCATCCTGTGAACTAGGTCTTTCATTGAGCAGAAGGTTTTAATTTTGCTGAGATACAGTTGACCAGTTTCTCCCTTTGTGAATGGACGGTACTTCTGGTGTCATGTCTTAAGAACTGTTTGCCTAGCTTGAGGTCTTAAAGATTTTCTTCTTCTTTTTTTTTTTTCTACAATTTGTACAGGTTTTCATACTTTTTTTAAATTTAGATTTATACCTGAGCATTTCAGTTTTATTTGACGCACTTGTAAATGGTATTGTGTTTTAATTCTATTTCCACGTGTTCTTGCTATTCGTAGACATGTGGTAGGTTTTCGTGTGTCAATCTGGTATTCTGCAACCTTGTTGAGCTCACTGTTTCCAGGAGTTTGGTAGATTCCTTGCAGTTTTTTAGATAGACAGTCACATCATTATCACATAGAAAGTTTTATTTCTTCCCTTCCAGTCTGTTTGCCTTTTATTTCCTTTCTTCCTCATTCACTGGATAGTGCTTCCAGTAAGATGTCCAGAAGCAGTGGTGGGAGGGCAGCTGTGTCTCGTGTCTCACTGTTAGGGGTGATGCTGGCCGACGATGCTGTCCACCCTCCTGCTCACTCTGAGGGGTTCCCTGGACCCCTCTTGTGCCGAGAGTCTTCATCATGAGCCTTGATGTGTGTTAAATACTTTTTCTGCACCAGTTGTTAGGATTGCGTGATTCTTCTTCTTTGGCCTGTTAATGTGGTGGATTGCGTGCATCGGTTTTCAGACACAGAGCCAGGTTTGCATGTTTCTGACACAAGCATAGCTGCACCGGCCTCTCTAGTCGCTTTCTCCATGTGGTGACCCTGTGGGGCCCCCGCTGGTCCCAGTGCTGGATCTTCCCCCCTTTTGTCCTGCAGCCGCCTGGTGGGTGGGTGTAGTGCCCGCCCAGGGCCACTTTTCCTATCCTGTCCCTCCCCAGGGCTGTCCTCCTCTGGGTTCTCAGTCTGCTCTTCCTCTGGCTTGTGCTTTTGTCTCCGTGGAGCAGCCATGGAGGCGTGTGGACTCGTCCCGTGCTGTGCTCTTGGTCACCACGTCGTGGGGCTCTCAGCGTGCCGGCCTGTCTCTGTCTTCTCCTCTCATTTATTCTGCAGCTTGGTCCCTTCTCTGTAAGACATCTTTTTCCTCCTCTGTTTTAACCACCCCCTCCTCCAACCTTCCTAGTTCACCGTTAATTGATCAGGTTTTCATTTCCATTCTGGCCGCGCAGTTCCAGTGGCTTGTGTGCTCTGTGCAAGGGAGGGTGGGTCTCGCCACAGGCTGGCAGCCTTGAGCTGCTGCCCCATAGTGTCCAGGGAGCTGCACTTCTGCACAGGGCATGGGGCCCCGTGAAGGGAGACTGTCCTGGGACAGGGTCTAGTAATTAGCCCTCCACTTTCTAAGCGCCTGCCAGGGTGTAGCAGGTACATACCCCGTGGTGGTTTTTTTTTTTTTTTTTTTTTTTCCGGTATGCGGGCCTCTCACTGTTGTGGCCTCTCCTGCTGCGGCGCACAGGCTCCGGACGCGCAGGCCCAGCGACCATGGCTCACGTGCCCAGCCGCTCCGCGGCATGCGGGATCTTCCCAGACCGGGGCACGAACCTGCGTCCCCTGCATCGGCAGGCGGACTCCCAACCACTGCGCCACCAGGGAAGCCCTACCCAGTGTTTTAAACTTTACTATTGTGAAATGTAACATAATATCCAAAAGTCTGCAAAATAAAAATGTACAATTTCATTCTCACAAAGAACACACGCATGTGACTTTTGTGTAGAAAACTCCAGGTCACGCTCCCAGGCATGACTGCCCATCCCACCCTCCTCCAGACTTTTACTTACAATAGTCACCGCTTGATGTTTTTAATAGTCTTGTCAGCTGAGCAGTGCATCCCTCAGCACTGTTTTTAGAAACTTAGGGAAACATACAATGTAACTTTTTTTTGCCTTGACTTGTGAGATGGTTGGGTTGTTGCAGGCTCCCACAGGGGCTGCTGGCGCGTGCGGTACAGGCCTGCGTCCTGCGCTGGCGTGGCCTCTGGGTGTCACCCCAGGAGCGGTGGGCTGTTGGGCGCGCGTGCGCCGTGGGTCCTGTGGCTCTGCTCGCGCTCCCATCAGGATGCGTCGTTTCCTCTGTTCTGCATCTTCGCTGATGTTCTATAGCTTATTTTGGTTTTTGTTTGCATTGTCCTGTTGGTTAAAGAAGCTGATCAGTTTTTCATCTGGATTTCCTCTTTTGTGAAAGGCCTGAGTCTCACTTCCATCTTTTGTAGTGGACGTTTTCTCTTTTCCTTATTGATTTGTGGGAGCTCTTTATAGATGCTGGATAAGAGATTTTTGTCAGTTATGTGTGTAGAAAATTCTTCTCTTTTGTGGGAAGGTGACCTTTAATGAACAAAACTTGTTATTTTTAAAGTGTTAGAATCTGGGCTTCCCTGGTGGCGCAGTGGTTAAGAATCCGCCTGCCAACGCAGGGGACACGGGTTCGAGCCCTGGTCCGGGAAGATCCCACATGCCACAGAGCAATGAAGCCCGTGAGCTACAGCTACTGAGCCTGTGCTCTAGAGCCCACGAGCCACAACTGCTGAGCCCACGTGCCACAACTACTGAAGCCCGCATGCCTAGAACCCGTGCTCTGCAACACAGGTTCTAGGCATGAGAAGCCCGCGCACCACAACGAAGAGTAGCCCCCGCTCGCCGCCACTAGAGAAAGCGTGCGCGCAGCAACGAAGACTCAACGCGGCCAAAAATAAATAAATAAAATTTAAAAATAAAGTGTCAGAATTTTCAGACTTTGCCGTTATGGTTAGTGTTTCCGGTTTTGCGGGCTCTTTCTTTACCTTGAGGTTGTGAAGGTGTTCTCTACCCTGTTGTCCAGCAGCCTGTTCTCCTCTGGTCTGCAGTGTCTGGACTTGGGTTCTGTGTGGGGGTGAGTGGGAATCACCTTCATGTCTCTGCATGGACTCTGCCGGGGGGCTCAGGTCGGGGGCTCCTTGGTCGGAACGTGGGTCACCGTGCACGTGCGCTTGGCCTGCCGGTTGGCCCTTGTCAGCATCAGGCGGTGTCAGTACTGTTCTTCAGCTTTTTAACTTTAATTTTTTAAATTAATATTTATTTATGTAATTTGAAGTCCTTTCCTTTTCATTTTAAGTTTATTAGCATGAGTTCTTTTTTTCTTTCTGTTTTTTTGGAAGGAAGATTTATTTATTTATTTGTTTGTTTTTGGCTGCGTTGGGTCTTTGTTGCAGTGCGCGGGCTTCTCATTGGGGTGGCTTCTTGTTGCGGATCACAGGCTCTAGATTCGTGGACTTCAGTAGTTTGCGGCACGTGGGCAGTAGAGCATAGGCTCAGTAGTTGTGGCACATGGGCTCAGTGGTTGTGGCTCCCGGGCTCAGTGGTTGTGGCTCACGGGCTCTAGCGCACAGGCTCAGTAGTTGTGGCACATGGGCTTAGTTGCTCTGCGGCATGTGGGATCTTCCCGGACCAGGGCTCGAACCCGTGTCCCCTGCGTTGGCAGGCGGATTCTTAACCACTGCACCACCAGGGAATTTCCAAGTTCTTTCTTTTTTAAAGACCTTTTCCTTTTTTTTCTTATGCCAATTTGGGCTTCTGTACAGGAGTCATTTTATGGTTCCCAGCCCCTGCTCCTGGTTTGCACTCATTGTTTCCTGACAGCAAGTACTTCCATCTGGGTTCCCTCTGCCCAGGAGCCTCTCTGTACTGGTGCTCAGCTGCTGGGCCCTGAGTCCCTTACACACCTGGGGGTTTGCAGTGAGGACCCCACAGTAAACTTTACTGAACTTTTACTGAAAAGTAACTATTTTATAAAAGAAAACAGAAGTTTAGTGAGAAGAGTGGCATTGTTTCATATAGCTGCAGCTCTTTCTAATACCTGGCACCTTTACTCCATCTGTTGCATTCTGCGGTTTTGCTTAAAGTGTGTGAAAACGATCCAGCCTCTCACAGACATGTATAGGGAACAGGGAGTCGCCTGGGAGCCTCCACGTGAGGGTGGGTTCTCCTCCGACTGGACTCGGGGGATCTGAAGACCCTGGGGGCTCCCTTGTGAAGCATTGGTCCCCTGAGGTGTGTGGGTCTCCCAAATGTGGACGGTCCATGATCACCACCAACCTCATTTGACCCGTCTTCAGGCTGGGTGCTAGGAAGCTAATGGAAGGGATACAAGTTTCCCAGAATTCATGTGAAAGCTCAAATTTTATTGCTGGCCACAACTACTGTTAGTTTTCCTTGAAGCGATGGCCTCATTTTGTTCATTTTTGAGAAAACACGTACCAGTCCTTAATAATCATAGCTTGTCTGAGAGAGTCTTTCAGGTAGCCGTTGTGCCCCATGAAAACGCAGCCGGCGTGGCCACAGCCCCGCCGCAGGGGCTTTTCCAGAGCCCAGTGCAGTCCCGCCAGCCCCACCGTCCATCTGCTCAGTGTCAGGAGGGCAGGGAGTAGGGTTTGCAGAGCGACAGAGTGGACGACGTTTGCTGCTTTATCGAGGCAGCGCTAGGGACGCCGGCTGGCTCACCGCGGCCACGTGCCAGCGGGTGCATGGCCACGCCGGCCGGAGAGGGCTTGGGGCGTCTTGGCGCCCTCAGGTGACACCGATAGGCCACAGTGTCCCTTGTGGAGCCCACGATAGTGCTCTGGGTGTGGTCTCTGTCCAGGGAGACCTTACTTATGGACACAGAAATTCTAATTCCATGCAGTTTTCCTGGTTTACAAAATATTAGTCTTGATTTTCTTTGTCCCCCAAGGATTTAAATTCAGACCATTCTTGGAGCTCAGCTCTGACCCCACAGGAGAGGCCGGGCTGTGCCGCCTGCGGCTGCCCTTGCCCAACACCCGCCCCCCCCCCCCCCCCCCCCCGCCAAGGCCCGCAGGAGGGGGAGGGCCGGGGGACTTTGCTGCAGGCTCGCAAGTGCCTTTCTTTTGCCGTTACCCTGGTCGCCAGTGTGGCTACATTTGGTGTTTGAGTCTGGAAATCGTTTTTCGGGACCGTTGCTGCACTGTGTCCGCGTCCCCTGCACAGAGGCCCCCGTGCGGGAGAGGCGGGGCTCAGTGGGCTCCTGCCCTTTGGCTGGGGTCCTGTCCTGGGCCGTTGTCTCTGGTTCCTCCTCGGGCAGCGTCTTTGCCTTGCTGTGACAGCGGGCTTTCTGGATTGCTTCTCTAGGACTTAGCGTATCCTCTCGTTTTAAAATTTGTGAGTCTTTTCTTCTGTCTCTGAATTTTTCTAGACTCTCCTGAAGCCCAGGTTGCTGCTGACCCGGTCTCTCTCTAGCCCCTGCTCACCCTGCTCCTGTGTGTGTGGTCCCTCCGGGCCCTGCTCTGAGCCTCCCTCTCAGCTGCCTTCTCTGCCCCTGTGGTTGCAGCTTGCGGGGATGAGGCCGCTGGGGCGGGGGTGGCTGGCACAGGTCGGCAGGCGGTGGGCCCTCGTCCCGCCCCATTGCGCCTTCCCTCCTGGAGCTGCGGGGCCGGGCTCTCCCTGTCCGTGGATTTGGGGCCCACGGTGCTGTGGCCTTTTCCACTCAGGTTCCAGGTTTGATCCCCACGAGGCCAGTAAAGTTGCCTTCAGGTTCCCCCTCGTGTCTTGCTTTTAGCTTGTCACTCGCAAAGGCAGGAGTTTGCTGAACGGCGGGTGTGGCAGGGGTGCAGCCACCCACCTTCCTCAGGGTTAGTTTGGAGGGAGCCTCTCCTCCGAGAGTTGTGCCTCTTGCCCATGGAGAGGGACTCGCAGGGCCGAGTTGTGTCGGGAAGGAGGAGGGTGCCGTGGTCGGGGCAGTCGCTTGCTGCGGTGCCCGCGGGGCTAGGTCTGCCCATGGTGCTCAGAGCGCCTTTGGGGAGGGGCACGCCTCGTTGTGACACGAGGTCTCTTGACAAGGATGTCTGTCCTGCCAGCCCCTGTGAATGGACGTCTCCCTGGGCCCAGGACAGGCAGGCGGGAAGGAGAGGCTGCCCAGCGGAGGGGTGCAGGGTGGTGTGGAGCCCGAGGGACTGGGCAGCCTCAGGGAGGGTCCTGCTGGGCACGTAGGGGAGAGGACAGAAGTGTGCCTGTGAGACCGGGACACAGCTGGGGCGGACCTGGACCCATCGAGCCCTGTCCCTCCTCAGGAATGAGTGGAGACCTGGCACTCGGGGCCAGCTGCCAACACAGACATCCTGGTGAGGCGCGGGCCTCCTCCGTCAGCTAGTGGATTGCGCCCAAAATGACGGCAGTGGCGAGTGTCTCCTGGTGGCAGGGACGTGCCAGAGCCCGGGTCGGAGACATGCACGCGGGTGTAGTGTTGAAATTTCACGCCGACGACAGCAGCGGAGCAGGAGGCGCTAGAGGAGCCGCAGGGTCTGCCGGTGTTTCCAGAAGCTGGGGGTGCGCCTTGGGGGGCCGCCGTGGGCACCGAGGCCCTGGAGGAGCGGGCCCCCCTCTTGCCCCCAGCCTCTGGGCAGCTCGTGCAGGGCTTCCCAGGAAAGGCCAGAGCCGCCGTGGGGCACTTGGTGACATCAGCTTTTGCGGCCTGGGCTGGCCGTCCACGCGCCCTCCTGGTTTGGATGCGGCAAGGTCGGGGTCCGGGACTCGTGGGTCCGCCCGGCGTGCGCTGCCTGGCTCCACACACTCGGGGATTCGCGTCTGGGGGTGCGAGCGTCGCGCGTCCACGGCTCCGTGGCCTGAGTTTCCATCTTGGGAGCAGGCAGTCAGGAGGTTTTCAAAACATTAACTTCGGATAATCTTTAAATTTCTGTGGAAACATTGCTGATGAGTTCCCAGGTAGCCCTGAGATTCAGCAGCTGTCCTGAGTCAGGCTCTGACATGCCATTCCTCAGGCTGAGACAGCCCAGTTTGGTCGTGGAAAACTGGAAGAGAGCTTGGCGTTCACAGTTTCAAGCGCAGATAGGAACCATCATTTACGGCCGCAGCCACGGGGAACGTGTGGAGGCAGAGCCCGGCCCACCTGCATGGTGTGCTGCGGAGGCGGTGTCAGGAGGTGGTGTGGTCCCTCCACTGACTACAGTTAGATGTGTGTTGGCCAGTGAATAAGCAAGGGGACACTCGGGGAACCTTTGATCCGTTAATGTGGAAAAGGAGACAGGTTCTCCAGAGGCTGGTGAAGAGCAGGTCGGAGCTGCCACTCCAGAACGCTTCTGAACAGCGTGTTTCCAAAACCATACAGAGTAGAGGCTGTTTAATTCCAGGTGAGCTATTTACAAAACCCCTCGTCCAACACGGCAAGGCGCCAGAGGTGTGATTCGGTTTGTGTGAACTGTTCTCTGACCCTGTGAGGAGGATGTCTGCGAGGAAGGCTTTCAGGAGGACGGAGCAGACGCGCTTTTCCCTGTTCCCTCTGCTGAGCGCAGCACGCACCCTGGATGTGATTCGTGGAGCAAGCACAGGAGGACCGGGGGGGTGGGGGGAGAGCTGTCCACATCGGGGCAGGGGCGGGTCGGGTCAGTGTGGCCACAGGCAGAGGCGACTCCACGCACAGGCGCAGAGCGCCTGGCTGTGCCGGCACGGCCGCCAGGGAAGCACTGGGCTTGTTGGGAGCAGCAGACAGGATTGAGAGGCGAGTCGGCCAGCATCTCCCCTGGGGTCTCCATGGGGAAGGCGGTGGGTGGAGTGGACAGTTCCGCGGGCTGTGGGGTGGTCTCTGGTTACGTGGTACCTGGGATGCGTTATGTTCGGGGGAGTCGGCGGCTTGTGTGTGTGAGGTAGGTGGGGTGGTGGGTGGTTTTGTGGGGGGTTCTTGGCCATTGCCAAGAAAGGGCTGGCCCTGGTGGGAGGGCGGTCTGTCCCCAGAAAGCAAACTGAAGATGCCAAAACATAAAATACAGAAAACACGATAACCACAGCATGTGTCCTGGGAAATGCAGGGGCGCAGGCCTCAGGCCCACGTGCGGGAGTGGGCGCCACAGCTACCTGACATCCTCCGGGCGTTCCCCAGCGGCGTCACTTGCCTACCTTCTGGACATTTGACTTGCGGGAGTTGGGGAGTTCGGGGTGCTGGGTGCTTTCTGAGTGGCAGAGTAGCCCTCATCCTGACCTTCTGTTGGGGGTGGGGGCAGGGGGCCGAGAGGGTGGTGGGCATGATCCCCTGGACCTCGAGGTGTGACCCTGCCCGTGGGCAGAGGGTGCTGCCACCAAGCGTGTGTGGCGCCTGACGCCCGGAGCAGGGCCCCGCGTGCACCCCGGGGTTCTGCTGTTCTCCCTCGTGGAGGGGGACGTGCCGCTGCCGGGGCTGCCAGCCGGGCCGGTGCCTCAGGAGCGGCCCCTCAGAAGGCTGCTGCGTCCATGCATCGTGCATCACTGACTGGAGGCGGCACCTGGGTTTCATGTGGGGTCACTGGATCTTAACCCCTGTCCTCTGTTTTTAAGCAGACGGTTGACGATGAAGCGATGGCGGCGTGAATGAAGGCCTGGTGAGGAGGAAACGATGCCCAAGGGTGGGTGTTCTAGAACCCCACAGCAGGAGGAGCGTTCCCTGAGCAGCGACATGGTGGAGAAGCAGCCCGGGAAAAAGGTGAGCTCGTCCTCCCCCACCACTCCGCGTGGGCCTCGTCCGGGCCCGGGGGAGGGCTGGGGGTGTCACTGTCGCTTGTCCCTCTGCAGTGGGCGACGTCTGTGCCGCGAGACCCCCTTCGGGCGGCAGTGGAGGAACTGCTGTGCTGGGTGGCTGTGGAGGACACGTCTGGCTTTTTTTAAGGATGTTTGTTATTTGGGGGCCAAAGTGGAGCTTTAACCACTAGGTCCGTGGACAGAAATTGCTGTCTGAGAGAACCCCAGTTCGGCCCCACTGTCTGTCCCTCAGGACCATGGGTTCCTGCCATATGGTTGCTGGCAGACCAAATCTGATGGTAGCCGTGCGAGTGGTCCTGACTTGAAACGCTGCTGGGTAATTGTACTCCCCGTTTGCTTGTTGCCAATGTGAATAGGAAAATGGGTTGTAAATCTGCATCATTGTGTCCTGTTAATGTGCTGGCGCCCTGGGCTCGGGGGTGTGTGCTGTGTGCTCCACAAGCTGTGACACCCAGTGTTCCCTCCAGACTGTTCTTAGAGGGACCCCCACGCTGGTCTGTAGGAGTTACAGACTCACAGGCTTCCTGAGGGAGGGCCCACCTGCAAAGGTGGCCTCGCCCGTGCTCTGCGTGGGGTGCTGTGGCCTGTGCCCGGCCCCCCTTGATCCAGGAGGAGGACGTTCAGAGAAGCCCTCAGTGTGGAAGCTGGATGTGGCTCGTTGCTGCTTTGTCCCGTGGTTTTACGAGCAGGTCTGGGAAGAGGCCTCGGGCTCCATGCTCCTCCCAGCGCTGGGAAACTCTGGGAGCGCTGGTTCCCGGAATCCCAGAGGAATCCACCGAGGAGAGAGTAGGAGGCCGCGTCCAGATGCTGAATTCCCAGGAAGGGTGGCAGGGGTCCATGTATCCAAAGCCCCTGGGAGCCCCCGCTCCTCTCGGGGCTCCAGACAGGCCTTCTGGTGGCAGTGAAGGGGTCGGGGTATTGCCGTCCCAGGTGGACTCCTGCGGTCCCAGTGACGCTGGGGACTGCAGAGAGGGAGATAGAGAAAAAGGGCCGAGGAACAAGCTGTGCCTGGCCGAGGAGCCAGCCCCGCGCCCTGCCCCGCTCTCTGCGGGACGCCGGCTGAAGCACACGCCACCCGCTGCGACCCCCTCCCCTCCACAGGACGCTCCCCGGGCATGGCTGTGTGACACCACAGGTGTCCACGCAGGTTTCGCAGGGGAGGGACAGGTCAGGCCTTGAGAGAGAGGAGCACCCTGACTGGAGCAGGGAGGGCAGCTGCGTTCCCCCAGACGACAGGGCCGTCTGTAGAGGAGGCCCAGGAGGTGTGCGCAGAAGCGGCGGGGTGCAAGGCCTGCGGAGCGAGGCTGTGGCCGGAGCAGCGTGCAGAGTGCCTTTTCTGAGCGCTGTTAGCCAGCGGTCGGGTGTGTAAGTTTAAAAACGCATGTGTGGGGCTTCCCTGGTGGCGCAGTGGTTGAGAGTCCGCCTGCCGATGCAGGGGACATGGGTTCGTGCCCTGGTCCGGGAGGATCCCACATGCTGCGGAGCGGCTGGGCCCGTGAGCCGTGGCCGCTGGGCCTGCGCATCCGGAGCCTGTGCTCCGCAACGGGAGAGGCCACAACAGTGAGAGGCCCGCATACCGCAAAAAAAAAAAAGGCTACAGACTGTTTAGGGATTAATTTGATGAAAGATGTGCACCCTGAAACCTGCAGAACTTTGCTGTGGGAAACTCAGGCAGTTCTGAGCCGCTGGAGAGGAGCAGGGCCTACGGGCCGAGGGTGTCTCCATAGTGTTCAGATACCAGCGCCCCCCAAGCCAGTCTCATAGAGCCGTCGCGATGCAGGTCCAAGCCCCTGAGGGCTCTTGGGGAGAAACCGATAAGCTGCTTCCAAAGTGTGTTTGGAAATTCAAAGGACCTGGCGCAGCAACAGCCACCTTGAAAAGGCAGGAGGGAGTCGGAGGCCCTCGGCCTTGGCCGTGAAGCTGCGGGGCAGTGGAGACAGGCGCACACCTGTCCTGGGGAGCAGGGTCCCCACAGGCACCCACGTGTGTGCTCAGCTGCTTGTCTACAAGATGCTGAGGCTGCTTCGTTGCGAAAGGATCATCTTTTCAGCAGACGAAGGTGGGACAGTCAGATCAACCTATTTGTGCTGTTTTTGGTGGCTGATAGAGTCCTCATTCCTACTGGCTTCTGTCGTTGTTGGTCATTCACAGATAAGACTCAGTTAGTCATAGTCGAGGGGGTTCCAGGGCAGGTGTGTGGGGTGCGGGTTAAGAGCCAGCCCTCCTGTCTCTGTACGTGGTGTGTGGGAGCTGGCTGAGCGTCCGTAGGGGACGCTGGTTGCTGGGCCACAGCAGTTTTCAGGGTGTGCCACGGTCTGACATGGAGGTTGAACTGATAGAGGTTGAACCCGATAGAGGTTGAACTTGACGTCTAGACATCCTGTTAGCATTGAGGAAGTAAACACACTGTGGAGTGTGTACGGTTGGTCCCTGTGACGGTGCCTGGGTACTAGTGAGGGAGGCTCAGCGAGGTCTGCCCTGCTCTGCTCTGGCTGAGGGTTAAAAGCTTTCTGTGAGCACTTTTAGTGAAGTAGAAATGCACATTTCCTTTCTAGAACCTGGGATCACGATGATCCAGACCAGGCTCTCGGGACACCCCCCTCCCCCGCGAGCAGTCCCCACGGTAACACCCCGTCCCCACCCACAGGGGATGCGGACTCATGGTGGGGATCTCTGCTTCCTTTCGATGGACAGGCCCTTGCTGTTGGAAGGAGGCTCTTCCTCTGTGGCTGTGTGGTGTCCATCGGATGGACGTTCAAGCAGCTTCTCTGCCGATTCCTGTGCTGATACACATCTGGGTTCTTTCCAGTCCAGGTGTGACGTGAACATACATACATTGGGGTTTTTCTATGGAGGCAGCAGATAGGGTTTAACGGTTCGTCAAAGTGACTGCACAGTTCTGCACCCCCAAAGCCTAGGTCAGGCGGACCCATCCGTGCTAACACTTGGGGATGTCAGTTTAATTTGCCTTTTTCTGTCGTCTACTGGTCTCCTGTACCGTCCTCTGCAAGCTGTCCGTCTGTGATCCATCTGGACTCATTTTGTGTTTCGTGTTGTAAGGGAGGGTCAAGGTTTATTTTCTTCCCTGTGGATGTCCACATGGTCATTGTCACTGGGAAGACTGTCCTTTCCTGCTGGGTTGTAGCGGAGCCCTTGTCACCAGTCAGGTGGGGCTCAGCTTCTGCTCTTTGCTCTGAACCTTTGGCCCTTGGGTCCAGGACTACCTGTTGTGACTATAATTGTACAGTCTTGATACCTGGCAGTTTAATTTGCCCATCTTCGTTGTTCTTCAGAATTGTCCTTGCTACTTGTGACCCTCTGCGTTTCCATGTACATTTTGGAAAAAGCTGGTTGATCTCCACGCAAAGCCTGCTGAGTTTTGATTGGATTGCTTTGAATGTAGAGATGAGTTGGGGGAGATATGCTGTGCTAACAGTATTGAACAGTGTCCCATAAGTGGGCCTGCATTTTTATCAGTCTAATTTCTGTTCTCTCAGTAATGTTTCTAATTGTCTATGTAGAGGGCTTGAACACCTTCTGTTAGATTCATTCCTGTGTATTTAATGTCTTTCGATATAAATATGTAATATTTCAGCATGATTTCCTAATGGTTTATAGTATATAGAAACCAATCACTTTCTGTGTGATTGAGCTTCTCATTCACTTACTAATTTGAAGAGTTTAATTGTAAATTCCTCTGGATTTTCTCCTGTGTAAAAACACAGCGTCGTAAGATAAATACTCCTTGTTATCCCTCAGGAAGAAGAGGGGGGCGGGGCTGGCCTGGTCTGACCGTGGAGGAGACCGCCCCCCTGAGGCGTGTTGTCACGGTGGGGCGCAGCCCGCCGGCATCTTCCCGCAGCTGTGGAATGTTCCGTCTACGGCTGCACTGGAGTGGATGCACCCATTTGCCTTTTGATGGGCGGTTGCTCTTTCTTTTACTGTTATGAACAAAACTGTGAGTTCGTGTGGCATGTCACTCACTCCCCGGACTTTGTTAGAAACTCTGAGTGGCCCCAAGCAGCGTCCGAGGCCCACTGCTCTGCCGGTCCAGTCAGCGATTCTTGTGAGAGTACTGGTGTTGCCTCCTGGTTTTAATTTGCATTTTCCCAACGCCGAACACCTTTCCAAACGTTAACTGGCTGTATGGATATTTTTTTCTGACAAGTGCGTGTTCAGATCTTTTGCTCATTAAAAAATAGGTTTAGTTTTTCAGTAGATGTGGTGAGTATAGGCATTCCTGCCTTGAACCCCCTCTCGGGGGTGGCACCCAATCTTCTGCACCAAACCTGTGTCAGGTGGGGGACGTCCCTCCCCACAGTGTGCTGGGAGTTGGTCTCAGGACCTCAGGGCTTTTCTGCAGCTGTGGAGATGATCATAATTTTCCATCCTTTTTTTTTAAAAAAAAGCATTTTCAAAATATTTATTCATTTGGCTGCACTGACTCTTAGTTGCAGCATGCGGGATCTTTAGTTGCAGCATGCGAACTCTTAGTTGCGGCATGTGGGATCTAGTTCCCTGACCAAGGATCGAAGCTGGGCCCACTGCATTGGGAGTGTGGAGTCTTAGCCACTGGACCACCAGGAAAGTCCCCGTCCTTTATTTTCTTAGTGTGGTGAATTACATTGATTTTTTAATTTCTTGCATTTCTGAATACATTGTTAGTGTGATTTGTGTTATCTTTTTTTGTGTCTGTCGATCAGATTAACGAACTGGACCAGGAGTTTTTTTGGTGGCAGGTTGCTTATTACAGTTTGGGGCTTTCACTGGTGGGTGCTGTTCTCCTGGCAGGGGCGGCGGGGGGCGGGGCGGAGGTGCGTGCAGGTGGTGACAAGCGGGCCTGTGTCCTGGTGCCTCTGGCACCGGCTCGGCCGAGGCTCGGGCTCTGCCTGCTGGTCCCTCTTCGCGCTCCGGGTGCCCTCGGAGCTGGCGGTGTGTTGTGGCGGGGTCTCCCTGGTCACCCAAGGGTGTCTCGTTGCCTGCTGAGACTGGAGGGCACGGCGTGGCAGTCAAGTGGAGGACTCTCAGGGCCCCGGGAGACAGGACTCGCGCCGCTCAGGGTTGGGCGTCCCCTCCCAGGAGCACCCGACGCCCCAGTGCCGTGAGGGCTGCTGTGAGGGCCGTGTGTTTGCCTCCGCCTCCCTGGGGTGGATTCCAGAAAGGAAGCCTGCTGCTGGAGAAGGGGCTGCCTGGCAGTAGCAGTGCCGTCCTCCATGTCAGCAACGCAAATTGTTTAGGGTGCGGTGCGCTGCGGGCAGATGAGCCGGGGCGCTGGTTAGCCTGAGGCTCTGCTGAGCGCCCGCACCCCACCCTCAGGGCTCTGTGTGCTGCCCTTTCTGTGAGAGGCGTGTCACATCCCGATCCCCCCGCCCCCCGCCCCCCCCCAAGGTGGCGCTTCCCCCGGTTCTGCAGACGGTGGCAGGCGAGGCAGACGCCCGGCTGGACCTCCCAGGTTGAGGCTGGAGTTCGGGCTCCCGGGTCCTTACAGGTCAGCAGGGCTGGGAGCGATGGCCACACCCGGCCGCCCTCTAGCCAGCTCCTGCTCTGGGCTGGGTCGCCCGCACTGGGCTCTGCTCCGGGGCTGCTGCGGCTGCAAGATCCGTCCCAAAGACGGCCCTGCAGTGTCACAGGCCTGTGGTGACCAGAGGTGGCTCAGGCCCCGGGCAGGCGAGGGACGACACGCTGGAGGGGAGCCAGCGTCTCAGGGCAGACATTCTCTCCCGTTCGGTGCGAGGCCGGGCCCCTTCGTTCACGGTCACGGGGAGAGTTTCCAGTAGAGGGCAGGTTCCGTCTGTCAGCAGGCCCCTCTGAAGGTGCGTTTTCCCCGTTACTGAGTCCATCTCTGGGAACACGAGGCAGGAGGCAGCGAGGTGGTAGGGCCGTGGGTGCCTCTGAGCCTGGTGGGCAGGAGGGGTGTCCATTGCCCAGATAAGAGACTTGCTTTCCGGGCACGTGAAGTCCTGCTAGACCTAAGGACTTTGAGAGTCTAACTTGGGGCCAGCGTCTGAAAGCGTCACTCTCTTTTCCAGGATAAAGATAAAGTTTCTCTAACCAAGACCCCAAAGCTGGACCGCACTGATGGTGGGAAGGAGGTGAGAGAGCGAACGACCAAGCGGAAGCTGCCCTTCACTGTGGGCGCCAATGGAGAGCAGAAGGACTCGGACACAGGTACCCACCCGCCCCCGGCGCCCCAGTTCTGCTGCACGGACCCGGGAGGGGGTGACTCACAGCTGACAGGGCAGATTCCCAGGCAGAGGATTCCCGCAAGTGTGCACAGAAGCCACGTTCCCCCAGCCCCAGCCTGCCCAGGGGCCTCCCGTGCGTGTGAGCACGGGCTCCTCTCTCTCAAGGAGAGCCTCTGGAGAACTTCACATGGGAGGATAAACGTGTTTCCCCTCAGGGCTGCAGAAGCACATAAATTAAACCCAGTTGTTTGAAATGGAGGCCAGAGGGAGCTGTGAGAATGAGCAGGAGGCACGCAGTCCCCCTGCGCGTGCGCTGCGGGTGTGCCACTCACCACCACGTGGCGCGTGTGCGTTCAGGTTGGTTCCATCCGAGCTGCCTGCAGGGACATGTGCTGGGTCCAGGCAAGAACCCGGCCCCTTTGCCAGCCGGCTCACACTCCTCCTCTTGGTCCTGGTGTGCTGGGCCTTCCCCGCCTGCCGGTCATCTGACTGCAGACCCCCTAAGCCAGGGGCAGGTGTGGGGTGGATCCACAGAGCCGCGAGGGGGCCTGGGTCCCCCAGGATGCAGCCACGGGGGAAGGAGCAGAGGTCCTGCCAGGATCGGGCGGAGGGCAGGGGGCTTTGCTGCACGTGAGGGTTTGTGTCAGGTCTCAGGAAAATGGCGGGTACGGGAATGACATAAATGTGAGAGAATTGGGAGAAATGGCAGGGGGAACAGCCTGAAATGAACGTCTTCACTCACAGCGCCTCCTGCACGGGGCGACCCCCAGGTGGGTGCGCCCCGGGCTCGCAGCCACTGAGCATGACCTGGGGTAGTTGCAGGCTGGTGAAGCAGGTTGGCGGGGTTGGTGGTGCCAGCTGGGGTATGGCTGGGGTCCGGGGCAGGCGGCTCGACCTCCGCGGGGTCCTCCGCAAGGGGAGGGGTTGGGCCGGGGAGGAGGGCAGAGGAGGTGGGAGTCCTCGCAGGGACCCTGTGCCTCAGGCTCTGGGTGCAGAAGAGACAGGCCCAGCTCAGGCTTGGGTGCCCGAGCCAGCTCTGGTACTGGAGGGCGTGGCGTCGCTGTTGGGTGCGGCTTCCTGGGTGCTGGGGGCCTGCAGGTCGGTGTCGTCCTCTGGGATGTCCCTGCCCGAGCACAGGCGGGCGCGGCGTCCTCGGGGGTGTCTGCGGGGTGCTGGCCGTGAAGGCGGCCTCCAGCAGGCCTGGGGGACGGTTGGCATCTCAGCACGGGGCGCCAGGCAGGTGGGAAACTGAAGAACGTTTTGCAAGTGGGATTTTCCAGGCAGGGACAAAGTCTAAATACATGGAAAGTCCAGCATTTGTCCTCTTACTGTTGAGTGGCTATCCCTTTGGGGGCCAGTTTTGCTGTACCATTGACCCTTGAACGGCACGACTGTGAGCTGCATGGCTCCGCTTATGTGCCGGCTTTTTCAGTAGTACACAGTGTGGGAGGAGGGGGGCCTTCGACTGGGTGACTGTGTCCTGCCCATCCCCCCCGCCCCCGGGGTTCGGGGCTGGCCCTGCAGCTTTCTTGTACACCTGCTTTGGTCATGTGGCAGAACTGTTCTCCAGTAACTGGGAGCGTCTCATCCTTCGGGCCAGGACTGGGCACCTCGCCTGCAGCCCTGGTCACTGACCCCTCCCTGCCCTTCCTGGTGAGCGGCCGCCTGGCCAGGCAGAGTGAAGCTCTTCCTCTGAGAGGCCTCGCTTCCACCAGGTGCCGCCTGCCCGCCCGCCCCAGGGCAGATGGGGAGGCTCTTGTACAGAAGTGCCAACTCTGGTGAGCACCGAGCTAGGGAGGCTGAAGGTCCCCGTGTTCCCACGTCCCCTCCCTGCCTGCTGGCTCCTGCCGTGTCCCTCCAGCGCCCCCTGCTGGGAAGATGCAGCCTGGCACTCACGGAACGGTTGCAAGTGGCCAGTAGTTTCTCCGGCTGTGCTCCCTGAGCGGGGGAGGCTGGTGAGCATCCCCCAGAGACCCTCGGGCTCCCTGGGAGCACCCTCCTGTTTCCCGGTCCCCAGGAGGCCCGCAGCGCTTAGTCAGGGCTGGGGCATCCTCCCTGGAGCTCAGGCCACCAGCGGGCGGGCGCCTGCAGGCAGGGAGAGGGGGCCCTCCTGCCCGGTGCCAGTCTTGGTGGGACCAGGACCTGCTTCAAATTATACTCTGCTGTCTGCTTCTTATGTGTTTAATTTCCCCGCAACGTAAGTGTACGCACACCTCCTGCTGAGGTCCGTGTGGATGAAGCCCTGCAGGCTTCTTGCTCAGTCTGACAGCAGCCTTCCCGCCTCCCACCTGGAGCCCCCAGGGCCCTTCAGAGAGGGGCCTGTTCTCAGCTCCCAACGTTTCTTTGCTTCTACTTTGTGCTGGCTCTGCAGTGAGGATGTGTGAGCAGCTCACCCGTCTAGGGCTGGGATTTGGGGACGGAGGCGGCGGGCACGCAGCTTCCCTGGTGGGCAGGGCCTGTCGGGACTCCTGCTCAAGGCTGCCCTGTGTGCGGGGATTCACTGGCGCTGGGCTCTGAGCATGCCCCCTGCCAAATGCTGGAGGTCACGTGGCTGACCATGCAGGGGCTTGGCCGCCTGCCAGGCGTGACACGCTGTGAGTCGCTGGTTGGGAGGGCACATGCCACCCACACTGTGACCCTGGAGCTCTCGGGACCCCAGAGTGGGCGGGACTGGTGTAGGACGCTGGCCACCTCCAGCCCAGGCCAAGTCGAGAGGGCGTGGCTGGGCCCGCTTCTCTCTGGCCTGGGTCAGGGTGGCCGCTCCACCCGGTGAACTCCTGGGTCTGGGTGTGGGGAGCTCGAGGGGTGGTCGGAGGCCCCCAGGCAGGCTGGGGCTGGCGGGATGGATGCTGCTGTTCGTGCGCTGCTGGCGGTCTGGATTATGATTCACTGCTGTCGTGAAAGTTGGGGTCAGTGGTTGGGAACCCCTGTTGTCCAGGCCCTTTATGTCCACCTCACCTCCATGGATTCTGGCCTCCTGATCACGGTCACCTGGGGGACGGCTCTGTGGTCGCCCTTGCCTGGAGCTGGAGCAGCCTCTGCCGGGGGAGTGAGACGTGGGGGGTCCAGCCTGTCCCTCTCAGGCCGGGGACTTGCTGAAGGCCACACAGACCGCTCTTTCTTTAAACGATCAATGCTGGAAATTTTTTTTAAAAAGGAAAAGGAGGAGACACAGAGCAGGAAACCGGAAGGGAAGCCGTTTGTCACCACAGCCTGAATGATGGTGCCCATGTGGGTCCAGTGGCGCTTGGAGGGTCGGAGTGTAATGTGGGGAGGACCCCGTGCAGCACGTCACCTGACGGGGTATCTGTCACATGTGGACTGTGCCTGGGCCGGCTCCTTGGTCAGAAGCCTGTGTTTGTGACTGATCGTGGAGGTCAGGCCCTGTGTGGTGTGGGAGGTGTGCTCTGAGGCCAAGGGACGGGCCGCTCTTGGGACAGCAGGTCCCAGTGCCGACCACCCACCTCCCATCAGCCTGCCGTGGGCTGAGCCCTGCAACTTCATGGGAGACCGAGGACCTCCTCCGCCCCCTCCCCACCACAGGGCGGAGCCCTGACGATGGTGACATCTGAGGAGAGTCTTAGATTTCCCACTTTCGGCAACGTGGTACGCCCTGGTTGTCAGCCACGGGGCGTCTGGTGGCAGTGGACGGGCTGAGGGCAGCCGTGCCTGCCGACACCTCCGGCTGGAAGATGCCATCCTCCCGCCTGGGGGCCGAGAGGGCTCCCCAGGCTCACGCTGTCCTGCCCCCATGGGGCTGGCCCTCCCTGGGCCTCTGGGAGCCTTCCTAGCCCCAGAGCGGAGACGAGGATTGGACCCAGAGATGGCCGCCACAGGAGGAAGACACCCGAGCAGACACAGAACAGCGTCCAGAAGATCAGGCAGGGTTTTCACAGTGTAAAACAGAGCATGAGGCAGCAGAAACGATTGCTGAAACGAAGCATTCGGGCGGGGGACGGGTTCTAGCGTTTACCGGGTCCACCATGAGCAGGGTGAGTGAGCTGGAAGCTGCTGAGCCTGGAGACGCCGCCTCGGCTGACGTACAGGAGGAAGCAGGGGAGTTGCCGACCGGGGTCCAGGAGGAGCACACGGGGCCGCCGGTGTCTGCGCAGGGTGCAGGCTCCACGCAGAGCGCGTGTGGAACCACGGGACCGCCCGAGGGGACACAGAAGGCGGCCGGGAGAGTGTCTGCAGACCACGTCCCGGAAGCCAGAGGAGACCTTCTCCCAGAAGCTCACTCTGTGTCTCTGCTGCCAGGATTCGCCGTGACCCGGGGAAGTTCTCCACTGGACGCCGTCAGTTTTGCTGGGGAGTGAAACTCCCCAGGAGGAGTGGACTCTGGGTGCTGGGTCCTGAAACAGAGGCCCTCAGGGCTGCGCCCTCCGCAGGCCCAGCCCCAGCAGAGGCCATGGGGGCTGTGGGAGGAGAGCAGAGGCGTGTTCCGGGGGAGACAGGAACGCATTTAGGGGGAAACGCAGGGATGGCCTGGGGGGCTGGGGATCCTTGCATCTGCTAGCTGGGTGACCGTGTCCCAGGAAGAGATGATAAACGTGGCCCCGATTTCACAGAGGACCAGCGAGGTGATTGAGCGTGAGAATCAAGGCGCCATGGACATACAGGCCGAGTCACACGGCTGTGCTTCGCTTTCCTCACGGTGAGGGGACTGTCCAGGCTCGTGAGACTGCCTTCCCCCCATTACCCTGGGAAGATGGCACGGCTGGCGTCCCCGGAGAACGAGGGGGCAGGGTGTGCTCCAGCCCCTGTGCCTCCACAGCACCCTCTGGCCTTGCTCGCCACTCACACGGACCTGCCAGTTTTCCAGTCTACAGCTTGACACACGCCGCCTGGGCTTCGTGTAACTTCTGTTCTGCTTCCGGTTGGATGTGAGAAACAAAATGCTGGCAGAGCGCTGAGGGAGCTGGGCCGTTGCCCGGGCACCTCCTCTGCTGTGCCCCCATCCCAGCGCTGGCAGGTGGGGCCGTTGCCCACCTCAGGGCAGGGCAGGAAGGACGTTCTGGAGGTCTCACCTGGGTTGACCCCCGGCTTGGCCCCTGCCGACAGGACGCAGTGGCTGGGCAGGAAGGCCCTTCTGCAGCACCAGCGCCCCGGCCTCCGCTCCTCTGTGGCCCGGGTTCCGTGGGCAGCCGCTCTGCCTGCGACTCCCAGCCCGGCCAGACGTGGGCTCTCCAGATCCCGGCAGCCGCGGCACCTGTAGAGAAGTACACTCCACCACCGAGAAGTTGGCGTCTCAGGAGATGGGATTACATTTGGGGTTTTTCCCTGTGTTAAGCCTGGGGAGACCAGAGGGTTGGGTTAGTCTGTTCTCCTCCACGTGTGGGGTGAGCAGGGCCCCTGGGCAGGTGTGGACTCGTGCTGGGGTTGCCTGAGCCTTACAGCTCTCCCAGCCCCTTCCTGAGACCACAGGCCGGTGCCACAGGGCCCAGCTCTGCCGCCGACATCAGAGTCTCTGGGTAGAAGTTGCTTCTTCGCTGCCACTCAAGAGCGGCGCAGGCAAGACCCTCGAGGCACCTCCCTGGTCCTGGGCGTCCACTGGCTGCACGGTCACTTGAAGACAGAGGTGGCTGTGGCCCTTCTGCCGGGCTCCTCTGGCATCTTAAATCACGGGCGCGTCTGTCCTGGAGACCCGTGCGCCGCGGAGAGGGGGCTGGGCTGCTTGCTTCCACCCCTGAGGTGACCCAGTGTACTCGGCAGGTGCCGCCCACAGCCCGCGGGAGGCCGCGGGGTCACGCGCTTCGCTGAGGTTCTGCTTCCGTCCTCTCCTCTGGGGGCTTCGTGTCTCCACCGCCCCTGAGAGGCCAGACACCCCAATTGTCTGAGGCCAGGCTGTGCTTCCCAGGAGGTTGGGCAGAGCAGGGCCCCACGGCCTCCCCCTGCCCCGACCCCCAGACCCATCCGTGTGGCGCTCAGCTGTGGGAGAGCTTCTGAGCCAGGCTCCTGCCCAGGTCCGGCCACTGCCCCAGCGTGGCTTCGTTTCTCGGGGCTCCTTGAAGCTGCTGGGTGCCAGCTGTGCCCTGTGCAGAGGCCTCCTCGAAGAGCCGGGGCCATGTGCCGCCCTTTCCTCACTGCTTTTGCCGGGTCGTGGGGGAATTGGGGGCGGGGGAGAAGGCGAGCGGGGTCCTTGGTCACCCCTGAGGAGCGTCCTTTCTGAGTTTCCTCCTTGCTTGGGCCTATGCCTCGTGCGTTGGTTAGAAACCAGTTGTTGCTGGCGGGGTGGCGTGTGGTGCTCGGGGGTCATCACCTAAGATGCACAGATCACCGTTGTCAGCAGATCACAACTTTAGTTTTTAAAAAGGCAGTTTAAGGTACTTTTTAAGGAAATAACTGTTTACAGAAAACGCTTTGTAAGAAAATGGAAAGCGTGACACGCTTGTGGGGCCTGAGGTGGAGAGCAGCCCAGGGTTGTAGTTGTGGGAGTGG
Source organism: Orcinus orca (assembly GCF_937001465.1). Lineage (NCBI taxonomy): Eukaryota > Metazoa > Chordata > Mammalia > Artiodactyla > Delphinidae > Orcinus > Orcinus orca. The sequence goes on from NC_064578.1 coordinate 576,530, forward strand.
AGAGGTCGCCCCAGCCCGGGGACGCAGAGGGCAGGGAGAGCCCCTCAGACACCCGGGCCCCGTGGCGACCCAGCTTCCCTCCCCGTGGTCCGCACCCGTGACCTAGGCCCCCCCCATCCCCGGGCTCCCCAGAGCACACAGGGCAGCAGGGGAGGGGTCTGAGACTCGACGGAGCCCCAGTTCCTGTGAGTAGGAGGGTGAGTGTGGAGCAAAGTGAGCTTTTGGCTCCTGGTCCGTGGAGTGGGGGGTGTCTCTTCTCTCCGCCCCCCCTGCCCCTGTGAAAGACACGGCGCAGTGTTTCTGCCTGAGGCCGGCAGGGTGTTAGGTGAGGGGCCAGAGGAGCACAGTATGCTTGTCGTGAGGAGGCTGAGGGGCGCCGGGCCGGCGCCGTATCTCGTTAGTGCTCTGTGTTGATGCCTTTAGATGCCTCCAGCTCAGTCCACGCCGTGGTACTGCAAGGCTGGTTCGCTCCTCGAAGCGCCATGGCATGAGATGGAGGCTCCTAGAAGCAAGAAGAAAGGTACAGTACCGCCCAGCCAGCCTTGACCTCTCCGCGGGTCTCCAAGCTGTGTTTGCATTTACATCTGAACTCTTTGGAGGCGGGGTGGGGAGGAGGACCTGGACCACAGACACTAGGAGTTGCTAGACCGAGGCCCGTCCTGAGTGAGCCGGGACTCGGGGTCGTCCGTCCCGCCGCCTGGCGCGCAGGGCACGGTCTGGGGAGGCACCTGGAGCGGTGGACGGTCGGTGGGGGCCAGGCTTGGCTTCAGTGGCTGGTGACGAGGTGTCGGAATCGTGTCCCCAGCACAGCTACTGCCGGAAGAGGTGATGACGGGCAGCGTGCGTGCTGCCAGCTGTCCCTCCCCTCCCCCGCAGGCTGTGCGGCCCCGGAGTCAGAGGGCTCCGTGGCATGAAGTCTCCCCTCTCTCCTCCACGCCTCACAGAGAAGCAGGGTCCCGAGCGGAAGAGGATCAAGAAGGAGCCTGTCGCCCGCAAGGCCGGGCTGCTGTTCGGCATGGGGCTGTCCGGGATCCGCGCCGGCTACCCGCTCTCGGAGCGCCAGCAGGTGGCTCTCCTCATGCAGATGACGGCCGAGGAGTCTGCCAACAGCCCAGGTGAGCCCTGGGGGCAGGTGGTCCTGGGGCCTGGGAGGCCCTCCTTTGGGACGGTGGCCCAGCCCCGCAGGTCCCTCCCGGTAACCTCCGCCCATCCTCTCCTCGGCCTGCAGTGGACACGACACCAAAGCACCCCTCCCAGTCGACAGTGTGTCAGAAGGGGACGCCCAATTCTGCCTCAAAAACCAAAGATAAAGTGAACAAGAGAAATGAGCGTGGAGAGACCCGCCTACACCGGGCGGCCATCCGGGGGGACGCCCGGCGTATCAAGGAGCTCATCAGCGAGGGGGCGGACGTCAACGTCAAGGACTTCGCAGGTGAGAGCTCGGAGGGAGGGCCGTGGGGCAGACCCCCTTTTACGTAGGATGATTTGCTCTTTTTGTGTGTCCGGAGCTGTGCACTGAGAGAGGAGTGTTTGTGAGACCAGGAGGCCTTCCTGTGTGGAATCCTAGGTTTTCCCACGGCCCTGGGTGTTGGACCCAAACCTAGTTTAGCACCTTTTTTTTTTTTTAAAAGGAAAAAAGCGATTTTCCTAAGTTGCATTTTTCCAAAGCCCTGGGATCTGTCCACGGGGCAGCTCTGTGTGCGTGCCAACGTGAGCAGCTGCTCCCCGAGAGGCCTCAGCGCATGCTCACGGAGGCCCTTCCAGACCTGCGGCCGTGGCCACGCCCTGCCTGCTTCCCTGTCTGCAGACAGGGCACATCGTCCCTGTGTGTTGACAGGTGACTTGGGCTGAGGCTGCCCCTTGTGACCCTGTGTTCATTGATCCTGTACCCTTGTCAGCTCGGTGGGCCACGTCACCCTCTCAGATTCTTAGTCTGTAAGGTTAACCGCTAGAGGTCACGAGCAACCCAGAGGCGCCCAAGTAAAGACCACTCGGCATTTCTAGTCTGGGTGCCCACCAGGCCTCTGTCCTGTCCTTAGCGCTTCCTGAGTGCCACCCAGCAGCGGGAGTGACCTTCCTGAGGGTTAAATCACGTACGTGCTGAGTGTCTGTTTCCAGGCTGGACTGCGCTGCACGAGGCCTGTAACCGGGGCTACTACGATGTCGCGAAGCAGCTGCTGGCCGCCGGCGCAGAGGTGAACACCAAGGGCCTGGATGATGACACCCCCTTGCACGACGCCGCCAACAATGGGCACTACAAGGTGGGCGCCTCCCCGCAGACCCCACGGCAGGCCTGCCATTAGACTGTGCACTGGTCCGCAGCCACCTGTTTCTCTGTCCTTCCTGTGTGCGGGGTGACCAGGAAGTGAATCTTTGACAGGCCCCGCCTCCCCCCCAGCCCAGCTTTCTCACCCTGGGTCAGCACCTGGGTGGCCTCTCGCGCCGTCTGTGGCTTGTGTGTCAGGGCCCTGCTCTGGCCACTCAGGTGTGGTCAGCCATTAGGAGGTGAGTGGTCATACCCAGAGGCAGGGGGGCTCTGCCTGTCCTCGGCCCTGTGCTGCCGCCAGACCCGGCAGCCTGGACGGGGGTAGACAACATGGGGTGAGCAGCCCAGGAGCCGCGAGCACCTGGGGCACGGCCCCTCAGGTCCAATGCAGGAGCCGCACGTGTAGGTGAGGGCCTGGCTGCGGTCACCACCACACTGTCCAAGAGGCCCCTGGCCAGAGCTGGGGTGGTGCGTGATGAGGACACGTGGCAGCTGTTTGAGTGCATCTGGTCTGTCATGGCGGCCCCGCTGGTCACTGTAGGAAGGTGTCAGGGAACCGGCAGTGTGGCCAGTGTGAAAATGACGCGTTGGCGCAGGGAGAGATTGGGAGGTGCTCTGAGCTCAGGATGCCGAGACACCTGGGACACCCGAGTGCTGATCACAGAGCTGACGTCAGGAATTAGTTAACGTTTTAGGGAAGACGATGGCATTATGGGGTTTTCGTTGTTACTGCTTTTTAAGAGCCGTTTTAGAGAAGAAGTATGCTGAAAAACTTTATGAAATATCTGGGATTTGCTAAAAAAAACGAGGGCAGGCAGGGACTTCCCTGGTGGTCAGTGTTTAAGAATCCGCCTTCCAACGCAGGGATGCAGGTTTGATCCCTGGTCAAGGAACTAAGATCCCACATGCCATGGGGCAACTAAGCCCGCGCGCCGCAACTAGAGAGAAGCCCACGCACCGCAACGAAGAGCCCACACACCGCAACGAAAGGTCCCGCCTGCCACAGCTAAGACACGACACAGCCAAAAATTAAAAAACAAAAAGATACCCGGGGCAGTGGGCAGGTATGGGGTATGGGTGAAATGAGGCTGGCTGGCTGGTAGGTGATGGAGCTGGGAGGGAGAGGACCGCCGCCTGAATCTCCGCTTGTGTAATTGTCTTTAAACTTGTTATTAGGGAGCAGTGAGAGACAATGGACACGTGGCCTCAGGTGTGGGCTCTGCAGAGGGGAGAAGGCTGAGGGCCAGGAGATGGGAGGTGACCCAGGACTGTCCGGGTGGGCTGGTGGCCTTCGGGGCTGCATACGGCAGAGACCGTTTCTCGGCCGGAGGGAGGACGGCATTGAGGGGACTTAACCTGCGTTGCTGGTCTCAGAGGGAGGGGCCGTAGCCAGGGAACGTGGTGGCCTGAAGCAGTTGGGGTGTTCGTCGGCTGGCAGACAGCAAGGACACGGGACCAGAGCCCTGACTCTGGCCCCAGGATTGTCCAGCACCGTGGTGATTTGCCAGAGGGCAGGGGAGCGCCTGCCCAGGAAGCAGTGTCCTGCTCCCGCCATGCAGACCCAGGTACACCTGCGTGCAGCCCGGGCTGAAGTGGAGGCCGCCGTCCCGTTTGCCAGGCACCTGGGGGAGGCTGTCGGTTCTGCCCCGGCCACCCGAGTGAAGCGAGGATCGAGATGGAGTGAGTCACACAGAATTCTTTGGTTTCCTGGTGCATCTGAACGTTGTCTGCACTGGACAGTTGCCGTTAGGTGTGCAATAGCAGTATCTATAAACAAGTTGCACTCCTTCGTTAAGAAATACATTATTGCGGGACTTCCCTGGCGGTCCAGTGGTTAAGACTGCACGCTTCCGCTGCAGGGGACACGGGTTCAATCCCTGGTTAGAGAACTAAGATCCTGCATGCTGTGCCATGCGGCCTTAAAAAAAAAAGAAATACATTATTGCTAAAAAATGTAACTGTCACCTGAAGCTCCAGGAGTCGTGATCTTTTTGCTGGTGGAGGGTCTGAAATACCGCGAGAACTACCAAAATGTGACACACAGACACCAAGTGAGCAAATGCTGTCGGGGAAATGGCGCCAGTAGACTTGCTGGGTGCAGGGTAGGGTCGCCGCAGACCCTCCGTCTGTAGACAACACGGCATCTGAAGCGCAGTAAAGTGAGGTCTGCTGTCCTTGCGTTCAGTGGGTCCTGGGCACGGATTAGCGACAGGTGATCTTACTTTCCTGCAATAAACAAACATGCAATAAACCTGCTTGCACAAGCTTGGTCTTTGTTTTCTGTACTGTGTAACACGCCCCCGCCCCCACCCCCCACCCCCCCCATAAGAGCCTTCCCCGCAAGTTGCAGGAACCCGGCGGCTCGAGAGGAGCAGCCTGTTGTTTTGAGTGGTGGGAGAGGCCTCGCGGGCAGCGTGAACAGCCTCCACCCCTTGGCCTGGTCGTGCTCAGGCCCTGTGAAGGGGCCGCAGTTGCGCATCAGCGTGGCGGCCGCTCTGTGTTTCTCAGGGTCCCTGACGGGCCTCTCACTGCTCCGCAGGTGGTGAAGCTGCTGCTCCGGTATGGAGGGAACCCTCAGCAGAGCAACAGGAAGGGCGAGACGCCGCTCAAGGTGGCCAGCTCCCCAACCATGGTGAACCTGCTGCTGGGCAAGGGCACCTACACGTCCAGCGAGGAGAGCTCGGCCGGTCAGTGCTGCGGGGGCGCGGGCTGGGCAGGTGGCGTCACCGCGGTCAGCAGGGCTCTCCCGGCAGCCTCCTTGGATGCCTGCTGCTGACGGGAGCTTCTGGCCCGTGAGGAGTCCCCCCCCTGAGCCGGGATGGGGGGCTTCCGTGCAGGGTCTCCAGCCCCGTGTCTGTGCAGACCTCTCTGTAGCCCCTCTGCCCGGGGCCAGCCTCAACCTGAACTAAGCCAGGTGACGCGCTTGTTGGACGGGCGCCTTCCCCTCCCCTCCCCAGGTGCCCGCAGCCCCTGCCTGAAGCACCTCTGACCTCCTCCCCCCTGTCCCCGCAGAGAGCTCCGAGGAGGAGGACGACGCCCCATCGTTCGCACCTTCCAGCTCAGTCGACGGCAATAACACGGACTCCGAGTTTGAGAAAGGTCTGAAGCACAAGACTAAGAATCCGGAGCCCCAGAAAACTGTGACCCCCGTCAAGGATGAGTATGAGTTTGACGAGGACGACGAGCAGGACAGAATCCCTCCCGTGGACGACAAACACTTGCTGAAAAAGGATTACAGGAAGGAAACTAAGTCAAATAGTTTTATTTCTATACCCAAAATGGAAGTGAAAAGTTACACTAAGAACAGCACGATTGCACCAAAGAAGGCATCTCACCGCATCTTGTCGGACACGTCAGACGAGGAGGACGTCGGTGTCGCCGTGGGGACCGGGGAGAAGCTGAGACTCTCGGCTCACACGATGCTGCCTGGTAACAAGACACGGGAGCCTTCCAACTGCAAGCAGCAGAAGGAGAAAAATAAAGTGAAAAAGAAGCGAAAGAAAGAAATCAAGGGCAAAGAAGTGCGGTTTGGGAAGAGGAGCGACAAGTTCTGCTCCTCCGAGTCCGAGAGCGAGTCTTCGGAGAGCGGCGAGGACGGTGGGGGCTCGGCGGGGAGCCCCGGCTGCCTCAAGGAGTCCCCGCTGGTGCTGAAGGACCCTGCCCTGTTCAGCTCCCTGTCCGCCTCCTCCACCTCGTCCCACGGCAGCTCCGCCCCCCAGAAGCATAACCCCAGCCACGCGGACCCGCACGCCAAGCACTGGCGGACAGACAACTGGAAAACCATCTCCTCTCCAGCCTGGTCCGAGGTCAGCTCCTTATCAGACTCCACGAGGACGAGACTGAGCAGCGAGTCTGATGGCTCCTCCGAGGGCTCCAGCGTGGAGTCACTGAAGCCGGTCAGGAAGAGGCAGGAGCACAGGAAGAGGGCCGGCCTGCAGGGCGCGCTGCCCGATAGGAAGAACTCCTTCCATCCTGGCGGGGACGGCGCCATCCCCAAGCTGGACAAGGAGGGCAAAGTCGTCAAGAAACACAAGACGAAACATAAACACAAAAGCAAGGAGAAGGGGCTGTGCTCCGTCAGCCAGGAGCTGAAGCTGAAGAGCTTCACCTACGAGTACGAGGACTCCAAGCAGAGGGCAGACAAGGCGATCCTCCTGGACGACGTGCCGGCTGAGGGCAAGCTGAAAGGCCTGAAGCACGAGAGAGACCCCTGTAAGAAGGAGGAGAAGCTCAGCAAAATGAAGGCGGAGGAGAAGGAGTGGCTCTTCAAGGACGAGATGATCAAGGTCTCCAGAGAGGAGAAGTCGCTCAAGAGAATCAGGGAGCTGAACAAGGACGGGGGCAGGGCCTTCCGGGAGGAGAAGGACCGGTGCAGCAAAGCCGACAAGGAGAAGCTGCTGAAGGAAAAATCTCCAAAAGAGGAAAAGCTGAGGCTCTACAAGGAGGAAAGAAAGAAGAAGTCCAAAGACAGGCCCTCCAAGTTAGAGAAAAAGAATGACTTTAAAGAGGATAAAATTTCAAAAGAGAGGGAGAAGACCTTCAAAGAGGATAAAGATAAAGAAAAACTCAAAAAAGTGTATAGGGAGGAGTCTGCTTTTGATGAATATTGTAACAAAAGTCAGTTTCTGGAGAACGAAGACACCAAGTTTAGTCTTTCTGATGACCAGGATCGGTGGTTCTCTGACTTGTCAGATTCATCCTTCGATTTCAAAGGGGAAGACAGCTGGGACTCTGCAGTGACAGACTACAGGGACATGAAGAGCGAGTCTGTGGCCAGGCTGATCCTGGAGACGGTGAAAGAGGACAGTAGGGAGAAGAGGCGGGAGAACAAGGCCCGGGAGAAGCGCACGGACAGGGACATCTTCTCTCGGAAGAAGGACAGGGACTGCCTGGAACGGGGCTCGGAGCGGAGGAGAGAGCACGCTGCCGACAGGCACAGGGCCGTGCCCGGCTACCTCTGCGAGAAGGACAGGAGGAGGCGGGAGTGTGCGGAAGGCGGCCGGGACAGGAAGGAGCCCCCCGAGGCCGCCAAGGAGCGGAGAGATGGCCGTGCAAAGCCCGAGGAGGCGCACAGGGAGGACCTGAAGGAGTGCGGCTGCGAGGGAGTCTTCAAGGACAGGCCCGACTGCGACTTCGGGAAGAGCCTGGAGCCCTGGGAGAGGCACCACCCGGCGAGAGAGAAGGAGAGGAAGGAGAGGCTGAAGCTGGAGAAGCACAAAGAGAAGCCCAGTGACAAGGACAGGAACGAAAGACTGACGCTCGAGAAGTGCCAGAAGGACAAAGAGCTTGAGAAGTGCTTCAAAGAGAAAAAGGACGCCAAGGAGAAGCATGGCAAAGACAAAGACAGAAAAGCATCTCTCGACCAAGGTAAAGACAAACGGGAGAAGGCTTTCCCCGGAATTCTCTCCGAGGACTTCTCTGAAAAAAAAGATGAAAAGAAGGGTAAAGAGAAAAGCTGGTACATTGCAGACATATTCACTGATGAAAGCGAAGATGAAAAAGATGATTATGCGGCGAGCGGATTCAAAGTCGGGGAGGCCGGCGAGGGGCGGGGGGATGGCCCCCCCGAGAGGGAGGACGGGCGGGAGCCGCACCCCCCCGACAGGCACCGGAAGCACTCGGCCGACAGGCAGCATGCGGAGAAGCAGAAAGACAAAGAAATCAGAGAGAAGAAGAAGGAGAAGGGCGCCACAGACGGGGGGAAGGACAAGAAAGAAAAAACCTTGGAAAAGCACAAAGAGAAGAAGGACAGAGAGTCCACGGAAAAATACAAGGACAGGAAGGACCGAGCGTCGGTGGACTCCACTCAGGACAAGAGGAACAAGCAGAGGCTCCCCGAGAAGGGGGAGAAGAGGCCCCCTGCGGAGGACAAGGCCAAGAGCAGGCACCGGGAGAGGCCGGACCGGGAGCAGGGCCGCGAGAGAAAGGCGAGCAAGGGCACCGACGCGGAGAAGAGCCTGCTGGAGCGGCTGGAGGAGGCGGCGCTGCAGGACTTGCGCGAGGACTCCAACGACAAGGCCAGCGACGCGTCGTCGGACGGCTTCCCCGACCGCGGCCACGACCCGGGCCTCGGCGCCCTCCTGGAGGCGCCCTTCCCGGAGCCCCCGGAGGAGCGGGCGCGGGAGAGGGAGCGGCACCGGCACGCCTCATCCTCCTCCAAGAAGAGCCATGACCGAGAGCGGGTCAGGAAGGACAAGCCCGAGAAGAAGGAGAAGAGCGACGACTGCAAGGACACGGGCGGCCGGAAGGACAGCGGCCCGTACGAGAAGGAGGTCCTGGAGGCCGACGCTTACGGCCTCTCGTACGGCATCAAGGCCGACGCAGAGGACGAGTTAGAGAAAACCATCGAGTTGTTTTCTACCGAAAAGAAGGAGAAAAATGATCCTGAAAGAGAACCTCCCAAGAAGGTAGAGAAGGAACTGAGGCCTTACGGCTCTAGCACCGTGAGCCTCCTGAAGGAGAAGAGGCGGCGGGAGAAGCACCGGGAGCGGTGGCGGGACGAGAAGGAGCGGCACCGGGACCGGCACGGGGACGGGCCCCCGCGGCACCACCGGGAGGAGCTTAAGCCCGCGGCCAGGGACAAGGACAACCCTCCCGGCTCCTTCCGAGACAAGCCCAAGGACGAGGGCGGGAAGCTTGGCGAGGCCAAGCTGAAGGAGAAGGTCAAGGAGAATCTGGAGAAGGACAAGGGCGACCCCGTAAAGCTGAGCAATGGGAACGACAAGCTCCTCCCGGTTAGAGACCCCGGTAAGAAAGACATCCGGCCGCGGGAGAAGCTCCTGGGCGACGGGGACCTGATGATGACGAGCTTCGAGCGGATGCTCTCCCAGAAGGACCTGGAGATCGAGGAGCGCCACAAACGGCACAAGGAGAGGATGAAGCAGATGGAGAAGCTGCGCCACCGGTCTGGTGACCCCAAGCTCAAGGACAAGGCCAGGCCCGCCGAGGACGGGCGGAAGAAGGGCCTGGACGGCCCGCTGAAGAAGCCGCTGGGGCTGGACCCTGCCCCGAAGGACAAGAAGCTCAAGGAGTCAGCCCCTGCCGCCCCTGCTGCCGAGAACAAGCCCCACCCGGGACCCGCGGTGGACCCCCGAGACTGGCTGGCAGGCCCCCACATGAAAGAGGTCTTGCCCGCTTCCCCCAGGCCGGACCACGGCCGGCCCACCGGGGTCCCCACCCCCGCCTCGGTGGTGTCCTGCCCCAGCTACGAGGAGGCCATGCACACGCCCCGGACCCCGTCCTGCAGCGCCGACGACTACCCCGACCTCATGTTCGACTGCACAGACCCCCAGCCCGTGTCCAGCACGTCCGCCAGCGCCTGCTCGCCCTCCTTCTTTGACAGGTTCTCCGTGGCCGCCAGCGGGACTTCAGAAACACCGGGCCAGACACCTACGAGGCCGCTGTGCGCGAACCTTTACCGCTCGGTGTCTGTGGACATCAGGAGGACCCCTGAGGAAGAGTTCGGACTTGGGGACAAGCTGTTCAGACAGCAGAGCGTCCCTGCGGCGCCCAGCTACAGCTCGCCGGGGCAGCACCCGGAGGACAAGGCCCCGGGGCCCCCAGCACCCACTGAGAAGTTCGCCTGCCTGTCTCCGGGGTATTACTCCCCGGACTATGGCATCCCCTCCCCCAAAGCGGACGCCTTGCACTGCCCGCCTGCGGCCGCAGCCAACATCACCCCCTCCCCAGAGGGCGCCTTCTCCGGCTTACCAACAAAGTCCCCCCCTTCACACAGAGACGAGCTCTTGGCCCCGTCCATGGAGGGGGCCCTTCCCCCTGACCTTGGCATTCCCCTGGATGCCACGGAGGACCAGCAGGCCACCGCGGCCATCATCCCCCCGGAGCCCAGCTTCCTGGAGCCCCTGGACGAGGGCCCTTTCAGCACCGTCATCACAGAGGAGCCGGTCGAGTGGGCACACCCCGCCACCGTGGAGCAGGGCCTCCCCTCTGGCCTCATCGGGGGCACCCCCGAAAACCCGGCCAGCTGGCCTGTGGGGTCGGACCTCCTGCTGAAGTCCCCACAGAGATTCCCGGAGTCCCCGAAACATTTCTGCCCTGCCGAGTCTCTCCACTCGGAGCCCCCTTACCCGGTGTCGCCCGTCTCATACCCTCTTTCGGTCCCCGAGCCGGGACTGGAAGTCAAGGACGAGGCCGGGGAAGCAGTCCCGGCCGCGGTCTCTGCTTCAGAAGAGCCAGCCGCGTTCGCCCCTCCCTCCAGGCTGGAGTCCTTCTTCAGTAACTGCAAGTCCCTTCCGGAAGCGCCCCCCGACGCACCCCCCGAGTCTGCGTGTGTGACGGCCGTGGCTCAGGTGGAGGCCCTGGGTCCCCTGGAGAATAACTTCCTGGAAAGTGGTCACAACCTGTCTGCCCTCGGCCAGGTGGAGCCGGTGCCCTGGCCCGGTGCCTTCCCCGCCACCGAGGATGACCTCGACCTGGGGCCTTTCTCGCTGCCGGAGCTTCCTCTCCAGACGAAGGATGTTTCCGATGCCGAAGCAGAGCCTGTGGAAGAGAGTCCTCTCGTTCCTCTGGACAACACCCCCGCGCTCCCGAGCGGCGGGGACGTCCCTGTGGGAGCTGCTGACGAACAGCGGGTGCTGCCTCCTGACCAGGTGGCCGCCCGGCTCACAGCCGAGCCTGCGCCCGAGCCCCCAGAGGAGCCGAAGCCAGTCGCGCTGCCCGAGGCCACAGTGGAGGCCGGGGCCGGGCCGGAGGGGAGGGCCCCCGAGGACTCCGACCCTGGCTCTGGGCCCACGCCAGCCCCCTCAGAGCAGCATCCACCGGGGAGTGGGGACGAGCAGGCCGAGGGCCCAGACCCCTTGGCCACGCCCCACAGTGCTCCCGACGCCCCCGGGGACGGCTCGGCCCAGGCCCGCGCAGCGGATGGGGCCGGCCCCCAGGACAGTGCCGGGCTCGAGGGGCCTCCGGACGGCGTCCAGGCTGAAGCCCCCGAACCGGAACCCAAACCGACAGCCGAAGCCCCAAAGGCGCCCAAGGTGGAGGAGATCCCCCAGCGCATGACCAGGACCCGGGCCCAGATGCTGGCCAACCAGCAGAAGCAGAGCTCGCCGCCCACCGAGAAGGAGGCTGCGGCCGCGCCCACCCCCAGGGCCAAGGGCCGCGGCTCTGAGGACGACGACCCCCAGGCCCAGCACCCGCGCAAGCGCCGCTTCCAGCGCTCCAGCCAGCAGCTGGCCCAGCAGATGCACACGTCCACGCGTCAGACGCGGGAGGTGATCCAGCAGACGCTGGCTGCCATCGTGGACGCCATCAAGCTGGACGACATCGAGCCTTACCACAGCGACAGGTCCAACCCGTACTTCGAGTACCTGCAGATCAGGAAGAAGATTGAGGAGAAGCGCAAGATCCTCTGCTACATCAGCCCGCAGGCGCCCCAGTGCTACGCCGAGTACGTCACCTACACCGGCTCCTACCTCTTGGACGGCAAGCCCCTCAGCAAGCTGCACATCCCCGTGGTGAGTGCCTGCCCGGGGGGGGGGGGCGCCCCCCAGGCCCAGGACCCGCTGCGCCGTCCTCCCCGTCATTCCCCGTCTGCCCCATGGCGGCTCCCACCCAGTCTGCGCGCTTGGACCTCGGCTGATCCAGGCTCCACCCACGTGGGGCGCGCCTGGCCCCCTCTCTGGTTCAGTGTCCCCTCCATCCCCTTAAACAGCCCGAGGGCTCCCCAGACTCCAACCCTGGCCCCCAGCGGCCCCACGGTGCCAACCCAAGGCCAGAGCCCAGACCTTTTCCCCTAGAGGCCTGAGGGCCCCTCTCCTGCCTCCTCAGAGCAGGTCCTTCCTTGGGTTTCTGGGCTTCCCCACCTGCACAGTCAGGCCCACGCCCCGCCTCTCGGCCGTCTGTTCGCGTGCCCCGTCCCCTGGTGGTTCGCCCCACGTCTGTGCAGACGTGACCTGTCCGAGCCCCGCCGCACACACCCCACCCCCTCTTCACGCCCAGACGCGGGCCGTTGGCAGGTCCTGCCACATGAAGGAAGCCACGCGGGGAGCGCGCATCCTCCACATGCTGCTGCCCCGCCCGCCCCCCCCCAAGCAGCAGGCATAGGCGTCGCGGCCAGTAAAGCTGATCTCAGCCACCTGTGCTCAGTGGTAGCCAGAGCCGCCCCGGCCCCCAGGCTTCGCGGTGCTGCCCAGGTGCTGCCCATCCACACCTGTGTGGCGGACTTGCCTCATTTTTTGACCAGCCCACCCCACCCCCACCCCCACCCCCACCCCCGTGAGGAAAAAAGCCCAGCTTTCGGCTTGTTCTGTCTCTCGGGCCTGGGAGAAGCCCCCGTAACGGTCGTCGGTGCTGCACGGGATGCGTCCTGCGCTCAGACCTCGGCCTGCGCCGCCTGTTCCCAGGCAGGAAGTGGAGCCGAGAGGGGGAGCCCGAGGCACTGGATGCAGGGGAACCTGGCCTGGGATCCCCGGTCAGTGAGACTTTGCTGCTGTTTGGTTTCAGTAACTAAAATTTAGACAAACAGCACCGTGGCCACCTAGAACATTTGGAAACTAGAGAGAAAGCCGTGCTCCTGCCTCCCCCTGGACCCCCGCCACCCGAGTTCACCCCGCAGCGACCTGTGTGTCTCTTGGAGCTCAGCCCTTTCTAGCGGTGGGCTCCGGTTCACAGCCTGTCGCCCCGCAGCCAGACCCAGGCTGTTGGGGGTGAGGGCAGGCCAAGGCCTCATTCCCACACCCTGTGGAGCCGGGGAGGGTGAAATGGAGGTGACCTCACACCCACAACAGCCCCAAACAAGACCCCTATACAGAGACCACCGCAGGCGCCCAAGAGGCAAGGGGAGGCCGGCGCCCTGGGCCCCCGGGGCGTGATGGGCAGGACGTGCAGCCAGAGACCCGGCTGGGTGGCTTCATCTCGGGTTTTGAGAATTTTGGACCGAAAAGTTGGAAGAGAGCATGTACCTTGAGCTTGGGCCTCGAGTCCAGCCCCTCCGAGGGTCTTGTCTGTGGCGGCCACTGTACCGTGGGCATTATTCCTCCCCTCCAGCCCGAGGTCGTGGCCACATGAGCCACTGCACCCTACTTGGCCTCGGCCACCAGGGAGGGGCTCCTCGGCAGTCCCGTGCTTCCTGAACACGCTCTTGCTTCCTGGCCCCACGAGAGGCTCCGGCCCGTATCTGGTGCTGTTGTGACATGCTTCCTGTGTGTTTCGGAAGCACCGGCTTCTTCTCCTGGGAGAAGCGCTCAGGGGTGGCCTCCGGCACCTGGGGGTAGTGCCCCGGCGAGCCCTCTCCCTCACTGACGCCCTGGGAAGAGGGGCAGGCCCAGTTGTCCTGTTCGTGTGGCTTCTGGGCAGCTGTGTCCCAGTGGGTCTCAGGGTGCGTGAAGCCTGCGGCAAACAGAGGACAACCCTGCCCCTCCTCCATCCCCTCTTGGCTGCGCAAGGGCCGAGGTGCAGATGCCCTCTGTTCTTAGCTGTCCTCGCCTCCCCCACCTCTGCCGCTCCCTCCCCGGCCGCCCTCCTCCCAGCCACACGCAGGGGACGGGTGCTCGCTCACCTACTCTTGGGGACAGGCATCCCCCAGCGCGTCCGCGTCTTCATGGGACCGTGGTCTCTGGGGTGACTCCTGCAAGTGGGGCGGCTGGGGTGATTCACGGCCCCCGCTGACCCCCGTCTCCCCCTGTGACCGCAGATCGCGCCCCCTCCCTCCCTGGCGGAGCCCCTGAAGGAGCTGTTCAAGCAGCAGGAGGCCGTGCGTGGGAAGCTGCGCCTGCAGCACAGCATCGAGCGGGTAAGCGGGCAGCCGCGGGCCCAGGGCGCCCGGCCCGGGTGGCTCTCAGCTCACCAGCCCCTCTCTTCCAGGAGAAGCTGATCGTCTCCTGCGAACAGGAGATCCTGCGGGTTCACTGCCGGGCGGCGAGGACCATCGCGAACCAGGCGGTGCCGTTCAGCGCCTGCACCATGCTGCTGGACTCGGAGGTGTACAACATGCCGCTCGAGAGCCAGGTGGGCGTCCGGGTGAGAGGGCTTGCGGGGGGCTGGAGCGGCGCTGGGGTCACGGGCCGCTGGAGCCTCACGTGCGGTCTGCCCGCGCAGCGGCTGGAGCTGCTGCACCAGGGCTTCCTCACCGAAGGCCCCAGAGAGGCTGTCACGCTGGGGACCACAGGGCTGCTGCCCCCGACGGGCACGCGGGCCCAGGGCGCGCCCAGCAGTTGGACACACGGTGTGCCTCGTCTGTCCACCAGAGTCCAGCCCGCCTCCTTCTGCCCCCAGGGCTGTTTGTCCCATGAGGTCACACCCTTCCCCAGCTGACCGCTGTCCCTGTGGTACCTGTGCTCCTGAGGGCCCCAACCGTCGGCTGACACACGGGAGATCTAAAATGCAGAAAGCAAGTCGATTCCCGCCCTCCCCTCCCTGACGTTCTCTCCTCCCCCGCAGCCACTGTGACTCTCAGCCCAGAGCGCGCCATTCTGGGCCAGGCCTCGGTGCTGAGTTCCCGCCTGACGGAGGCCCCTAGTGGCCCCAGGCCCACAGGTGGATCCCATGACCCCTGGGTGTCTGAGCAGCATTCCCAAGTTGGCCGCATGGTGACGCACGGTGGTTCAGTTGAACCTGATTTCTTTTTAGTGCGTTAGAGTCCTCACACGTAACCTTTAAGGATACCTCTTTTAAGTTTCTACGTGAACGTCCTACGCATAGCAACGAGTTTTCCCTAAAGTAAAAACATTTGTCCGCAAAGTATTTTAGGGATTTGGGTGGAGGCTTTGCTTTCTTTGATTTTTGCATCTGAAAGAAAAAAGATCTGCTCACCTCCAAGGGATTGCCGGGTTCCTCTGAGTGCCACGGAGACAGGGCTCTCAGGCTGCAGCCTCCTCCCCTCAAGCCCCTTTGTAGTGGGGGCCTGGGCTTTCGCCAGGCAGGTGGTTGCGTGTGGCTGGGCGAGAGGGAGACTTTCCTGCCCCGAGACCCGGGAGGCCCTGCAAACCCAGCCGGCAAGAGCCTGTGGGGACCTACTGCTCCCGAGGCTGCCCTGCCTGTAAACCACAGTCCACCGTGGGCGGCCTGCAGCCACCCCAGGCCTCGCAGACGTTCTGTCAAAGGAAAAGTCACTGCCGCTTTTTACCCTCGCCGGCTCGCCCTGGGGCCTCCCCAGGAGACGGAGGGGAGCCTGAAGGCGCCGCCGGGGTCCCGAGTCACCACAGGGCAGCTCCCCCCACGGACGGCGTGGAGAGCTGGTGGGGAAGGGAGCCCTTGACTGGGGGACCCGGGGCTTGGCGTGCCAGGCCCACCCCTCCCGGACGCCCACACGTGCTTCACTCTCCCGCCAGGGTGATGAGAACAAGTCAGTGCGGGACCGGTTCAACGCCCGCCAGTTCATCTCCTGGCTGCAGGACGTGGACGACAAGTATGACCGCATGAAGGTGAGCCCCGGCCCCGGCGGCGGCGGCGGGGCCAGGGCTCTTCTGGGCGGGGGCGGCAGGGCCGTGTTCGGAAGAGGCAGCTTCAGACTCGCTCTGAGCCCAGCTGGCAGTGAGGGAGCTGAGGCCTCCCCGCCCCCATGTTGCCTCTTAGAGTGTCTTCCCTCCTGTCCAGGTGTGCGGGGAGCAGCTCCAGTCACCAGCTGGCGGTCAGACCTCTGTGGGACCCCACCTTGAGCCCTCCTCAAAGGTCACAGCATCCACCCATCACCCCTGCCCCTGGCTGTGCTGACCAGTGCAGTGGGCAGAGGATGGGGGGGAGATAGAGAGAGATTAGCAAGTAAGAAGCAAGTCCTTGTCTGCAGGTGCGAGGGTTGCACCCGGGGTCCCCCGTGAACACTGACCGGCAGTGACGTGCCCGTTACAGAATTAACACCTAGAAGCCGGCACCACCGGGAAGCCCCAGGAGGCAGGGCCTGCTGCGTGGAGCTGATGGAGGCGTGACCCAGGCTCCCACGCTGGGCTGCCAGCCTCACCCCTTGCCTCAGTGACCCTGCCTCCGGCACTGCGGCAGCGCACCCAGAGGGGCGGCCAGGAGGCCAGAGGCCAGAGCAGAGAGGAACCAGCCTACAGGGCGTTCAGGCCCAGCTGAGGCCGGGTCCAGGCCGTGTTTCTAACAAGCTGCAAAGGTGACCGTTCGGGGGTCCCACGGTCACTCCTCCCACCACCAGCCAGCCTGAAGGGAGCTGCACGGGAAACTTACAAGAGAGAAAAAATTTCTGACCGAAGTAAAGTTAGATTTGGTACATTACAAAGACAACGTTAAGTCTCATTTCCTTAATGTGCCAAGAACTTACAAACCAATAAGAAAAATAGATGGATAGAAAAAGGAATTGGTGAAGTACGGAGAGTGCAGGGGCACGAAACGGCCACCCGCGTGGCCACTGGTCTCAGAGCACAGGGTGGACGAGGTCCTATTCAGGAGACAGGCTGCCCACCCTCAGTTCCTGCAGCCCTGGGACAACTCCCCGGACATGCTGGTCATGTTTCAGGGGTTTAGCCCAACAAACAATTTCATTTTAGTAACTGAAAACTCAGGGGTACGTACAATTCTAGTCAAGAACGCTCTAAATTAGATGAAAGCAGCTGGACTCCTGAGGGTGTCTGAGCTGCCACGCCTTTTGTTCAAGCCTCCCTGAGGATGACAAGCGGCCCAGGCGTGCCGAGGAGGACACGGCTGGCCGCTGGGGCCTGTGGGGCTTGTTTCCAGAACACTTTTTTTAACTGAACTATTTTAAGCAAATCAGAAATTGTGATACCTGGCCCTACATGCTTGTGTGCACGTCGAAGAAAATAAGATGATCTTCCTGCACACTGTCACGCCGTTAACTCTGTCCACATGAAGGCTGGTCTTTTCGCCCGCTGTGCTCTGTGTCACCTGCCTTGTACCCCAAACGCCGCCCCCCCCCCCACGTGCTGTTGGTAACCCAGGTACCGTCATTATTTCAGTTTCAACATTCTCCCTTCTCAACATGAAATACAGAGTACGCCTTTAGTAGTATAACTGTTTACCTTACTTAGTACCCGCTTAAGAGTAAACACGTGAACATTAATTTTTAAAAACTAAGTGCATTTCTAAAAGGCATAATTTCCACTGTGAGTGCAAATGAAGCCAATATCACCAACCATAAATAAGATAAATGGAAAATGAAAACAGAAGAGCAAAGCTATTATGAGTTCTGACTAGAGGCTGTGCTGAAACCCCCAGGGTGGGGGCACAGAGCAGGGATGATGGACAGACCCCCGTGTGGTCAGCAAGGCCACTCACCGCGCAGGACGAGACCCAGACGCAAGAGGTCGTCCTGAGGCCAGAGCGCGAAAGGGTCCCCCGCCCCGACCTCCCGGGAGGCGCTGCGGCAGGGGGAATGGGTGCGGGGGGCGGCCGGGGTCTTGCCTCCCCTCCCCTCACCTGCTGCGTTTCCCGCGTAGACGTGTCTCCTGATGCGGCAGCAGCACGAGGCCGCGGCCCTCAACGCTGTGCAGAGGATGGAGTGGCAGCTGAAGGTGCAGGAGCTGGACCCCGCCGGGCACAAGTCCCTGTGTGTGAACGAGGTGCCGTCCTTCTACGTGCCCATGGTCGACGTCAACGACGACTTCGTGCTCCTTCCGGCCTGACGCGGTGGGACAGCTGCCCGGGTCACAGGCGAGCCCCCCAGTCCGCCGCCGAGTCCGGGCGGTGGAAGGAGACCACGTCCCCGGTGGGGACATCCAGGGAGAAGCCCGCGCTGGGCCTCTGGCGCGCGGCTCTCTCACACCCGCCGCCGCGGGAGGACGCAGAGCCGGGGACGCGGGCATGGACACGGCAGCCTCAGGCTCTTTTCCGGCGGCTGCACAGGCATCTCAGGAGCTGCAGGATGGAGAGCGTTTTTTTAAATTCCTTGTTTCATTTCTGATCGACTAAAGAGAATAAAAGTTAAGGCGTCCACCCCTCACCAACAGCGGCCTCCGGGTCAGAGGGTGGGGAGAGCTTCGGGCCGGCAGCTGTCCTGTCGCCACGAAGCTGCCGACGGTGCCAGCCCGAGATCTGGGCTGGGACGCTGGGCCGGGTGAGGGCCTGGCTGCGCCGCCCGCCCGCCTCACAGGGACACGCAGGCAGGACTCCGGGTTGTGTTTTTAATGGAGTCAAATCCACGTGGTTTGTATATTTTTTCCTTTAATCTTGGGCATTTTGTTTCTCTTTCTGAGAACATAACTTGAAACACTACAGAGCCAATAATCATATAAAAAGTGTACCCGTAAACGCTGTACAGTTTTATACACGTTCACAATGTACTTTTGCTGCCTTCTAGATAATTTATTTTGCAACACATTACTGCACAGTTGTAAATAACTTATGTACTGTAACATCACTTCAGTTATGTGTAAAGAAATAAATAAATTAATTAAATGCTCTTTGTACACGACAGCCCCCTCAGGAGGGTGGACGTGGCTGTGAGGGGAGGGTTCCCGCCCTGGAAATCCCACTGTCTTCCACTTTTTTTCCTACCAAATGAGTAGCTTATAATTTTGAAACAAATATACTCACCCCCGGCTTTCCTGCCCTCCACTCAACGGACGACTGGGGCTGCTGGCCGGGACAGCACGGGTTACCCAGAGGCTCTTTCCCAGGGCCCATCAGAGCGGGCAGGAGACGGGCGGGGCATGTGCTGGGGCAGCAGGTCCCCTGGGTGGCACGGCTACGGAGGGACCACTGTCTCCCGACTCCCCGTGGGGCTGCCACGTGGGAGTCCCCACCCGGGATGTGTGTTCCGCCTGAAAACCGGCTCGCGGGGCAGGAGTCGGAGATCTGAGCCCAGCGTGACCTGGGGTCTGTGCTCCTCTCTGAGGGGGGTGCGCACAGGGCCAGGCCAGGGGCCCCTTCTGAGCAGAGGCAACCGTCCTGCCTGCTCCATCCACAATTCCCGTCCAACGGCTGGCTCGAGCTGGAGGGCAAGGGGTGGAGGCTGCAGGGCCAGGCAGGGGGTCAGCGGTGGCCCTAGCCCTTGCTGGAGTCCTCGGGCACCTCGCTCCCTCCCCCGTGCTTCCTGTACCTGGCACAGGCGGGAGCTGCAGACATGACCCCACTTGGGAGTGAGAACCCAGCCCTGTGCCAGCAGCATGCCTCACAGAGCAGCCTTGACGGTGCCCCAGACCAGCTGGAGGTGGTTTCCTCTTTCTGGGCTGCCTGGCCCGACCCAAGCTCTCGGTTTCTGCCTCAGAGACGCCCCGACTCTGCATTCCCCTTTGTGCGAATCCCTGCCCCCCACCGCCCCGGCCGGTCCCACCTCGAGTGACCCTGGGGCGGGGCCAGAGCCTTCACTGCCCAGCGTCTTTCTAAACAGCATGAATTAGGTCGCACCTGTTCATCGGGCACATCCTGGCGTCAGCAACTTCAGGCCACCCCGCAGAGACCCTGCACTCAGAGAGGTCCCGCCCGTTGTAGGTGCTGGTCCTGCTGCAGCAAGCGCGTCTGGAGGTGTACCCCATGCTCTGGCGCGTCTACACCACAATGACATTGTGACATCATGACGTCCCTTTCCTGGCTCTGCGTGGGACTTCCTGCCATGAGAGACAACGGCACAGATGCTCTCGTCACATGGCTATGCAGTGGTGGGCCCCAGAGAACAAAAAGGGATTAGTATCCAGGATATAAAGAGAGAACCCGTAAAACTCAACTGCAAAAAAAAAAAAATTTCAAAAATGGGCAAAGGACTTGAATAGTCCTTTCCCCACAGAAGATACACAAGTGGTCAATAAGCTCATGAACAAACGCTCAACATCACTAATCACTAGGGAAATGCAGATGAGAACCACAATGAGATACCCCGACACTCATTAGGATGGCTACTAACAACAACACCAACAGAAAACAACAAGCACCTGGGGAGGGTGTGGAGAATTTGGAACCCCCGTGCACTGCTGGTGGGAATGTACAATGGTACAGCCACTATGGAGAACAGTATGGAGGTTCATCAAGTATACTTACCATGGGATCTGGCAATCCCCCTTCTGGGTACATACCCAAAGGAATTGAAACCAGGGTCTCAAAGACATACTTGTACGGCCCACGTTCATCACAGCACTATTCACAACGGCTACAACATGGAACAAACCCAGCTATCCACTGACAGATGAATGGATAAAGAAAAGGTGGCGTATATACCTGATACATACTGACAGATGCTAGAGCATGGATGAGCCTTAAGGACGTTATGCTAAATGAAATAAGACAAATACTGTACAATTCCACTTATAGGAGGTACTGTGAGTAGTCAAAATCAGAGAGACAGAAAATACAACAGTGGTCACCTGGGCGGGGGGTGGAATGGGTGCTGAAATTCAGGCCTCGGAGGTCAGACCTGGGGAGAAAACTTGGGGTGATTGTGTGGAGACAGCCTGGGTGGTAGGGCTGCAATCTGGTGCAACTGCAACTGAGGGTGTACACAGAGGAAGCCTGGGTTGCCTTGGAGGCTGGGCACCATTGTTTGGGGGGTGCCTGAGAGGGGAAGCGGGACCTGCAATCATAGCCTTTTCCCCTGCGTGTGTGATTGCCAACTGCACGGGCTCCAGGAGGCGTCGTGAGCCACCTCCACTCCCGTCGCATACTCCCGGGGTGTGCCTAAGCTGCCACCACTGTCGAGAAACCCAGGACTGGTCACCAGCCGCCACATCTGCACACCCCTAGCAAGGGGATTAACCACCAGCACACACTGAGGAAAGAGCTGACAGGCATCCATACTAAGAGCAGCCCTGGTACCAAATATATTAAACCCACGAGAGCTACACAGGGATGCCCCCACGTGTCAACAGCCCTCCAAAACCACAGCTGACAATTGTTTCTCCTAAACGCACAGAGTAAGAGAAATAAGAAGAGGAACCACTCCAGTTAAAAGACCAAGAGAATTCTGCTGCAAGAAACAACACAGACCGCTTCGCTCCAACAGACACTGAGTTCAAAAAGGAAAGTAAGGAATTAAGAAAGGCTATCGGGGACTTCCCTGGTGGCGCAGTGGTTAAGAATCCGCCTGCCAATGCAGGGGACACAGGTTCAAGCCCTGGTCCGGGAAGACCCCACATGCCACGGAGCACCCAAGCCCGTGTGCCACAGCTACTGAGCCTGCGCTCTAGAGCCCGCAAGCCACAACTGCTGAAGCCCATGCACCACAACTACTGAAGCCCACGTGCCTAGAGCCCATGCTCTGCAACAAGAGAAGCCACCGCAATGAGGAGCCTGCACACCGCAATGAAGAGTAGCCCTCGCTCACCGCAACTAGAGAAAGCCCGCGCGCAGCAACAAAGACCCAATGTAGCCATAAATAAATAAATACATTTTTTTTAAAAAAAGAAAGGCTATCGACAGAAATGCAGAGTACTATAAAAAAGAAACAAACTCTGAAGGGTACCAAAAAAAATTAGAAAACTCATTAGCAGAGACAAAAGCTGAGCTAAAGGCAATGAACAGCAGAATTAATAATGCAGAAGAATGAATAAGTGAAGGTAGACCAATGGAAATGAGGAAATGACCCAATCAGAAAAGCAGAAAGCCAAATGAAAACAAAAAGCAATATAAGAGGCCTATGGGAGAATATAAAGTGTGCCAATCGACACATAATAGGGATTCCAGAATGGAAAGAAAGAGAAAAGGGTACCACAAATATATCTGAAGAAATGACGGCTGAAAACTTTCCAAATCTAAAGAAGGAGACATACCCAGGTAGAGGAGGCACAGGGGGTCCCAAAGCAGGTAAAGCCACACAGACCTACAGCAAGACACACTGCAATAAAAATGGCAGAAGTCGGGCTGCCCTGGTGGCGCAGTGGTTGAGAATCCGCCTGCCAATGCAGCGGACATGGGTTCGAGCCCTGGTCTGGGAGGATTCCACATGCCGCGGAGCAGCTGGGCCCGTGAGCCACAACTCAGCCTGCACGTCTGGAGCCTGTGCTCCGCAACAAGAGGCCGCGATAGTGAGCCCATGCACCGCGATGAAGAGTGGCCCCCGCTTACCACAACTAGAGAGAAAGCCCTCGCACAGAAACGAAGACCCAACACAGCAAAAATAAATTAATTAATAAACTCCTACCCCCAACATCTTCAAAAAAAAAATGGCAAAAGTTAAAGATTAAGAGAGGATTCTAAAGGCAGCAAGAGAAAAACAAAGAGTTAGTGACAAGGGAACCCCCAGGAGGCTATCAGCTGATTTCTCTACGGAAACGCTGCGGGCCAGAAGGGAGTGGCAAGACAGTCAAAGTCCTGGAAGGGAAAAATCGGCAACCTAGGACATTCTACCCGGCAAGATTATCATTTAGAATAAAGGAGAGAGAAAGAATTTCTCAGACAAGCAAAAACTAAAAGAATACAGCAATACTAAACCTATCCTAAAGGAAATACTGAAAGGTCTTCTCTAAATAGAACAGAACTAAGAATCTACAGGAAAGAGAAAAATCACAATTGGAAAATAAATCACTTAAATAAGCCAGTACACACATTTTTTAAAAATCAAAAAATTTCTGTGAAACTGAATGATAACCAGAATGAACAGCAAAAGGATGAACATGAAGATGTAAAAAGGGACGTCAAAATCATAAAATGTGGGGGGAGGAGAGTAAGAAAATGTAGACTTTTTTTCATTTCCTAGAATGTGTTTGAGCCTATATGACTACCAGTCTAGGGCAAGCAGATATAGGAAGGGGTTAACATACTTGAAAACCAGGGCAACCACAAATCAAAAACATACAATAGACTCACAAAAACCAAAAAGAAGAGGACGTAAGTATAATTCAAGAGAAAATCATCGGGGAATTCCCTGGCAGTCCAGTGCCTTAGGACTCCGAGCTCTCACTGCCAAGGGCCCGGGTTCAGTCCCTGGTAGGGGAACTAACATCCCTCAAGCCACATGGCACGGCCAAAAAAAAACATCAAACCACAAAAGGAGAAACAAAAAGTTGTCAATAATTACCTTAAAATGTCAATGGACTAAAAGCTCCAATCAAAAGACACAGAGTGGCAGATTGGATTAAAAAAAAAAAAAAGAGCCTACAATATGCTGCCTACAGGAGACCCACTTTAGGGCAAAGGACACACACAGATTGAAAGTAAGGGGATGGAAAAAGATATTTCATGAAAACAAATGACAAGAAAGTGGGGGTCGCAATACTCATATCGGACAAAATAGACTTCAAAACAAAAGCCATGAAGAAAGATAAAGAAGGACGCTATATACTAATAAAGGATGAACACAAGGAGAGGATATTACACTCGTCAACATATATGCTCCTTATATAGGAGCACTCAAATACGCAAAACAAATATCAGACATAAAGACAGAAACTGACAGGGATACAATAATAGTATTGAGGCCCCACTCAGGGCCTCTAGACAGAGAATCAGTGAGGCAAGAGAGATCCCCAATGATACAACAGAACAGTAAGACTTAACTGACATTACACCCAAAACAACCAGAATACACATTCCTTTCAGGGCACATGGAACATTATACAGGACCGACCACATACGAGGGCACAAAATAAGCCTCAACAAATTTCAGAGTATAGAAATTCTATCAAGCATCTTCTCTGACCACAATGGCATGCAACTAGCGATTAACCACAGAAGAAGAAATGAGCTCTCACGTGGTGCCTTGGGTGCAGCCAGCCACTCAAGGATGAAGCTGAAGATTTCCTTCCTGGCCACTGGCTGCCAGAAACTCACTGAAGTGGATGATGAATGAAAACTTCGTACCTTTTATGAGAATCCTATGGCCAAAGAAGTGGCTGCCGACACTCTGGGTGAAGAATGGAAGGGTTATGTGGTCCGAATCAGTGGTGGGAATGACAAACAGGGTTTCCCCATAAAGCAGCGTGTCTTAACCCATGGCTGCGTACACCTGCTACTGAATAAGGGACATTCCTGTTACAGACCAAGGAGAACTGGAGAAAGAATTCACAAATCTGTATGGGGTTGCACTGTGGATGCCAATCTGAGTGGTCTCAATTTGGTCTTCATTAAAAAAAGGGAGAAAAATATTACCAGACTCACCGATACTACTGTGCCTCATTGCCTGGGACCCAAAAGAGCAAGCAGAGGGACTTCCCTGGTGGCTCAGTGGTTAAGAATCCACCTGCCTGGGGCTTCCCTGGTGGCGCAGTGGTAAAGAATCCGCCTTCCAATGCAGGGGATGTGGGTTCAATCTCTGGTCGGGGAACTAAGATCCCACATGCCACAGAGCAACTAAGCCCACACGCCACAGCTACTAAGCCCACGTGCTCTGGAGCCTGTGCTCCACAACTAGAGAGCGCACACACCACAGCTACTGAGCCTGCGCGTTCTGGAGCCCATGCGCCACGACTAGAGAGCCCACGTGCCACTAGAGAGAAGGCCGTGCGCTGCAACAAAGACCCCGCATGCCACAACCAAGACCTGATGCAGCCAAATAATAAAATAAAAATTGAAAGCAAGAAATAAAACAGAATATTCACCATCTAACATGAAACTAACCAAATAAATAAAATAAAAATTGAAAGCAAGAAATAAAACAGAAAATATTCACCATCTAACATGAAACTAACCAAATAAATAAAATAAAAATTGAAAGCAAGAAATAAAACAGAAAATATTCACCATCTAACATGAAACTAACCAAATAAATAAAATAAAAATTGAAAGCAAGAAATAAAGCAGAAAATATTCACCATCTAACATGAAACTAACCAAATAAATAAAATAAAAATTGAAAGCAAGAAATAAAACAGAAAATATTCACCATCTAACATGAAACTAACCAAAGAAATAAAATAAAAATTGAAAGCAAGAAATAAAGCTGAGAAAATATTCACCATCTAACATGAAACTAACCAAATAAATAAAATAAAAATTGAAAGTAAGAAATAAAACAAAATATTCACCATCTAACATGAAACTAACCAAATAAATAAAATAAAAATTGAAAGCAAGAAATAAAGCTGAGAAAATATTCACCATCTAACATGAAACTAACCAAATAAATAAAATAAAAATTGAAAGCAAGAAATAAAGCTGAGAAAATATTCATCATCTAACATGAAACTAACCAAATAAATAAAATAAAAATTGAAAGCAAGAAATAAAGCTGAGAAAATTCATTATCTAACATGAAACTAACCAAATTTTTTAAAAAATGAGATGTTCTAACAAATAAGATCAGACATTAGGAAAAAAAAGAAATGGGAAAAAAACGATAACAACATGCTACTCAAAAACCAATGGGTTAATTAATGATGAAATCAAAGAGGAAATTTAAAAATACCTTGAAAAAATGAAAATACAACCATACAAAAATAAAAAAAAAAAAAGGAAAAGAAAACAGAACCATCCAAAGCTATGGGATGCAGCAAAAGCAGCTGTTACAGGAAGTTCATAACAGTACAGGCCTTCCTCTAACAACAAGAAAAACCTCAAACAACCTAACCTACCGCTTAAAAGAATTAGGGAAAGAAGAACAAGCAAAACCGAAATTCAGCAGAAGGAAGGAAACAGTAAAGATCAGAGAAGAAAGAAATAAAACAGATTAAAAAAATAGAAATAAATCAATAAAACTAAGAGTTGGTTCTTTGGAAGGATAAACACGATGGACAAACCTCTGGCCAGCCTCACCAAAAAGAAAAGAGAGAGAACCCAAATAAAATAAGAAATGAAAAAGGAAACATAACAACTGATGCCACAGAAAGATAAAAAACCGTAAGGGAAACTACTATGAACAAGGGTATGCCAACAAATTCAACAACCTAGAAGAAACTGACAAGTTCCTAGAAACATACAGCCCACCAAAACTGTAGCAGGAAGAAATAGATAATTTGAACAGACTGATCACTAGAAGTGAAATAGAATCTGTAATTTAAAAAAACTCCCTACAAACACGAGTCCAGGACCAGATGGCCTCACAGGTGAATTCTACCAAACATACAGAAAAGAACTTATACCGATCCTTCCAAAACTCTTGCCAAAAA
This sequence comes from Orcinus orca, assembly GCF_937001465.1. NCBI lineage: Eukaryota > Metazoa > Chordata > Mammalia > Artiodactyla > Delphinidae > Orcinus > Orcinus orca. The sequence goes on from NC_064578.1 coordinate 602,693, forward strand.
AATGGAAGAGGAGGGAACACTCCCAAAGACATGCTATGAAGCCACCATCACCCTGATAACAAAACCAGACAAAGACACCACCAAAAAGGAAAGTTACAGGCCAGTATCTCTGAAGAATATAGATGCAAAAATTCTCAAAATATTAGCAAACCGAATCCAACAACACATAAAAAAGATCACACACCAGGACCAAGTGGGATTCATCCCAAGTTCACAAGGATGGTTCAACGCATGGAAATCACTGCAATACACCACATAAGCAAAAACCACATGATCATCTCGACAGACGCCGATAAAAGCATTTAACAAGATTCAGGGAAGGAGGGGAAGATGGCGGAAGAGTAGGACGTGGAGATCACCTTCCTCCTCACAGATACACCAGAAATACATCTACACGTGGAACAACTCCTACGCAACACCTACTGAACGCTGGCAGAAGACCTCAGACCGCCCAAAAGGCAAGAAACTCCCCACGTACCTGGGTAGGGAAAAAGAAAAAAGAAAACACAGAGACAAAAGGATGGGGACGGGCCCTGCGCCAGTGGGAGGGAGCTGTGAAGGAGGAAAGGTTTCCACACACTAGGAGCTCCTTCGCGGGTGGAGACTGCGGGAGGCGGAGGGGGGAGCTTCGGAGCCACGGAGGAGTGCACAGCAACGGGTGCGGAGGGCAAAGCGGGGAGATTCCCGCACAGAGGATCGGTGCCGACCGGCACTCACCAGCCCGAGAGGCTTGTCTGCTCACCCGCCGGGGCGGGCGGGGCTGCGAGCTGAGGCTCGGGTTTCGGTTGGGGCGCAGGGAGAGGACTGGGGTTGGCGGTGTGAACACAGCCTGAAGGGGTTAGTGCACCACGGCTAGCCGGGAGGGAGTCCGGGAAAAAGTCTGGACCTGCCTAAGGAGCAAGAGACCATTGTTTCGGGTGCACGAGGAGAGGGGATTCAGAGCGCTGCTTAAAGGAGCTCCAGAGACGGGCACGAGCCGCGGCTAACAGCGCGGACCCCAGAGACGGGCATGGGACGCTAAGGCTGCTGCCGCCGCCACCAAGAAGCCTGTGTGCGAGCACAGGTCACTCTCCACACCTCCCTTCCGGGGAGCCTGTGCAGCCCGCCACTGCCAGGGTCCCGGGATCCAGGGACAACTTCCCCGGGAGAACGCATGGCGCGCCTCAGGCTGGTGCAACGTCACGCCGGCCTCTGGCACCGCAGGCCCGCCCCGCACGCAGTGCCCCTCCCTCCCCCCGGCCTGAGTGAGCCAGAGCCCCGGAAACAGCGGCTCCTTTAACCCCGTCCTGTCTGAGCGAAGAACAGACGCCCTCCGGCGACCTACACGCAGAGGCGGGGCCCCATCCAAAGCTGAGCCCCTGGGAGCTGTGCGAACAAAGAAGAGAAAGGGAAATCTCTCCCAGCAGCCTCAGAAGCAGCGGATTAAAGCTCCACAATCAACTTGATGTACCTGCATCTGTGGAATACATGAATAGAGAACGAATCATCCCAAATCGAGGAGGTGGACTTCGAGAGCAAGATTTATGATTTTTTCCCTTTTTCCTCTTTTTGTGAGTGTGTATGTGTATGCTTCTGTGTGAGATCTTGTCTGTATAGCTTTGCTTCCACCATTTGTCCTAGGGTTCTATCCGTCCGTTTTTTTAATTTTTTTTCTTAATAATTATTTTTTAATTTAATAACTTTACATTTTACTTTATTGTATTCTACCTTCTTTCTTTATTTCTTTTTTCCTTCCTTTCCTCCTTCCTTCCTTCCTCCCACCATCCGTCCCTCCCTCCTTTCTTTCTTTCCTTCTTTCCTTCTTTTCTTTCCTTCTTTCCTTCTTTTCTTTCCTTCCTTCCTTCCTTCCTTCCTTCCTTTCTTTCTACTTCTACTAATTCTTTCTCTCTACTTTTTCTCCCTTTTATTCTGAGCTGTGTGGATGAAAGGCTCTTGGTGCTGCACAGGAGTCAGTGCTGTGCCTCTGAGGTGGGAGAGCCAACTTCAGGACACTGGTCCACAAGAGACCCCCCAGCTCCACATAATATCAAACGGCGAAAATCTCCCAGAGATCTCCATCTCAACGCCAGCACCCAACTTCACTCAACGACCAGCAAGCTACAGTGCTGGACACCCTACGCCAAACAACTAGCAAGACAGGAACACAACCCCACCCATTAGCAGAAAGGCTGCCTAAAATCATAATAAGTCCACAGACACCCCAAAACACACAACCAGACGTGAACCTGCCCACCAGAGAGACAAGATCCAGCCTCATCCACCAGAACACAGGCACTAGTCCCCTCCACCAGGAAGCCTACACAACCCACTGAACCAACCTTAGCCACTAGGGGCAGACACCAAAAACAACAGGAACTACGAACCTGCAGGCTGCAAAATGGAGACCCCAAACACAGTAAGATAAGCAAAATGAGAAGACAGAAAAACACACAGCAGATGAAGGAGCAAGATAAAACCCACCAAACCAAACAAATGAAGAGAAAATAGGCAGTCTACCTGAAAAAGAATTCAGAATAATGGTAGTAAAGATGATCCAAAATCTTGGAAATAGAACAGACAAAATGCAAGAAACATTTAACAAGGACCTAGAAGAACTAAAGATGAAACAAGCAACGATGAACAACACAATAAATGAAATGAAAAATACTCTAGAAGGGATCAATAGCAGAATAACTGAGGCAGAAGAACGGATAAGTGACCTGGAAGATAAAATAGTGGAAATAACTACTGCAGAGCAGAATAAAGAAAAAAGAATGAAAAGAACTGAGCACAGTCTCAGAGACCTCTGGGAAACATTAAACACACCAACATTTGAATTGTAGGGGTTCCAGAAGAAGAAGAGAAACAGAAAGGGACTGAGAAAATATTTGAAGAGATTACAGTTGAAAACTTCCCTAATATGGGAAAGGAAATAGTTAATCAAGTCCAGGAAGCAGAGAGTGTCCCATACAGGATAAATCCAAGGAGAAATACGCCAAGACACATATTAATCAAACTGTCAAAAATTAAATACAAAGAAAGCATATTAAAAGCAGCAAGGGTAAAACAACAAATAACACACAAGGGAATCCACATAAGGTTAACAGCTGATTTCTCAGCAGAAACCCTACAAGCCAGAAGGGAGTGGCAAGACATACTGAAAGTGATGAAGGAGAAAAACCTGCAACCAAGATTACTCTACCCAGCAAGGATCTCACTCAGATTTGATGGAGAAATTAAAACCTTTACAGACAAGCAAAAGCTGAGAGAGTTCAGCACCACCAAACCAGCTTTACAGCAAATGCTAAAGGAACTTCTCTAGGCAAGAAACACAAGAGAAGGAAAAGACCTACAATAACGAACCCAAAACAATTAAGAAAATGGGAATAGGAACATACATATTGATAATTACCTTAAATGTAAATGGACTAAATGCTCCCACCAAAAGACACAGATTGGCTGAATGGATACAAAAACAAGACCCATATATATGCTACCTACAAGAGACCCACTTCAGACCTAGAGACACATACAGACTGAAAGTGAGGGGATGGAAAAAGATATTCCATGCAAATGGAAACCAAAAGAAAGCTGGAGTAGCAATACTCATATCAGACAAAATAGACTTTAAAATAAGGACTATTAAAAGAGACAAAGAAGGACACTACATAATGATCAAGGGATCGATCCAAGAAGAGGATATAACAATTGTAAATATTTATGCACCCAACCTAGGAGCACCTCAATACATAAGGCAAATACTAACAGCCATAAAAGGGGAAATCGACAGTAACACATTCATAGTAGGGGACTTTAACACCCCACTTTCACCAATGGACAGATCATCCAAAATGAAAATAAATAAGGAAACAGAAGCTTTAAATGATACATTAAACAAGATGGACTTAATTGATATTTATAGGACACTCCATCCAAAAACAACAGAATACACATTTTTCTCAAGTGCTCATGGAACATTCTCCAGGATAGACCATATCTTGGGTCACAGATCAAGCCTTGGTAAATTTAAGAAAATTGAAATTGTATCAAGTATCTTTTCCGACCACAATGCTATGAGACTAGATATCAATTACAGGAAAAGATCTGTAAAAAATACAAACACATGGAGGCTAAACAATACATTACTTAATAACGAAGTGATCACTGAAGAAATCAAAGAGGAAATTAAAAAATACCTAGAAACAAATGACAATGGAGACACGACAACCCAAAATCTATGGGATGCAGCAAAAGCAGTTCTAAGAGGGAATTATAGCAATACAAGCCCACCTTAAGAAACAGGAAACATCTTGAATAAACAACCTAACCTTGCACCTAAAGCAACTAGAGAAAGAAGAACAAAAAAACCCCAAAGTTAGCAGAAGGAAAGAAATCATAAAAATCAGATCAGAAATAAACGAAAAAGAAATGAAGGAAACAATAGCAAAGATCAATAAAACTAAAAGCTGGTTCTTTGAGAAGATAAACAAAATTGATAAACCACTAGCCAGACTCATCAAGAAAAAAAGGGAGAAGACTCAAATCAATAGAATTAGAAATGAAAAAGGAGAATTAACAACTGCCACTGCAGAAATACAAAAGATCATGAGAGATTACTACAAGCAACTCTATGCCAACAAAATAGACAACCTGGAAGAAATGGACAAATTCTTAGAAATGCACAACCTGCCAAGACTGAATCAGGAAGAAATAGAAAATATGAACAGACCAATCACAAGCACTGAAATTGAAACTGTGATTAAAAATCTTCCAACAAACAAAAGCCCAGGACCAGATGCCTACACGGGCGAATTCTATCAAACATTTAGAGAAGAGCTAACACCTATCCTTCTCAAACTCTTCCAAAATATAGCAGAGGGAGGAACACTCCAAAATTCATTCTACGAGGCCACCATCACCTTGATACCAAAACCAGACAAAATGTCACAAAGAAAGAAAACTACAGGCCAATATCATTGATGAACATAGATGCAAAAATCCTCAACAAAATACTAGCAAACAGAATCCAACAGCACATTAAAAGGATCATACACCATGATCAAGTGGGGTTTATTCCAGGAATGCAAGGATTCTTCAATATATGCAAATCAATGTGATAAACCATATTAACAAACTGAAGGAGAAAAACCATACGATCATCTCAATAGATGCAGAGAGAGCTTTTGACAAAATTCAACACCCATTTACGATAAAAACCTTGCAGAAAGTAGGCACAGAGGTAACTTTCCTCAACATAATAAAGGCCATATATGACAAACCCACAGCCAACATCATCCTCAATGGTGAAAAACTGAAAGCATTTCCACTAAGATCAGGAGGAAGACAAGGTGGCCCACTCTCACCACTCTTATTCAACATAGTTTTGGAAGTTTTAGCCACAGCAATCAGAGAAGAAAAGGAAATAAAAGGAATCCAAATCGGAAAAGAAGAAGTAACGCTGTCACTGTTTGCAGATGACATGATACTATACATACAGAATCCTAAAGATGCTACCAGAAAACTACTAGAGCTGATCAATGAATTTGGTAAAGTTGCAGGATAAAAAATTAATGCACAGAAATCTCTGGCATTCCTATACACTAATGATGAAAAATCTGAAAGTGAAATCAAGAAAACACTCCCATTGGGCTTCCCTTGTGGCGCAGTGGTTGAGAGTCCACCTGCTAACGCAGGGGACACGGGTTCATGCCCCAGTCTGGGAAGATCCCACATGCCGCGGAGCGGCTGGGCCCGTGAGCCATGGCAGCTGAGCCTGCGTGTCTGGAGCCTGTGCTCCACAACGGGAGAGGCCCCAGCAGTGAGGGGCCCGCGTACCGCAAAAAACAAAAACAAAAACTCCCATTTACCTTTGCAACAAAAAGAATAAAATATCTAGGAATAAACCCACCTAAGGAGACAAAAGACCTGTATGCAGAAAATTATAAGACACTGATGAAAGAAATTAAAGATGATACAAATAGATGGAGAGATATACCATGTTCTTGGATTGGAAGAATCAACATTGTGAAAATGACTCTACTACCCAAAGCAATCTACAGATTCAATGCAACCCCTATCAAACTACCACTGGCATTTTTCACAGAACTAGAACAAAAAATTTCACAATTTGTATGGAAACACAAAAGACCCCGAATAGCCAAAGCAATCTTGAGAACGAAAAACGGAGCTGGAGGAATCAGGCTTCCTGACTTCAGACTATACTACAAAGCTACAGTAATCAAGACAGTATGGTACTGGCACAAAAACAAAAGATAGATCAGATAGATCTATCTTTAGATGGAACAGGATAGAAAGCCCAGAGATAAACCCATGCACATATGGTCACCTTATCTTTGATAAAGGAGGCAGGAATGTACAGTGGAGAAAGGACAGCCTCTTCAATAAGTGGTGCTGGGAAAACTGGACAGGTAAATGTAAAAGTATGAGATTAGATCACTCCCTAACACCATACAGAAAAATAAGCTCAAAATGGATTAAAGACCTAAATGTAAGGCCAGAAACTATCAAACTCTTAGAGGAAAACAAAGGCAGAACACTCTATGACATAAATCACAGCAAGATCCTTTTTGACCCATCTCCTAGAGAAATGGAAATAAAAACAAAAATAAACAAATGGGACCTAATGAAACTTCAAAGCTTTTGCACAGCAAAGGAAACCATAAACAAGACCAAAAGACAACCCTCAGAATGGGAGAAAATATTTGCAAATGAAGCAACTGACAAAGGATTAATTTCCAAAATTTACAAGCAGCTCATGCAGCTCAGTAACAGAAAAACAAACAACCCAATCCAAAAATGGGCAGAAGACCTAAATAGACATTTCTCCAAAGAAGATATACAGACTGCCAACAAACACATGAAAGAATGCTCAACATCATTAATCATTAGAGAAATGCAAATCAAAACTACAATGAGATATCATCTCACACCAGTCAGAATGGCCATCATCAAAAAATCTAGAAACAATAAATGCTGGAGAGGATGTGGAGAAAAGGGAACCCTCTTGCACTGCTGGTGGGAATGTGAATTGGTACAGCCACTATGGAGAACAGTATGGAGGTTCCTTAAAAAACTACAAATAGAACTACCATATGACCCAGCAATCCCACTACTGGGCATATACCCTGAGGAAACCATAATTCAAAAAGAGTCATGTACCAAAATGTTCATTGCAGCTCTATTTACAATAGCCCTGAGATGGAAACAACCTAAGTGCCCATCATCGGATGAATGGATAAAGAAGATGTGGCACATATATACAATGGAATATTACTCAGCCATAAAAAGAAACGAAATTGAGCTATTTGTAATGAGGTGGATAGACCTAGAGTCTGTCATACAGAGTGAAGTTAGTCAGAAAGAGAAAGACAAATATGGTATGCTAACACATATATATGGAATTTAAGGGGAAAAATGTCATTAAGAACCTAGGGGTAAGACAGGAACAAAGACACAGACCTACTAGAGAACGGACTTGAGGGTATGGGGAGGGGGAAGGGTAAGCTGTGACAAAGCGCGAGAGAGGCATGGACATATATACACTACCAAGCGTAAGGTAGATAGCTAGTGGGAAGCAGCTGCATAGCAGAGGGAGATCAGCTCGGTGCTCTGTGACCGCCTGGAGGGGTGGGATAGGGAGGGTGGGAGGGAGGGAGACGCAAGAGGGAAGAGATATGGGAACATATGTATATGTATAACTGATTCACTTTGTTATAAAGCAGAAACTAACACACCATTATAAAGCAATTCTACCCCAATAAAGATGTTAAAAAAACAAAAAACAAACAAAAAAAACCAAGATTCAAATCCATTCATGATAAAAATTCTTACCAAAGTGGGTATAGAGGGATCATATCTCAATATAATCAAAGCTATTTATGACAAACCCATAGCCAACATAGTACTCAATGGTGAAAAGCTGAAAGCCCTCCCGCTAAAAATCTGGAACAAAACCAGGATGCCCAGTCTCACCTCTTCTATTTAACATAGGATTGGAGTCCTAGCCACAGCCATAAGACAAGAAAAGAAATAAAATGTAAACAAATTTGAAGGGAAGAGGTAAAATTGCCATTATATGCAGATATGACACTATATATAGAAAACCCTAAAGACTCCACACAAAAGCTACTAGAACTGATAAACGAATTCAGCAAGGTAGCAAGATGCAACATTAACACACAGAAATGGGTCACATTTCTGTACACCAGCAATGAAATATCAGAAAGGGAATGAAATATCAGAAAGGGAATTTAAATAAACAACACCTTTTCTTTTATTTTGGCTGCACCACCTGGCATGCAGGATCTTAGTTCCCCAACAAGGGATTGAACCCGTGCCCCCTTCAGTGGAAGCATGGAGTCATAACCACTGGGCTGCCAGGGAAGTCCACAATACCTTTTAAAACTGCACCCCCAAAAATAAAATACTTAGGAATAGACCTGACCAAGGAGGTGAAAGACTTATACACTGAAAACTATAAAACATTAATAAAGGAAATTGAAGCTGATTCAAAAAATGTAAAGATATCCCATGCTCTTGGATTGGAAGAATTATATTGTTAAAATGGCCATTCTATCCAAAGCAATCTACAGATTTAATGTGATCCCTATCAAATTACCCATAACATTTTTCACAGAACTAGAATGAGTAATTCTAAAATTCACATGGAACCATGAAAGACCCAGAATTGCCAAAGCAATCCTGAAGAAAAGGAACAAAGCAAGAGCCATATCCCTCACAGACTTCAGACAATATTACAAAGCTACAGTAATCAAAACAGCACGGTACTGGCACAAAAACAGACGTATGGATCAATGGAACAGAACAGAGACCCGAGAAATAAACCCATACATCTACGGTCAATTAATCTTCGACAAAGAAGGCAAGAATATACAATGGGAAAAAGGCTCTTCAGCACGTGGTGCAGGGAAAGTTGGACAGCCGCACGTAAATCAGTGAAATCAGAACACATCCTCACACCATGCACAAATATAAACTCAAAATGGCTTAAAGACTTAAACATAAGACATGACACCATAAAACTCCTAGAAGAGATCACAGGCAAAACATTCTCTGACATAAATCGTACTATTGTTTTCTTAGGTCAATCTCCCAAGGCAATAGAAATAAAAACAAAAATAAACAAATGAGACCTAATCAAACTTAAAAGTTTTGCACAGCAAAGAAAATGATAAACAAAGTGAAAACACAACCTACAGAGTGGGAGAAAATATGTGCACGTGATGCAATCGACAAGGGCTTAATTTCTAAAAGTTACAAACAGTTCATACAACTCAACAACAGCAACAACAAACAAACCACCCAATTGCAAAAAGGCGCAGAAGACCTAAACAGACATTTCTCCGAAGAAGAAATACAGATGGCCAATAGGCACATGAAAAGATGCTCAACATTGCTAATGATTAGAGAAACGCAAATCAAAACTACAATGAGGTACCACCTCACACCGGTCAGAACGGCCATCATTAAAAAGTCTATAATAACACATGCTGGAGAGGGTGTGAGGAAAGGGGACCCCCCCTGCACTGTTGGTGGGAATGTAAATTGGTGCAGCCACTATGGAAAACAGTATGGAGGTTCCTCACAAAACTAAAAGTAGAGTTGCCGCAGGATCCAGCAATCCCACTCCTGGGCATATGTCCAGAGAAAACTATAATTTGAAAATATACATGCACCCCAACGTTCACTGCAGCACTAGTTACAAGAGCCAAGACACAGAAACAACCAAAAGGTCTACCGGCAGATGAACGGAAAAGAAGATGTGGTACATGTATACAATGGAGTACTACTCAGCCATAAAAAAGAATGAAATAAGGCCATCTGCATCAACATGGATGGACCTGGACACTATCATACTCAGTGAAGTAAGTCATACAGAGAAACACAAATGCTGCATGGAATCATTTATATGTGGAATGTATACATGACATAAATGAACCTATCTATGAAACAGAAACAGACTCACGGACATAGAGAACAGACTGGTGGTTGCCAAGGGGACGGGGGCTGGGGGAGGGATGGAGTGGGAGGTTGGGGTGAGCAGATGTGAGCTTCTATATACAGAATGGATAAACAACGTGGTCCTACTGTACAGCACAGAGAACTACATTCAATACCCTACGGTAAAGCATAATGGAAAAGAATATATAAAAACAGAATATGTATGTGTATGTATAACTGAAACACTTTGCTGTACAGCAGTTATTAACACAACATTGTAAATCAACTAGACTTCAATTAAAACACATACACACATAAATTGGAAAAAAAAAAGGAAGATCTGGGGAATAAAATGCCCACAAATACTCTTAAATGCGCTGACATACTCCTGGGGACACAGAAGTCCATGCACACGTGCAGCTCTGTGTGCGTGCGTAGGACATAACTGAGAACATCCTATTTTCTCATTTTTGGTTAACCGTGAGGCCTTGTGGAAGCAGGAAGTAAAGGCCAAGGCAGAGCTGTAACCTGCTGGGACACTGAAGAGCCTCTGGGTAAAGGGCAGCTGACTTACTGGGTCATGGGCTTTAAGGAAATCATTAGCTGAGTACCAAGCTAGGAGCACAGAGACTTCACAATCCACACACCACAGGGAGCTCAGACTTTACAGAATTAGTTCAGGAAAGTCACTAAGCACGGCAGCAAGAGCAACCAGCAACAGCAACGGCAGCAAGTCTGGGGAGTAGGAAACTGGTTTCTCGAGTCACCACATTATATTATGTACAGTGTCTACTTTGGGGACTTCCCTGGTGGCACAGTGGTTAAGAATCCGCCTGCCAATGCAGGGGATATGGGTTCGAGGCCTGGTCCGGGAAGATCCCACACGCCGCAGAGCAACTAAGCCTGTGTGCCACAACTACTGAGCCTGCGCTCTAGAGCCTGTGAGCCACAACTACTGAGCCCACGTGCCACAACTACTGAAGCCCGCGCGCCTAGAGCCCGTGCTCCGCAACAAGAGAAGCCACCACAATAAGCCCGCGCGGCAACGAACAGTAGCCCCCACTTGCTGCAACAAGAGAAAGCCCGCACACAGCAATGAAGACCCAACGCAGCCAACAATAAATAAATAAACAAACAAACAAATAATAAATGTGTGTGTGTGTATGTATGTAAATTTATTATTTTTTTAAATCAACTAATAGGTATTATCTCTGAGTAGGCCCAGATGTTAAACATACTAGATAAGTCAGTTTTCATAAATCATGTTCAAAGAACTAAATGAAATTATGTCTGAGGAATTAATATGACAGAATGGTTCTCACCAAATAGAGAATACCAGTAAAGAAAAAAATTATTTCAAAAAGAAAATGGAAATTCCGTGGTTGAAAAGTACATTAAATGAATTTGAGTGGGCAGAAGAACCAGCAAACTTGAAGATACGTCAATTGAGATTATCACATGTGAGGAACGGGGAAAAAAACGCATGAAGGAAAATGAACAGTTTCGGAGACCAGCAGGGTATGATCAAGGGCACCAATGACGCTTAAACGGAGTCCTAGAAGGAAAGAGAGAAACGGGAAGAAAGATGGTTAATTTCATGTCAGTTTGGCTAGGCTACAGTACACAGAATTTCAGTCAAATATTACTCTAGATGTTTCTGTGACGGTATTTTTTAGATGTGGTTAACATCTACATCACTAGAAGTTGAGTAAAGCAGACCCTCCTCCATATTATGGAGGTCACGGGAAGGCCTCATCCAATCATTTGAAGGCCTTAACAAAAAATGACTGATGTCCCCCAGTGAGGAGGGAATTCTGCCCGCCAGCCTGCTTGAAGACTCAAACTGCAGCATCCGCTGGCCCTGGGTTCAGCCTGCAGCCTCCACAATCAGAGAGACTAAGTGCTAACCAGCGAGCTATCCATCCAGCTATATATCTTCTGATGATGCTGTTTCCTTGGAGAACCCCAATACATCAGACAAAGACAAAATCAGCTTTTATATGTACAAATAACTAAGGGAAATCATGTCTAAAGAATTAATATGACAGTTAAGAGAATAGTATCTCACCGAAGACAGGGTACCAATAAAGAGAGAGAACAAAAGTTTTTAAAGACACAAGGGGAAACTCCATCATGGAAAAGTACAAAAGCTAAATTTGAGTTGGTAGAAGGAAGAACCAGCAAATTTGGAGACAGATCAACCAGTTCGGTCTAATTTGAGGAAAAGAAAGAAAACCAGTAAAAATGAACAGAGCCTCAGAGACCTGTTGGTTGCTATCAAGTGTACCAACTTAGGCACAGTGGGAATCCTAGATGGAGAGGGAGAATGGGGCAGAAAGAATATTTGAAGAAATAATGGCCCAAAGTTACCCCAATTTAATGAAGAACATTACTCTATCTCCAAGAAGCTCAATAAACTACAAGGAGATCAATTCAAAGAGCTCCACGCCGAGCTGCGTCAGAATCTTATTGTCAAAAGCAAAACACGAAGAATAGTGAAAGGAGCAAGAGAAAATCAGTCCAGGCCACCGGAGGGACCCTCAGTAGGATTAACAGCTGACTTCTAGTCAGAAACCATGGAGGCCAGGGACTTCCCTGGAGGTCCAGTGGCTTAAGATTTCGCCTTCTAGTGCAGGGGGTGTGGGTTCAATCCCTGGTCGGCGAGCTAAGATCCCAAATGCCTCGCGGCCAAAAAACCAAAATGTAAAACAGAAGCCATATTGTAACAAATTCAATAAAGACTTTTTAAAAATAATGGTCCACATTAAAAAAAAAACTGAAAAAAAAAAAGAAACCATGGAGGCTAGAAGACAGTGGGATGACGTATTCAAGGTGCTGAAAGACTGTCAACCAGGAATTCTCTACCTGCTGAAACCATCCTTCAAAAAATGAAGGAGAAAGTAGGACATTTCCAGATAAACAAAAGCAGAGAACTTATTGCTAGCATATCTGCCCTTCAAGAAATACTAAAAAGAGCCCCTCAGGCGCAAAGGAAAATCACTAAATAAAAACTTGAATTCACATAAATAAAAAACACTGCTAAAGACAGCTATACAGGTAAACAAAAGACAGTGTAAATGCATTGTTGTTTTCAACTCTTCTGTTTTATTTAAAAGACAACCACATAAAGCAGTAATTATAAAACAGTAAATATAAAACTGTTGCTGCAGTTACAATGTATAAAGATGTAATTTGTATGTAATCTGCGGCACAAAGGCAGGAAGGAGATAGCTATGTTGGAACAAAGTTTTTGGGTACTACTGAAATTCCCTTACTGTTCAATTAAACTAGGTTATTTTAGTTAAGATGTTAATTGCAAGCCCCACACCAATTTTTTTTAACATACAGTAAAAGAAATGGGAATTTACATGGAATACTAGAAAACATCTAACAAAACAAGGCAGTGGTGGAGGAACTGACAAAGAAAACAGACAACACACAGAAAGAGCAAAATGTCAGAAGTCTTATCAGTAATTACTTTCAATGTACATGAATTAAACTCTCCAATTAAAAGGTAGAGATTGACAGAAGTGATTTAAAAAAGAATATGACTTAACTATATGCTACCTACAAGACTCAGCAAAAATTGGCCGTCTAGAAAGGAGAACTAGACAGACAACAGTCATAGCTGGAGACTTCATTCCTCTCGTTTTTCATAATGGCTGGAGTAAGTAGGCAGAAGATGAACAAGGAAACAGAGGACTTAACACCATAAACCAACTAGACATCTATAGAACACCCCACCCACAACAGCAAGTATACAGTCTTCTCAAGTGCACGTGGAATGTGTTCCAGGAAGGACCATATGCTAGGCCATAAATCAAGGCTGTATAAATTTAAAAGGACTGAGATAATATAATATAAAGTATGTTCTCCAACCACAATGGAATAAAATCAGGAGTCAATAACAGGAGGGAATTTGGAAAATTCAAAACATATGTGGGAATTAGACATCTCACTCATAAATATTCGTAGAAGAAGTTACAAGGGAAATTAGAAAATACTTTGAGGTAATTGGACAGAAAAGAAATTGAGCTAATTCACCACATAATTAGCAAAAGAAGTATGTGGGCGGGTGCCCACTGAGACCCCTGAGCTAATAAGGCAGCCAGAGCAGGACCTGGGCTGGAGGACATCCTTGGGGCCAGCACCGCGAACAGAGGCTTCGAGTTCCAGGTGAGATGGGGCAGACACACTTTGCCCTTCTCTGCAGCTGAATACGGCGCTGGGCCAGAGCAGAATGTCAGCACAGCTAGTTAAGGACGGAGAAGTGAACAGCAGCGGATGCAGCTGGGAGATACCGAAATCTGAAGTACTGCTGACCCAGCACTGAGTTCACAACTGTCTTTTCTTCCAGCGTCATCCAGCCTCAACTTAATACAGTCTGAAACCCAGAAGGCAGTAAGTGGCGCAGACAGAGATCCAGGAGAAAACTTTCACTTCCGGCTGGAGGAGTGAACAGGGGGATTCCCAGTGCTCAAAGTGAGCATGGAATCCCTCCATCCTCTCACGTGGCAGGTCCAGGCCATTCTGTGGCAGGACTGGCGGCAGCTGGTGCAGGGGCGCGGGCGGGGGGAGGGTCAGTATTCTGAGGAAGGAAAACTTCTTCCGCTCAGAGTAGCTCTGAGACCAAGAGGGTGGGGTCAACTCCCACTGCGCTTTTCCCTCTCCCTCCTCCCACTACGTGGGCCTGGATGTGGACCCAAACATAGTTCAGGCAGAGCAGGGTAACTAGAGGCCCAAGTTTCTGCCCAGAGGATCAAAAAAGGGCTGGTGCAGAAAGCACCAGGAGACCGTGGATAGCAAGCAGCTCAGGAGTGATCCATAAAACGTCTTCTTTCACTCCAGGGCTCAGCCCACTCACACATGCATGGATTTGTTTCTAATTAGCACACTACAAACTCTGGGAACACAGAGTCCACGCACACCCAGATCACAGACTGCCATTACGCGATGCACACCTGGGACAGTTCAGAAGAAAACCACAAAGGCTCTGAACTGAGTTGACAGTGAACTACCGCTCACGGAAGCAGGTTGAAACTTACTGCTTGAATCTATCCAGGTGGGCTGCCTGATAAAACATAAGTACCTGTCTCCATCGTTTTAAAATAAGACCCAGGGTCTCACACACCTGGGATACAGTTAAAAAATTCTTCAGCATATGAAAACCACAAAAATTCAATTCACATAGGAAAACACAATCAACAGATACCAGTGCCAAAATGGCAAAGATGTTGGAATTATCTGACAAATATGATGTTTATTATGCAAATACTCTCAAGAAGCAATCATGAACGTTCTTCAAACAAATGCTAAAAACAGAACATCTCATAAGAGAAATAAAAGATACCAAGAAAACCCAAGTTGAAATTTCAGAACTGAAAAATAAAGTAAGCACAATAAACTCACTGTATAGACTCAACAGCAGGACGGAAAGATTCAGCGAACGTGAAGAGAGATCAATAGACATTATTCAATTTGAACTACAAAGAGAAAAATTAAATGTTAAAAACGAACAGATCCTCAAATACCTGGGGGACATAAACAAAAAGTCTAACATTCATGTGACCAGAGCCCCAGAAGGAGAAGAGAAAGAAGATGGTGCTGGGGCTTCCCTGGTGGCACAGCGGTTGAGAGTCCGCCTGCCGATGCAGGGGACACGGGTTCGTTCCCCGGTCCGGGAGGATCCCACATGCCGCGGAGCCGCTGGGCCCGTGAGCCATGGCCGCTGAGCCTGCGCGTCCGGAGCCTGTGCTCTGCAACGGGAGAGGCCACAACAGTGAGAGGCCCGCGCACCGCAAAAAAAAAAAAAAAAAATCCTCAAGTGAAATAAAGACATTTATGTAATACAAAAGTAAAAATAATTAGTCTCAAACAGACCCACACTACAAGAAGTCTTAAAAGAAGTCCTACAGACGAAAGGAAAATAATATGAGAGAATTCTGCATCTACGTGAAGAAACAAAGATCTTTCGAATTGTTAACTACATGGCTAAACAGATAAGATACAGCTCGTGTACTCCTTTAAAACATAACTGCCTGTTTACAAAGTAACAGCAATGCACTTATTGATTACAGCACAAGAAACACAAAATGTTAACAACAACAGATCAAGAAAAGTGTGGGAGAAATGCAAGTGTGTTACTGTAAGGTACTTAAAGGTAGAGTTGGGACAGGCTGGGACCTGGGGCCTCTGCTGCAGGGCCTGCACCTGGACACCCGTCTCCTCCAGCAACAAATACAAAGAAATTACAAGGGACTAAAAATAACGGCATGCATGCGCAGTTGGGGCAAATTATGAACTAGATACAAAAAGACCAAAAACCCCAACTGCCACGTCTACAGAGCCCAGAGCAAGAGCAGAGGTCGGGCGCAAGAGCGGGGTACTGCGCGTGCCCCCTGCACTCGGCACCACAAAGGGGTGGGCAGACCACCTAAGGCACCCCTCCGGCCCTCCCCCCGGCACGCCCCTGCCCTCACCCCACAGAAGGAACCAGATCGCCCCTCCCCGGGGAAGCAGCAAGGCAACTGTTACTACTGCTTCTCCCTACCCGCTTCTGTGGCAGGGATCCCGTTAGAGCCTTGCCTGAAGTTCTTCTCTGGCCCCTGATGAGTTTCTACTGATTGAGGAGGCCAAGAACCCTGGCCGGTATCAGACTTAGCGGCGCCCATCGTGGGGCAGTTGTCCCCTTCTGGGGAGAGGATCTGGGCACCTCGGGGACCACCGAATGCAGCCTCCCTGTGGCTGACAGACGGCCACCTGAATCTCCTGTTTCAGCACCACGTTTGCTAAGTCTGCCTTCCTGGCCTCTGGGGGCCTCCGGCCCCTCATTCAGGCAACGCTTTCCCCTCCCCCTTTTCTTTTTCCCTCTCCTGCTCTCTGTCCTCTCCTTCCGGGAGAGTGGATGGCAGGCAGCTACGGCATCACTCGTCTCAGCTTGTGAGACCTGCTCCCTCTGGCCGGCCACGGCTCACTTTGACGGGTGACAAGCAGAGCGGGCAGAGGCTCGCCTTGCACCGTGCAGACCCTGGTCCAGCGGGCTCCCCTTGACCGGACAGTCATGGCTGGAAGTCCAATCATCCCAGCGTTCTCACCTTTATTTTCCTGCTGTCTCTCCTTTGCAGTCTTTTCTGTCCCTCCTCCCTGTACCTCTCCTTTGACCCTTATACCTGCACTCCTGTCCCCTTTACCCTGATAACTTCTTGTTTGTGTCTTTAAGTTTTTGTCATTGGTGTTTCTGTTTTATGTAGTTTTGTCTGTCCAACTGCTCCTACAAGCCTCTGCTGACGCTGTGGGCACGATGGAGCATTTAAGCCTTGAAATGCAAACACAGCCCACGTGGCCTGAGACTCCAGCCTTGGGTTACTTAGTGGGATTTTAAAGAGGAAAAAAAAAAAAAAAAGGGAGAGGGGCTTGCATCTCTCTCCTCTGCCTTTGCAATGTAAGTGTCCTGCCTGGACTCTCAGGAACTACCTGATCCATCTGTAGTCCCCCAGACTGAGGAAAAAAAGAGGCCTTTCTAAATCCAAGTGGGAAAACTGAGATCTCTGATTCTGTCTTTATGTAAAAATTAACTTATAAATGAGCTGTATTTAATTGGCTTAAAGGAAAGTGAGCACTTACAAACATTCTCAGAAATATAAAAGAAAACTCAGCAGAATACATTTCAGGTTCATGTGATCTGGGAAATATTTGATATTGAATTAATATCTGGTATTAGAGCTAGCTTAAGCTTGTGGGTTTAATTAATACAGACCTGGTTTGGTTTTTGTTTTGGCTGTGCCGCGTGGCTTGCAGGATCTCAGTTCCCCGACCAGGGATTGAACCCGGGCCCCCGGCAGTGAGAGCGTCGTGTCCTCATTTGGGAATTCCCAATACAGACCTGTTTTTAGAGGCATCAACATTAAGTATAATGTGTTTATTGTACCTACGGTTACTGGAAGTCAACAAGAGCGTATTGTTTGTTATAAAATCTGTCAAGAGGGAAAATAACTTGATACAATTAAATTTTTAACTAAATGTAACTGAGATGAGTGCTTTTTGGTAAACACTATAGGAATAATTATGTTTTGGAAGTGTCCATCTAGATAATCCCTCCAGGAACTTCCCTGGTGGTCCACTGGGCAAGACTCCACGCTCCCAGTGCAGGGGGCCTGGGTTCCATCCCTGGTCGGGGCACTAGATCCCACGTGCATGCCTCAACTAAGAGTGCGCATGCCGCAACTAAGAGTGCGCATGCCGCAACTAAGAGTGTGCGTGCCGCAACTTAGAAGTCTGCATGCCACGACTAAAAAAAGATCCTGCGTGACGAAACGGAGACCCAGCACAGCCTAAATGAATAAATAAACAATAGAACAGTCCCTCCAAATGCTGGTAACTTGAAACTAAATTAAGTTAAATGACAGAAATTCCCTGACTATTCAGGCTGTTTCAAATAAGATGAAGTATCGGAACATGAATTGCTAAACGGGTCTAAAGTTACCCACTTTTGTCTTCTTGTGAGCGAGAAACCAAAGACGTTTGGTGCCACCTTGAGATGTTCTCTACCAACCTGCAGAATGCCAGTGCAGAAGACAGTGCACAGTTGCCTAAGGGAAGTAGCACATGTGTTTCCAGAAAAGGTATGAGGAATGGAAATATATTTTGTTGAAAGGAGAAAGGGATGATTTTTGTCCTAAAACTGGTTATTTCTGAATGGAAAAAAATAAGGGACAAACTATGGTTACAGAAAGTTGCAGGAGGTTTGCAGAAAAGGACCACTGGGAAAAGACTTTTGTACGTGGTCGGGATTTTCTAAGGTTGGATTAAGTTTCTTTAGGCTGATGCAAGACTGGATTTGGTTCCCCTCCCTCAGAACAAAATTCTCCTGGAATGCTGCTGTGATAACAGATCGTGTGAGTCTCTGTGCCTTTAAGGGATCTGTACTAACGTCTGGAATCTCTTTCTCACCTTACTTGGCGCAAGGAACAATTGTTTCACAGCGACCCGTGACTCTGTCTGACCAGGTGTTTTAAAACTTTCGACAGACTTCCCAAATATCA